>NC_090934.1:726739995-727067495 GCF_040938575.1 Ambystoma mexicanum
CCTGAATCATGCTGTTCCCATCTTCATCTTGTATCCTGGCTTGCAACATTATGTGTTACTATTGACTTCTGCAATTGTATTTGCTCTCCACTCTTGCTTCTCCACTCTTTTTGACTGCTTACTCTCTTTTCTCTCCTTTTCCTTCTCCCTTTTCCTATCTCCTCCCCTTACTTTCATCTATGCACTTAATCTATCAGAATTGTCCCTGGACCTAATATGATAGCAACCTTGTCTGTTTCCTCCACCCTCCCATTACTGTTTTTTTCCTCTCCACAACCTCTCCAGCACTATCTGAAATGTCGTCAGGCCTAGTATGATAGTCGCTTGTTTTGTTCCTCCCCTCCCTTTCTGCACCCCACTCCCTCACCTTTTGTTTTTCTCCGGCTCTACCAGAAATGTCGTCAGGCCTAGTACGGTAGTCACAAGTCTGTTCCCATTTCCTTCCCACTCTCCCCCTCCCTTCCTTATCTATGTCTTAAGCTCTTGCAATATCTGAAATGTCATCAGGCAGAGTACGATAGTTAGTTTCACATCCTTACGGTTCATGTAAGAATGTGGTTGTATTTTCCCTTGTTCCCCTCCCTTGCCTTGAAGCGCTTTGAAACACATTGTGTATAGGCGCTATATGAATAAACAATCATATCATAAACGATCATAACTATTAAGCAATGTAGTACATTTTCAAAAAATGCAAAGACTAACATACCGGTTTCTTTTATCACAGAAACGGAAAAATGGATAACCATTTAAAAATTGTATGTGGATTCTGAACAAAGTAAGGAGTAAGTATATTGGCAGTCATTTTCTACACATGCAAATCTACACGTCTAATCTATGGTACTAATATGCTGCAGTGCCTGTAGGCTGGCCCTTGCATCTTCGGTGTGTAATCTACCATGTACGCCTTACGACCAAGGTACAAGGAGTATAGGTCCTAGCCACAACCATCGCTGCACATCAAAACCATGGTCCTTGTAAATTAGCTACTTATACATTTACTTTTCGGACCATCGTCTATAGCCATGCAGGCAAAACACTAGGGTCCACACAACAAGCGCATTACACCACACCCATATTCACTTGTAACTGCACTGCTTATGACTTCAGTCTTGGGTGCGTGGCCTTTGGGCAAGTAATCAAGAGTCTGGGTCCTGGCTAGAAACACCACAGCATATCGGAACCATTGTGCTATGTACAAACTTGGTTTTGGGAGCATGGCCTTTGACCATGCTCCCAAAATGCTACGCCCTCCCTACAACCATCTTAATGATGTTGCATAGTACAAGTGTACCAATAGCTGTGATATGATGCAGTAGTTTGTAGCCACAGGCTACACAGGTGAGTTTGAGGCCATAGCATTATGAATGTATGGATATACAGTATTTAAAATGCATAGTTACTTACAACTGAAGTGCTTATTACTTTCTTCAAATACTCTGCATCCTGGCCACTACTACCACACCATATGACATCCATTGTGGCATATATGTACACTACGAACAAATGTACTTTTGGGGGCATGGCCTTTGGCCATGCACCCATGATTGCAGCCCCTCCCCACAGCCGCCAGAGTGATGCACTACCACACCATATCATACCCATTGTGCCTTGTAAGTACACTACATATAACTGTGCAGTTGGGTGCATGTCCTGCACCCATGCACTCATGACTGCAGACTCTCCCCACAGCCACCTGACTGATGTTCAATACTAGAGGTGTCTCTGTAGCTCTGAAATGCTGCATCTCTGGCCATGCACCCAAGACTGCACGCACTCCCCACAACCTGCCAATCGAAACGCAATACTACGAGTGTATCCATGGGTGCGACCTGCTGCGGTGGTTGTGGCCAGAGCCTACAGTCTTGGAAGTAAGGCCTTCGGCCGACGGCCAAGCATCCAAGACTCTAGGCCCTGGCCACAACCACTGTTGCATGTGACACCCATGGCGGCGCACTAATGAATATAATAATGGGCATCGGGAAAAGTAATGCAATAACGGCATGTTGTCAATTTCAATGTTGGCATGGAATAGGACAAGAATTGGACTACGGACTACTGTGCTGGAATGGTGAAATTCACTATAAACTCACGAGAAGATCCACAAGAATTTCTAATGTACTTACTACAAGTACTGGAAAACAAAAACATGCCTATAAATGAAATCTTCCAGATTTCATACAAGTGGAAACATACATGCACTCTCTGCAACAATGTGACACAGGAACAAATCCCTAATGAGCACTTCGTGTATGTATCCATACCCGATATGTGAATCCATTCCATTTCAGCAACTTGTACAAAATACAAACCATGGTAGATTATGTGCTACCTGCAATTCAGATAATCGCTCCACCTTACTAATACAAACACATAGTAACTATGTAATACTAATGCTTCTACGTTACAATGCAGATGGTACCAAAAACAACTGCAAGCTGACTGGATTCACACACTGTCAAGTATCACTTGGTAAGAAAACCTTCACAACAATAGGTATAATCTACCACGCAGGAGCCACAACCAATGCAGGTCACTACACAGCATATATAAAAAAGAAATGTGGATGGTTCGAATGTAATGATAGTACCATTACTCTAAAGCAGAGATTACCAGCAAATCTTACAAATGCTTATTTAACCTTCTTAAAACCAAAATTTAATAACTAATCTGTACTTCAACATCAACAAAAATTCAATAAAAAAAATATAAACTGTTAGAATACGCCAACAGGTATCTAACTGCTCCAAAAATCTGCAACAAGCCAACAGATCGAACATTAGCCAGAAACAAGTGAACACTGTAGCATAACAAAAAAAGGTTTTTTTTTAATCCGACATGGATTTTTTTCCCCACAGACCCAATGATTTGAAAAACAAACACAAACTGAGCAAATTGCACAGTACACTGGTTTGTAAACTAAATGAGGGTAAAAAAAAGCTACATGTCTATTATGTAATGTAATAAGTCTTCATAAAATACATACACTAACATGCTCTTTTATCACAGAAATGGAAAAAGAATATGTACTCCAGTTACCAAACTCATGAAAAAAATATATCCAATCTTAACAAATCAAACAGTAAGTATATTGTAATAGAACACATGCACCCAAGACGCTAGGCCCTGGCCACAACGACCACAGCATATCACACCCGCAACCACCACAGCATATAACACCCATGCTGACTTATAACTTCAGTGCTTATAACTTCGATCTTGCTCTAGGCCCTGCCCAAAACCACCACAGAATATCACACCCATGGTGGCTTATAACTTCAATACTTATAACTTCGGTCTTGGGTGCATGGCCTTCGGCCATGCACCCAAGACTGTAGGCCCTGCCCACAACCACCTGATAGATATTCAATTCTATGGGTGTAATCTATGGGTGTGATATGCTGCGGTGATTGTGGCCAGGGCCTAGAGTCTTGGGTGTATGGCCTACGGCCTATGGCCTGTAGCCATGCACCCAAGACTCTAGGCCCTGGCCACAACCACTGCAGCATATCACACCAATGGTGGCTTATAACTCAGTATCACAACCATAGAATCAAACATTTTAACTGCGGCATATAGTCAATTTTAATGTCCGCTGACACCGCGCCTGTCCTTCGAACAGTTTCAACTTGCCTGCGCACAGCACGAACGGATGTACACCCCTCATTTTCACTAATTACAAACATCCTGGACAGCGCGGGCATGGCAAATACATCAGTAGCACCTGCCACCTAAACAAATACGGTATTTCACCCATCTCTTACTCCCCAACCACTCTTGCACATCAAAACACTCCCCAAAACTGCATTTCACCTCTGTTGGCCGTCGCGCTGTCAGCGGATCCTAGATGGCGGGTGCATCGGAACAATCTGACGCACATCATGCCTCACTCCAGCCAATCGGCGCGAGCCAATTAGCCAATCGGTGTCCTGCCCGCGGAGCGAACAGGGAAGTGTCTCCGCGGAGCGGACATAGATATCACTTATGTTTTTAGACCTACTTTTTTGATCATTTTAAAGAAAACTACTGGACGGATTTTCACCAAATTTACAAAAGCACGCTTTCGGAACCAAGCCGCTGCTCCTGTCGCAAATTTGGTAAAAATCAGTCCAGCGGTTTGGGCTGTAGGCGTGCACAGTTTTTCCCCCATTCAGTCTATGGGAAAAAATAAATTTTGTGACCCCCCCTACAACTTTTCCCCCCTGGACCAAACCTCACCAAACAATTCAGAGTGGGCCGAATACTTTTTTTTGCAAAGTTTGGTGTGGATTCGTCCAGGGAGAGCGAAGTTGTAAGCCGCCCAAAAAGTGCTCTTCCTATGAGATTAGCAACTTAACCATAACTACACAGCCACCAACATGGCTGTGTAATGTAATATTTATATATATATATATATATATATATATATATATATATATATATATATATATATATATATATATATATATATATATATATATATATATATATATGCTTACATTCATATGCTTAGATTCACAGGCTGTGCATAGGCCGACATCTAGTGGAAGCAGCAGAGTATTACAGTTGTTGTTTTCGAACTTGAAAAGGGTCGTCGACAGGGCGTGCCAGTAATACTATCCCTAGTGTGACGTCCCCTGTACCCATGATCCCTCTCGCGTGTAGGTCCCTCAGATTGTTATTTTTCTGACATGAGGTAGCATGAGGTGTAGCGTGAGTACAGTTGTATCCAAGCAGATACATATAGACAAGCTCATAGGCACCCATGCGCCTTCTCTCCGAGGGGAGGAAGGGTGGGTCGCATGTGAATATAAGCAGATACAAGCATCAGAAATACGATTACGGTGAGTAATGTATCCCTTCTGAGGCTTGTGGAATCTGCTTAGATCACATGCTGTGCATAGATTAGCGAGCAGTGTTGGAAAAAGGAGGTGGGATGTGAGAAGGGTCATGAGCAAATAAATGTCTTAGAACCGCTTGCCCCACTTGTATATCTGTCTTGGGATGAGTGTCAATGCAGTAGTGCTGAGTGAAAGTAAATATTGAGCTCAATGTAGCTGCTTTGCAAATACTGTCTAAGGGGACATTTGCAATGAAAGCCAGAGTGGCTCCAGTACCTCTTGTGGAGTGGGTCCTTGGCGTAAAAGGCAGTGTTTTATCTGAAAGGGAATAGCACAGTTGGATACATCTGACTATCCACCTAGAGATGGCACTCTTAGAAATGTGGTCACCTTCTCTGCCTGGCACTATGGAGAGAAACAGTTGATCTGCCTTTCTTAGCGGTCTGGTCTTGTCTACGTAGTAGAGGACCACTCTCCTCACATCTAGTAGTGTGTGGAGTTTTACCTCAGCAGAGCTTTTGGGCTCCTGGAAGAAAGCCGGTAGCTCAATAGACTGGTTTACATGAAATTTGGAGATGAATTTAGGTGAGAACCTAGGGTGAGTATGTAAAACCAGCTTGTCCTTATGTATAGTAAAGAAAGGATCCTGACAATACTTGAATTTCACTAACCCTTCTTATGGAAGTGATAGCTACTAAGAAGGCAGTTTTAAGTCAGGTGTTTTAGAGTAGACTTGTGCATAGGCTCGAAAGGGGGTCCCCATGAGCTTAGCGAGTACCACATTGAGGTTGCAACCTGGCAGTGGGTTAGAAATTGGAGGGTGGAGTCTCTTTAACCCTTCCATAAATGCTTTGATGACTGGTACCTTCCACCATTAGACCTTATTATGGGAAGTGGTGTAGGCTGAGAAGGCCGCCAGCTGGACTTTTAGGGAGATGAACAGTAATCCTACATCTAGCATATAGCAGCATATAGGTTAGAATGTTAGATGGAGTACAATCTATAGGGTTGATCTGCTTAGTTTGGCACCATATTAAGAACCATCTCCATTTGTCAAAGTAACAGTGCCTACTATTTATTTTCTTGATTATTGCAAGATATCCATGCATCTTTGCGGTAGATTGAAGATGCTCGAACTCTAGGACTTCAGGAGCCATGCAGACAAGTTAATTGAGTGTGGTTGCGGGTGCACCATTAGCCCCTCGTACTGGGTGAGTATGTTGTACTGGCACGGGAGTTTGATGGGATCGCACATTGCCAGTTTGCCACAATTGTCTTGCCCACATAGGAGAAACTAGGATAAGCGTCATCGGTTCCTTGTGTAACTTGTTCACCACCTTCCTCATGAGAGGATGAGAGGAGTTGGGGGGGGGGGGGGGGGGGGGGGGGGGGGGAGTGTAAGCAAATTTCACTGACCAGTTCATCCATAGGGCGTTCCTCTTGGAGCCTGGCTGGGGGACCCTTGACGCAAAGTCTGGGCGTTGACGATTTTCGCTTGTGGCGAGTAAGTCTATAGTTGGGAAACCCCATTGAGAGAAGAGGTGTTCTACAACTTCTTCGTGTAGACCCCACTCGTGTTGCGCTGGTAGGGCATCCCTGCTCAATGAGTCTGCCAAAGCGTTGAGTTCCCCTGGAACATGTTGTGATGACAGGAACATTTTCTGTTTGAGTGCCCATTTCCAGATTTTTTTGTGCAAGTCTGGATAGATTTGGAGAACGTGTACCCCCGTTTGTTGATATAAAACATTGCTGTAGTGCTGTCTGTTAGGATCTGCACCGACAAGTTTGTTAAATGGGGTTCGAATGCCAGAAGGGCTTTGAATACTGCCATAAGTTCCAGCACATTGATGTGGTTCTGAGCTGCAGTGTGAGACCACAGACCATGAGCTGTGTGGTGAAGGTAGTGAGCCCCCCCCCCCTGCCAGTGAGGCCTCCGTTGTGACCACTACCTGTATCTTTGGGTCATAGAAGAGTTTCCCTCTTGTTAGGTTTTCTCTCGTCCACCAGCGAAGATTTTGTACCGGTGTTGGCAGAATTACCACTAGATCATCCCACTGACCGCTTGCCTGAGACCACTTTTTCGCCAACCACTCCTGTATGGGATGCATGCGCAGGTGCAAGTGAGGAACCAGGTAAATGCAAGATGCCATCAAGCCTATTAAACGCCGTTTCATTCCATTGCTTGCAATAACCACAAGCGTCGGAAGCGGCCACGGCTCACACTGCATTTCAATCAGTGTCGGCAACGTTGGTGTGGCTTGACGGTCACGCGCTAAGCATTTTGGGTGCTTTCCTGTAGCAAACGCAGACGTGTATTCGGAGGTGGAGGTGAAGCGTTTTTTGTGGGAGCGGGAGCAGCTCTCCCTGGCGTCGCATTGGAGCCGTATTGGCGACGCCATCCACCCCATCGAGCCGGTGACTAGGAAGCTCTTTCCCCGGCGGCAAAGGAGGCGAGGTGAGGGCTGGTGGCAGAGCACCATTGTGCACCCTGTCTGCCTGGATTGGGGTGCTGTAATCCATCCTCTAGAGGCACTGATAATTTAGTGACTAGAGTCACCCCCCCCCCCTCTTTTATCCCGCGCCGAGATTTGCCGTGCCTCTTCTTTACGGTACTCAGGCTCCACTGATCTGTCTCCGGCCCCCTCCATTCCCTTCCACTCCCTTTCCCGGCTCCTCTGGCTCCCGTAAGAGCATCACAGTGCCTACAGCGCCGCAGCAGCAAGAGCAGCTCTACGCTGAAGTGGGCACTGTGCTGTCAGGAGCATAAGGAGAGGGAGTAGTCTAAAATCATTGGCTCTACTTGATTTTTCATCTGCCTTGCCTGGGAGACTGTGGGCAATGCCTTTGATCCCGGTGCATAAGGTATGTCTATTTTGATATAGCACTAAGCAATAAGCATACGACACGAGCATTCCATAGATTGCGAGCATCATTTTTGTCCCTGACGCTTGGCAGTTTGGCGCATCTGAACCAGAGTGTCAGCGACAAGCAGTCCAACTGCCCGAGTTGCCTACAGTGACAAAAGCGAAAAGATCCCCACTGTCACTGTTAGGCCACACCTGGACCAGGAACTAACTGCCGCAAGACTTCCTTTCAACGAAGCACCCTCCATTCTTGAAAGACCATCTTATAGAGGGGTGCGGCAAGTCATATAATGCTCACAGTTAAGAAGTGTTCTGCTACGAGGTACAATCTTCGCAATCAGAAGGGCAGGTCTTCCACATCAGGTACGAACAAATGTAAGGGAACTAAACCTGTACCGATGGAAAAAGGCGCCATCACTGACTTTTTTCCGATCCCGGGCACCTCAAACCCAATAATTTCACTGCCACCTGCGGAGGAGGAGACTGGCAGCCACAGTATGATTAACACCACAGAGGGCTTAGGGGAAAGAGCAATTGACAATAACTCACTGCTGGATCTCTGCCTATCTAAGCAGAGATCCATGACCCCTTTACCAGGAAGCAATGTTGGCAACCAGATGGATAGCTATCAACACCCGGCTATCGATACACAACATGAAACATACAATAGACTATCTGCTTCTCCTAACTTGGATGTGCATTTGGAAACATCGGAACCAGACAGCAGCAGAGATCAAGGGGAAAGCTGTACGACCCTGGGGGATCTGCAAGCTTCGGTCGCGTCTTTACAATTTGCATTAAGTATTCTGCTAAAGATGTGTGGGAAGATACTGGAGGTTACCCTTACCTTGTCGGCAGGAAATACAGAGAACAATAGTAATCAGGAGCCTGAGCCGGAGGAAGGTAAAACCACTATCCCTGACTGCTTGGAATCAGCGGACCTTGACTCAAATACTACAAACAACTTGGACGTCTATTTTTCACGTAAACAGCGACGAATGGGCAGAAGAGCGACTGGAAGGAAAAAGCGTCAAACTGTGACCATAACATTACCTGACAGAGCAAAGCCGGAAGATGAAATTGCTATACCCACTGAAGGTAGTATGCCCAAAAAGGGACAAGAAAAAGCAAAACGAAAAGCGGCACGTGCCCGCAAACGCACTGCAGGAAAAGTGGGCAAGTTGACGAGTTGGCTCATCCTTGATAAGAGTAATACCTCTTATCCAGTAGACGTGGGGGACCCAGAGCCATCCTTTGTTCAAGCAAGCAGGACGGGAACCCAGCTCCGAATATTACAAACGTTGAACCAGTCATCTCATTGCAACCAGATATCGAACCTGCACCGCCATCAATATTGCCATTTGAGGACAATGGTAACACTATACTGCCCCAAGGCGGAGGAACTTGTCTCATCAAAAATTTGCATCAAACCAGCGACCATGACTGGATCACCCGATCAGCACTGATGACCAGATTACACTCCATTCCACAGCTGAGAGTGCTGCGATCTGAGGACTTCGAATTTGTCGAACCACGGAAACTAAGGAATTCTAACACATCGGCAATACACTGCAAATTCTTAGCAACGGCTAATTTGATACGTAGCTTTAAAACCAGTCTGAGGGAAGCAGACATGGAAGTAGACGCTGATCTTAACATGATTGATCCACTATGGCCGACGGAGATGTCGAGCACAAAAACTGAAGAAATTACAACACCACAGTTACCAAAATGCAATTCTGTACAGATGGCGGATGTACAGAATGTTCTTAAGTGGCTTGTGGAGTCTCTCCCTGCACTAACATTAAGACAATTAGATCAAAGCCTAATATCGAACTGTCGGGGCTTCAACCCCTTATTATGCATTCCCCCGTTAGCAGGACATAGCTGCATATGCCTCCAGGAGACGTGGCTTACCTCTCGGGCCCTGCTAAATGGTTATACCATCCATCAGGAATTAGCCAAAAAAGGGCCAGAGGGGAAGACCATATGGGGGATTACTCATTGGAATCTTCCATCCACTAAGATCTAACCATATCCACACTAACATGGAAGAATTTGTGCTAGCGGTGGAACTAGAACTCCCCAGCAAAGATACAGTGGATGATATACTGCTGATTAATCTATACAATGCTCCCGAATCTTCCCACAGAGACCTTATTCAGGAAGCCTGCCACGATCTGATGATTGATTGGATGACAGATGTAAGAAAAAATCTGGTAATAATCGCTGGCAATTTTAACTGTCATTTAGTGGGAGATGTGAGTAGAAGTAACAATCCCTTGCTGAAGAAAATAGGCAAGATGTGGCATGCAGGTGCAAATCCTGAGGGATTACTATGGTTCAACTTCTTTAACTCAAGGAACTTTGAAATTCTAAATGGTAGAACCAGCAGTGACTACCCGTGACAACCCACATGGGGTAATACCAAATCCAGAAGTACATTGGACTACATTAATGTAAGTCCCTCTATGGCCACTTGGTTCACCGATATGAAGATCAAGGACAATGATTGAAGTGACCATGCCACACTTACATTCACATTCAGTTACACGGCACAGCACTTTCGGACCAGACCTATTGGTGAATTGAGGACGAACCATGCTTCCTCAAATATCCGTTGGTCCGATAAAAATATCAAGAAAGCAGTAGAAGCCATGATTGATAAGACAAGTATGGGTCGCAATGAGCTTCTTGATATGACCAGCAATGAGATCGAAGAATGTATTACATCATTCTCGTATAGTTACTCTACTGTCAAATCAAATATGTTGGCCCCAGAAGTTAAAATCACTAATGCCTTTGACATTGAAATCAGAGATGCCAAAAGAATACTAAGAGCAGAACTCAAGAAGCTGGGTAAAGCCTCCATTACATGGAACAGTTACCGTAATTTAAGTAAGATGCGAAAAAACGCTTTTAGAGCATGGCTCAGGCAGAAACGCTACGCAGCCAAATTACTTAAATGGCAAAAGACAGTTCAAACACTTTGCACAGGGAACTCTCAGTCTATATGGGGACTGCTGAGCAAGGCAAGGCGAGACACCAGTAGCTCCCTATCTAATCATATTGGCATAGTCCAGTGGGAGGAATTCATGAGAAGCCGCAACTATATTGCACCTGGTCAGTCCCAGGAGATGAACATTTTGGGACGACCCACTCCCCCTTTTAAGGTGACAGTCGAATCACTGATTGCCAGGATAAAAAAGCTCAAAACATTGAGAGCTCCTGGGCCCAATGGCCTGGCAAATGTTATTCTAAAGAGCAATCTGGAATTTTGGGCAGGAGTCCTTGAGATACTATTTGAAAAGATCTTTAACGATGGGCATATTCCGGAATCCTGGCAGTCAGCAACCCTGGTCCCGTTTTACAAGAGGGGAGACCGGTTGGACCCTTCTAACTATCAATTACTGTCCATGATGGACTGCACGGGCAAACTATTTGCAGCGTACCTACTAAACGAACTACAAATATGGGTAGACAGAGAGAAGATCCTAGACCAATTCCAATGCGGCTTTGGGGGTGGATATTCTACAGTACACAACCTGGTTGTAATGGACCTACTTCGGAATAAGGCCAGAACACCAGGCAACTCGCCCCTATATGCATTGTTCATTGATTTCAAGGCTGCCTTTGACCTAGTCCCTAGGGATCTATTGTGGTCTAAACTTGAGAACTTGGGTTGCCCCCAAAGAAATACTATACTATCTCAGACTGTTACATCACAACACTACAGTCTCCCTGAAGTTAGACTCTAAGGGGAACATGACTAATAAGATTGGACAAAATCGTGGAGTAAAACAAGGATGTGTTACGGCACCAATATTATACAATCTGTTTGTCCACAATATACCTAAAGTATTAGCATCAGAACACAACTGTCCCCCTAAGATAGGCGCCGCCCACTGTTTGGTCCTAGCATATGGTGACGACTTAGTCATCATGGACCACACAATTAGCTGTATCCGAAAGTCAGCAGAGGCATTATGGTCTTATGTTATGTTATTTTGCATTTGTATAGCACCTTATATACCATTGGTATGGTCTGAAGGCGCTGGTAGGTTGAACGCCCTTGGGAACCGAAGTTCGGGTCAGTAGAGAGAGTTCAAAGGTGCGAGTGCGCACCGGTATGTGTGCAGCTGGTGCTGAATTCATGTGGTAGCTGCTTCCTAGCGGTAGGTGTGGTTGTTGGGATATCAGGGATATGTGTTCGCTCTGGCAGGATTTATCCAGACCGAGTGTGGCTGCGTTAGGCCTGAGGAGAACGCCTGGCTGGGGGGTGTGAAACCAGCAGTGATTACTTAGAGTGATGGGGAGTGAGCGATAGATGTTGATATGGGAACAGTTATACCGAATGGTGTCATAGTATCTCTGTGTTCTAGTTGAGTGGTGGTGTGAAGAAGAGAGTAAGCGTGGGGTGTGGTAAGATATATGTCCTTTGAAATGTTCACTGCATTCCAGAGCATATTATGTACGTCATGCAATTCTATGCAATCAGGTCCAATCAGGTGAATTGGGTACACTACTAAATGCAATTGGGCACAACTAAGTTCAGCTTTCCTCAGAGAGGCAATTGGGCCCAACTTCTAAGTGCAATTGGGTATACTTCTCAATGCGATTGGGTACCCTTCTAAATGCAATTGGGGACGCTTCTAAATGCAACTTTCTCAGAGAGGCTAGTGGGCACAACTTCTAGATGCGATTGGGTACACTTCTAAATGCAATTTGTCAGAGAGACTATTGGGCACACTTCTAAATGCAATTTTCTCAGTGAGGCTAGTGGGCACAATTTCTTAAAGTGGTTGGGTACACTTCTAGATGCAATTGGGCAGATTCTAAATGCAACTTTCTCAGAGAGATTATTGGGCACACTTCTAAATGCAACTTTCTCAGAGAGGCTATTGGTCGCAACTTCTAAATGCAATTGGGTACACTTTTAGGTATATTCAAAGCAACAGCCTTGCAATCAATTTGAACAAAACCCAGATGGTGGTCTTTAGTAGCAAGAAGATACCACGAGTGAGTGTTAAAATACATGGGACTGCAAGTCAATAAACCCCCTATTACAGATATCTGGGCATTGAGATTGAGCCCAAGGGGCAGTATACTTTGTGTAAACAGGCTAGAATCACGCGAGCGGCCCAAGTTACAGCCCTGATATATCGTTTTTCTACTTCTCATTGTGGGTACTCCATCTGGGCGGCACGACAATTATATCTCCAGGTGCTAGCACCAATGAAAACCTATGAGCTAGAAGCCTTACAACTGATCGATATGGGGTGGCTGCAGATTCTTGAGGGAAAATACTGGAAGAAAATACTCAGACTTCCGGCATGCATACTAGAACTGGGTCTCATCTCGTGGAAATCTCAGGTACTTCGAAAAAGGGCTGAACTGTACTTAAAAATGACATTGTATACAGATAACCTCTTGCTGGCTGCTATGTACAGCGAAATCAATAAGTCCTCCTCATTTCCACTCATGAAAAAACGCATGGACTGCTACCTGGAAAAGATTGGTTGGACCCAAAGGCCATACGGGGACACAGCCTCTTCACTCAGAGCATTATCTAAGAAATCCGAACTGAACGACTGGATTGACAATTTTGCACATCTGGAAGATCTGAAGCGCTATAAGTTTGTCCAACATATGAGATACACCTTTAAGAAGCCATTACCATACTTGTCTCTTTGCCCTTCACTGCGCCTGAGACGATTTATCCTCTTGCTAAGGATTGACCAGCTTCCGGTACTGGCTATAAGCGGGATTACGAGCAATCTCACTATACTTGAACGAATGTGCACAAACAGATCTGAGACTGAAACTGGCAAACATGTCCTTACTAGATGTCCTGCTATGCTAAAAGTCTAGTCAACATGCTATGCGGACTTCGTCCACAGAATGGACCACATCAGCAGCAATTACTTCTGCTTAAGGGCGATCAACGCAAGCGGATTGAAACTGGATATAACTATATAGTTGCTCTGCTGTCCTAATCTGCTAATCTATTACCAGAGTTTCATCTATGAACCAATAAGTGTTTGCACTAGTAATTTGCTTCTGAGAACTTTTTTTTTAGAATATGAAACAGATTTAACATAGGCAACTCTTAATTAATGCCAATGTATTGACTATACATTATTTAGATATTCTTTAGTCTTTATTGTCAGTTCTATACTGTTTACCGCTGGTTTTGGCTGTTCGCTTGTTTTCTACTCTCTAATCACTGTTCCCTCTTTTTATTTCTCTCTTTCTTACTTTTCACTTTAGGTATTTTGAAAATTCTTTTACATACTACTGTCCTTGTCTCTCTTAAAAATTATGTTAATGTATTTTTTATATGATGATTGAAGTTACAAGGCATTAATTAAGAGTTACTTTATGTAATTTATGAAATGTGAAAATCTTATGTTAACCTATAACACATTAATAATAAAATTAAAATGAAACGCATTGCTTTGCACACCCTTATCTGGCGGCCGGCCGATATGATATTTGCAATAACAAATTCTTTACTCTTTCCTCTGAAGGGAAGACCAATCCCTTCTCTGTGTTTAAGACATCTCCTAGGGACTGTTTTGAGTTGCTTGTCATTAGGCTTGATTTTTTCTCGTTGATGGAGAAGCCCAATTGAAAGAGGAGGTTGATTGTTCTTTGGATGTTTTGTCTGCAAATCAGAGGTGATTCCCTTGTTAGGAGCCAGTCGTCCAGGTAAGGGTAGACTGGGATTGCTCCTCTGCGCAGGTGCGCTGCCACTACCACCAGGACCTTTGTGAATACCCTTGGAGCCAAGGATATTCCAAAGGGTAGCACTTTGAATTGGTAGTGCTTGTTCACCATCTTGAAATGCAAGAATCTTCTGTGCGCTGGGAACATTGAAACATGAAAATAGGCATCTTTCATATCCAGTGTTGCCATGTAATCCCCCTTTTTTAATAGCGGGATTACCTCTTGTAGCATAGTCATTCTGAACTTTTGTGGCTTGGCGGGGCGTAAATCTAATACAGGGAGCA
Organism: Ambystoma mexicanum; assembly: GCF_040938575.1. Taxonomy (NCBI): domain Eukaryota; kingdom Metazoa; phylum Chordata; class Amphibia; order Caudata; family Ambystomatidae; genus Ambystoma; species Ambystoma mexicanum. Next base: position 726,754,690 of record NC_090934.1, read on the forward strand.
TTGTTAGATCTTTCTTTGGCACAAGGAAGTAAGTTGAATAAATACCCTTGTTTACCTGGTTGACTGGAACCACTTCTATAGCGTCCTTTAATAGAAGCGTCGTTATTTCTTCTAGAAGGATCCGCTGATGTTCTTCTGAGTGGGTTTTCTGTCGTGGGGGGTGTTCGTGAGGACATTGAAGTAGTTCTATACAGTAGCCCCCTGCTACCGTGGACAGCACCCATCTGTCCGAGGTGATACCCTCCCATGCGTGGGAGAAATTGGAAATGCGTCCTCCTACTGGAGATGCATGGGAGGGTACCTGGAGCAGAATGTCACTTGCTCTGAGGTGGGGTGCCTCCTCGAGCAGGGCCTCTGCCCCGACCACCACGACCTCTGTGTTGTCCTCTGGGATAACCTTGGAAGGCTTGCCCTTGATTATTCCCATAGGAACCTTGGCCTTGATTGTAGCCGAATCCTCTTTGTGAATTTTGGCCCCAAAAACGGCGAAAACTACTGCTACCCCTTTGAGCAGTAGGCTCGTTTGTGAGCGGACCTAAAGATTCTAGAGGGTTATCCTTGTCCTTTGCTGTCTTAAGTGCGTCTTCCACGCCTTAACCGAAGAGCATGTTAGGTTCCACTGGCATGTTTAGAGTGGCTTGTGCTTCTGGCCTAAAGCCCGACTGGCGAAACCATGCATGCCTCTTTATTACAATGACTCTTCCGGCATTGTCCGCTGCATCGAAATTTGATTTGAGGAGACAGGTAGATATGGCCCTTCCCTCTGCTGCCACCGGAGCTAGTTGTGATTTGAGTGGCTCCGGGGCAGACGAAAGTAACAAAGACATTTCCTCCCACTTATGGCAATTATAACTAGCCAAAAGGGTTGCATTGTTGGCTATTCTAGTTTGATAGGCCACAGAGGAAGCGACCTTTCTGCCCATGGAATATATCTTTTTGCTTTCCTTATCCGGTGGGGACTCGGAGGAAGCAAGGGGTGTGCCTGCTCTTTTTCTAGTTGTGGTAACTAGAGAGTCTGGTCTCAATTGGCCTCTAATATATATAGGGGTTGATGGTGCAGGCCTGAATAGTTTTTCCACACACGGGTTTACAGTCCGTATGAGATTGAGTGTTTCTAAGGAAGGTTGTATCCTGAGTTGGACTGATTTTAGAAGTGGTATAAACTGACCTGTCTTTTTATCCCCCAGTATTTGTTCAGCAAAGTCTCTATCCTCCTGTACCTCGTGTGTGTCAATCTGGAAGTGTTCCGCCGCTCTGGCTAAGACTTCATTGAGGAGGGGTTGATTATCTACAGGGGAATCAACCACTGGAGTGTCCTGATTAAGAGGGGAATCTATGGAGTACACGTTAGACTCCTGGTCTGCCTCTGGGTCCTCGTCATCCCCATAATAATGATCACCTGTATCCTCTTCATTAAGTTGAGGGTCAGATGTTTCCACAAAGGAGAGATCTTCCTGGTCTTATTCTAATTCAGGGTCATATAGATCTATAACCGTACTTTGAAAGGGGACTTTGGAGCGAGACCTCTTAGAAGACGGTTGAGTGGGTAAGGCAGAGGCTAGAGAGCTGGAAGGGGCTGAGGTGGGAGGAGTGGAGTGGAAACTCTGAAAGTAATCTGGGTTTTTCTCATAAAAATTGGCCATGAGGTCATTCTTCGCATTACCCTATCAATATCTTAGGAAGACCATTCCTTTGGACTTGGTATCACAATAGATTGAGGGGAAGTACCCAAGTCCTCATCAGTGGGAGGTATAATTTTAGGTCTAGAGACTCTAGGTTTCTCTATGGCCTTGGAAAATATTCCCTTTTGTGGCGTCTTCTGCCTAGGAGGGCTCTTGTCCCTATGAGGGGTTTTAGAGGACTTCTTATGATGTTTTTCCCCACCCTAGGGCCGATCGGCCTTCGGAAGGAGTTTTTTGAGCGACACCCTTGCCGTCTTTCGAAGGTTGAACCCTATCGAGATTGCCCAGAGGTCCGGGACTCAGCGGACCTTTCTCAGGGTGTCGAACGTTGTTGAGAATTCGACTACTTTGTCGAATCTCGACTGGGGCTTATGTGCTTGGTGGTGTGTGTTTCCGTAGCGCTACTGCCGCCGGGTGTAGTCCTCAAAACATGGCCGCCGGCCTGTCCTACAGGGTTGGAGGTCTGCGCTCGAGTAGCTGAAGCTACCCTGTTGCCCTCGCCGTCTGAATGTACGGTCTCGCTGCCATTGTTAAAGGTTCCCTCTACCTCCATGGCCTCGGGTTGCCTGGCGTAGTGGGCCCTAGCATTTCGTGGAGCAGTCCTTTAAAGTCTTAGGCTTGAAGAGCCTGCACGCTCGACAAGAGGTTTCGACGTGGTCTTTTGTGAGACAAATTACAAACTAAGTGTTTGTCCACCCAGGGGAATTTTCGGTTACACTTAGGGCAGAACTTAAATAGTGTATTTTCCATAATTATGTGTTATGGAAATGGCAGCTGGGCGAACAAAGTGTAGGTAGGGGAGAATATGCATTCTAAAATGGCCTCCCCGTCTCTCCCTACTGTCTGCGCCGAGGCGGTCTTCCAATGCCTAATGGTCCGTCGCGATGGTCTCCGACATGCAGTTTTATTTCTTCACCGGCGTGGTGTTTCGGCAGTTCATGAAAGGATAGAAAGAAATTCTGTCGTAATTATGAAAAGTTAATGGCTTATCGCCGAAAGGAACTCCGTTATATGCGTCCATCTAGCATGGCAGAAAAAACAATCTGAGGGACCTTCACGCGTGAGGGATCATAGGTACAGGGGACGTCACACTAAGGATAGTATTACTGGCACGCCCTGTCGACGTCCCTTTTCGAGTTTCGAAAACAACTGTAATACTCTGCAGCTTCCACTAAATGTTGGCATATGCACAGCATGTGATCTAAGCAGATTCCACAAGCATAAGAAATATATATATAAAATGGTGGTCACTCACTCTCATGGCATTCAGTCATGTCGCTACCACACCGGTAGGTGCATGCCACTGTTTTTGTCCTCCGGGATCCTTCCATCCCTCGGCAAACAGCCTGTGGCGCTATCTTCACACTGGCCTCCTTCTCAGCTCTTGGCATCCCCCTGACTCCCGTAAGATGCAACCCTCCTTTCTGGCTCACCCAGACTACTTCTTTGTCTCCTCTTCTGTTCGCCTCCATGGCGGGGGCCCGGTGCTGGGCTCGTCCTGACCGTTTTACTAGCACGGGTGCGGCACTGAAACAGATGCAACGGCCCAGCACGGGGCCTTTCGTCTACGATGGGCCTCGGAGAGAGACAGACTTTTTCCCATGGATGGAGTGACCTGGGCTGTAGTTTCTTCAGCCACAGAGCTGGCCCCAACCTTACGACACCCGGTCGTTTGGTTCTCTCGACTGTTAGGCGGTGTCTAACTGCTCAATTTCCTCTAGCTTCTGGTCGAATTGGGAGCTGTGGCGGCCATTTAAGTTTGCGCCCCCCTGGTGGTCTCATCACAGGGATTTTTTTTTTGAAAATTCAATTTTATTGGTTTTACAAATGGATACTTCAACAATTTCGTACAAACATTACTTACAAAGCAAAATATGAAGAATGAGGCGACATCGCCCTTATAAGATAATATAAATAAAAATGTATGTGACTTAATGTCTGCCCCCCCCCCTTCCCATCTTGTATGTCCGTTGGCGAAGCGGAAATGTTTCTATTGCTTCGCGTTGTGGTCTTTAGCGGAACCGTAACATTAACAATAAACAGGGGCGCTTATATAAAAGCAGACAACTCTTTACAGGCACAGTCGGCTGATTAAGTGTATATTTCTGATCATTTTAGCATATTTTGCACACATTTGTTCACATAATATATTTGGCAGGGAATTCAGACCATTAATTTTCAACAGAAGTGCGGTCTCCATGAAGGGCGGCAGTCAGACTGTCCATTCTAAAGATATTGCGAGCAACGCTTATCCACTCTGCCCTGGTGGGGAGGGTTGACCTTTTCCAGGTCATCGTGAGGCAGGCCCTTGCGGCCAACAGTAATCCCAAGACCATTTTAGGAGCCTTAAGGATTGTCTCTTCATCTTCAATTAAGCCGAATAGGGTCATTAAAGGGTGTTTTTCCCTCTCTTCATCTAATTCTTTGATCCAACTGAGAATTTCGTCCCAGTATGCTTGCACCGCACTGCATCCTCACCACATATGCCAATAGTCTGCCTTTTGCCCACAGCCCCTCCAACAATATGGACTTAGGTCCTGGTACATTTTGGCAAGTCTTAGCTGGTCGTATTGCCATCTGTATAATAATTTGAGTGTGTGTAGTTTATATTGGCAAGATATAGAGGATTTTGCTGTCTGCCTACATATTCGCAACCACAACTCTTGTGAAAGGTGTCCTTCCCAATTTCCCATCTATTCTTTAGTGTGGTCGAGGGGGCTGTATGGATCTCTATTAGTACTGTATACATTGCACTTATTAGGCCTCTGGAGCCGGTGCAAGTGTCTAGAATTTTCTCAAAGGGGGTAAGGTCCTTTTGCAAATGATCTTTCCATACCTCTCGTGTTATAACGCCTTTCAATTTTAAATATTGAAACACTGATAATGGGCCTATGGCGAGTGCTTCTTTGAGTTCTTGTATACTTATAAAGGCCTTATTTCTCCATAATTGTCCAGCTCAATCCAGCCCAGCTTCATACCAGGATTGGTAGCTCAGTGGTTCAGGTATGTCATCATGAATCCCTGCCACGCAGAGATGTCCTAACGTGGAAAGCCACGATGTGACCCCTTTCATATCTTTGCTTGGTGTCCATACCGCCCATATGGTCACAAGGATTGGGTGGTTTTAGATGCTATTCCGTAGTTGGGGGGCCAGGGACCCATAACCATTTTCCTACCATAAATGGGCGGAGGTGAAAGTTATCTAGGGCTATCCATTGTAGGTCTGTCTGCTGTCTCAGAAGCGGAATTAGAATTCGTAGTTGGGCTGCCTTATAGTACAGTTCCAGGTCCGGGAGGCCCACCCCTGCATTATCTTTTCTGAGGTGAAGAAGGGATCTAGGGACCCTGGGTTTTTTGTTCTGCCATAGGAAAGTCATTAGTGATTTCATGGTGGCAGTGAAGTATTCTTCGGGCATTTTGATGGGGAGCATCTGGATTAAGTACAATATTTTAGGAAGGATTACCATTTTGATGGCGTTTAGGCGGCCTAACCAAGAAATCGTGAGTCTGGCCCATCGCTCCATGTCTTTCTGCAGTGTTAGTGACAGAGGGGAAGTTAGCCTGGTACAGGGTGTCAGGTTCCCAGGTGACGTTGATGGCCAACAGGGATCTTTTTAATAGGATTTTTAACCAGCTGTGTGGGCGCATGTGATCCGTCCTCCATCCCATCATGGCTGGCACTACCAGAACACAAAAGGACCACAATTCGGGCCCAAATCGGGACTGGGACCAAAACTCACCCCTGCATTCTTACCCGATCACCACAGGATGGGGAATAACCCTTTGGAACCGGAGGGGACTTGTGCTGCCATCCCATTGCAGCCAGCGCCATGTGAGGACACATGCACAATCATCTGTCTGAATCAACAGCAATTCAGCATGACAAAATTGATCGAAGCAGCCCCTGCAGTCCTATTTGATGCTGCGGTTTGAAACTCGGAATACAAGCTCTTTTTTCAAGATGTGAAACTGGAGGAGCACACTCTTGGGGCATGATTCACAAAGGCATGCACTGGAGCAAATCATGAGATGCCCTTAGAATCTGCGATTGTATCCTATTACATCATGCCCAAACTAAAATAAGCCTAAAAGTCAAGAAAATCCAGGGACGCTTGTATCATCTGTTATGTCCTTGAGCAAATCTTTGTGCACTATATTTGTAAACGAACATCTCAAATATTCTACAGGTAGCTTCAGATTTGCTCCCTTTTTTAGTCCTTGCACATAAAGTAGAAGGTGGAACAAATCTGAGATGCTCAGGGCATTGTCCAATATGCTTCAGTGGAAATCCTTGTGAATCTGGAAATAAGAACACTGATTTGGGTTGTGAAGTTATGTTTTGCACCAAACAGGCTGTCCAAATTGTTCGTTTTGTCTGCTGGTAGTCTGTTGTGAGCCTATTGAGAGAGGTAAATTAAAATGGATATCTAGATTTGGGTTATATAGCAGGTTGATGATCAAAGTCTTCCAAGAGTTGGAGCAAAGTTTGTTGGTATCCATCAATTTTGGAATCGTAAGCAAATTGCAGTAATACTCTCTGAATTTTTCTTACTCGTTTGGAAAGCCATTTCACTTATCTTCATTAAGGAGGTGTCTGTGCATCAATACCTAAATGATACCACTGGGGACAAACAGGATTTGAAAAGCGAAGGAGATTGTGAGGCCACTGAGATACCCTATTCTGAGAATAGAAACTGGAAATTGGACACATGATGACCTATTGTCCAGGGATTTTAGCATTGATTCATGCCAAGGAATATGTTACTTTTCTTTAACTCCTGTTCTCCAGCATTGGTATATTTTAGAGATTCACATGTTGTATGAATATTCTCCATAGTCATGCTGGAAATCCTCAGTAACAGAGCAGTTTATTTTAGAAAATTCAAACTGCAGTCAATTTAGTGCTCTAGTAGAGTCATTGTGTGTCATATTACCCACAGCCAATGCAAAGGACTCCCCTAGCTCAACCCCTGGAGGCATCTTCAGATTTGCCAAAGCATACAAAATGTGTCAATATAAGCCAGTCATGCTGGGTAGGCGGGATGGTCACATGTGAACCTATGAAAGATAGCAATGCTGGACAGCAGGAGTTACAGTTAAATAACGTATTCCTTCTGCATCATTGGATCTTTCATAGATTCACATGCTGTATAATATAATTACACAGCAGTGCCATATGGGAGGAAGCAGACTACTTGAATAAATATTTATCCCAGAAAAAACACTCACCTCATGCAAACATATTACGCAGAACCGCCTGGCCGACCCTGGAATCCCTGTTGACACAGTAAAACCGTATAAAGGTGTGCACATATCTCCAGGTCGTAGCCCTGCAAATGTCCAGCAAAGAGCATCAGGAGAGGAAAGCTGCTGTGGAGGCAGCAACTCGAGCCCTGGGCTTGCCAGGGAGACGCCTGCCGTCTTGCTGATGACCGAAAGAGATGCAGGAGGAAATTCATCTTCACCTAGCTATTGAAGCCTTGGAAAAAATGGGTTTTCCATGCCAGAGGTCTAAAAGTCACTAAGAGCTGAGAGGTCTTCCGGAAGAAATTAGTGCAAGCTCTCACTGCATTCAGTGAGTGCACCGGGCCTATCACCAACTTGGACTTGTGGAACACCAAGTAGAGGAGGGCTTGCAGGAAAAATCCTGAATCTCGCCCACACATCTAGCCGAGCAAAGCAGTCTTCCAGGATAGCAACTTGCGACAAGATGCAGAAGCTCAAAAGGAGATCTCTTGAGCCGTGCAAGGACGACGTTGAACACCCGGGCCGGGCGTTTGACTGGAGGGAAGAAACGGAACAGATCCCTGGGGAATTCATTGATCAAAGGATGGGACCATACAGAAGGCATGGAAGAGTGGCAAGTGTAGTGTTGGATAGCTGCCAGGTGCACCTTGATTGGATGAATGTACCAGGCCAAACTTAGCCAAACGTGGCAGAAGTTTTTTAGGCAGCACCTTCAAACAATTAAGGCCCTGCGTCGTGCGCCAGCAGGAAAACCGCTTCCATTTACTTTTGCAGCAGGCCAGCGTGGAAGAAGCTCAGGTCAGGCTTTAGCTAGAAGCTCCTTGCAGTCTTGCAGAAGCAGTATATCACCAGAGTGTAGGAGCCAGGCCGTCTAGTTCAGAGAGGCCGGGCGTAGTGTAGCTCTGCACCTTCGCACCCGGTGAAAAGATTGCACAAAGGAGGCAGCTTTATTGGCGGGAAGAGGACCGGTCTAGGAAGTCAGAGTACCAAAACTGTCTCGACCAAGCAGGGGCCACCAAGATCAGTTTGCATTGATTTCGTCTGAAGACATTTAAACACCCGAGCCACCAGGAGGATTTGTGGGAAAGCGTTCAGGAACTTCACCTCCCAGGGCAATGTGAAGGCATCTGCCAGACTCACCAGATAAGGCAAACTGCTGGCAAAAGCCACACACTTCATGCTGGCTTGGGTGGCGAGGATTTATTTCTGGGGTGTCCCATCAACTGAAGATCTGTCAGAGTAAAGATTCCTGGAGCTCCCATTCGTGACATGAACTCAGCTCTTCTGAGGGAATCCACCATTGTGTTCAGAACACCGGGTAGGTGGAAAAGAATCAGTAACATGTGATCCAGTGCCCTGATCACTGAATTGAGGAAGGAAAGTCTTGAGGGGCCCAAAACATTGCACGTAACTCTAGAAGATTGATATGAAGAGTCTTCTCATGTGCCCAGGGACCAGAGTTCAGAGACCCCAGCATGTATATCACCTGTGTGTGTATGCTTCAGTCCTCCAGGGATGGGTCTGTCACAACAGTGACTTGAGGTGGGGGGGTGGGGCAGGGGGGAGGCGTGGTGAAATGGAGGGCCCTGGACGAGATGAGCTCTGGCTGACCATCGTAGAGCATACTTGAATTGCCATGTCAAAGGGGGAATATCCTCCCAGGGACCCATGGCCTGCCGCCAGCGCGCATCGAAGAACTTGTGGAAGGACGCAGGCAAAGCCAGCAATATTGAAGCTGTTGAATGCACAAGGACATCCTCCCTAACAAGTCAAGTTGAGACGGGAGTACAAAGGATTTTTGAAAGTCCATGGGGAATCCTAGAGACTGTAAGCGTTGGATAGTCTTTATGGTATGGCAGTTCACCAGGGGAAAGGACACCACCCGCACCAGCCACTCGTCTAGGTACGGATAGATGTGTGCATCTGAGCAACAAAGGTGTGCAACCACCGGGGCTAAGCATTTAGTGAACAGCCTTGGGGCTGATCGAAACCCGAAGGGCAGTGCCTTAAATTGGAAGTGGTGACCTGCCACTGTGAAGCATAGGTAGCAACAGGGTTTCTGATGAATAGGGATGTGAAAATGTGTGTCCTCTAAATCCAAGGTTGCCTAAATTCATTTCCAAGTTCCATGTGAACCAGTCGATAGAACTACCAATGTTCTTTCAAAATCCTTCAAGCCTGGGAGAAAGAACCATGCACACACTGGATGTACGCAGAGCTGTCTTGTTCTACATGGAAAGAACTCAACCACTCAGAAAGACTAATCAGTTTTTCGTTTAGGTGGCGGCAGGAAGAGGAGGAGATGCAGTCTCCAAATCCACTATCTCTAGATGGATTGTCAAATGCATCACACTCTGCTACAGTCTTGCTAAGAGAGAGCTGCCCTTCAAGCCTAGTACACATTCTACTCGAGGCACTGGGGCATCCGTAGCATTCATTGCAAATGTTCCCTTCGAGTCCATTTGCAAAGCGGCAACCTGGAGTTCTGTACACACCTTTACAAAACACTATTGCCTAGACACTCATTCTAGCTCGGATTCTCAGGTGGGACAGTCAGTACCAAGACATCTTTTCACTTCAGTTCCTTCTCACAAACCACCACCAAATCCGGGTACTGCTCGCTAGTCTTATGCACAGCATGTGATTCTAAGAAGATTAACAAACATCAGAAGATATGCATTACTTACCGTAAAAGCATTTCTAATGCCTGTATCTGCTTAGATTCACATGCGCCCACCCTTGCTCCCCGCTCGGATGGAAGGAACATAGACCTCTTACTACTTTCTCTCTTTCTGTACTCACTCACAATGGTCATAAGGCTCCCTTCTAGGCACAAAAAATACAATCGTAGGGACCTCGACGCTTGAGGGATCTTGGGTACACTAAACGTCACGTAGAGATAGTGTTACAGGCACGCCTATGTCGACATCCTCTTTCGGTTCTCGAAAGACTAGATGCAATACTCGGCAGTTACCACTGGATGTCGGACCATATGGACAGCATGTGAATCTAAGCAGATACAACCATCAGAAATGCTTTTACGGTAAGTAATGCATATCATTTCCGACAGACGAGAGCCCTTTTTGAATTAATATCCTATACTACAGCTACTGCATTGCGTACCAGCATTAAGGTCCATTGCTGCTTCAGATACTGAAAAAGTGGAGTTGCCTGATATCGACAGTAATAGTAATTGGGCACTGCTCAGATTTGTGTCCCCTATTACCCTGGAACTCATTTACTGTCATTTTTCACCACTGTTAAGATTGAGATTTGATATAGTAGTGTGTAGAAGGATGACACCGATCAACTCCACTTTGGAGTACTTATATGGTAGAAAGTGTGAAATGTTGAGAGTACGAAATGATGGTGGCCGTATAACTGAATGCTCTAGCTTATTGAACTCACAACACATCTATTAAACAAAGGCTACTATCTGAGAGAGAAAGAATGCTGCCTTCCCGTGTCCATCGGAGAACATCAGCCTTAAGTTTTGACACAGAGAGAATCTTGCTCTTCCTATCTCGGCACACTTGGTTATCGCTCCTTTCTCAGTAATCCTGAAGGTTGCTCTCTACTTGCCACTAGTGACATTTTGCCACCAAGAGACCACTTTACAGGGGTGCATTGATTGTTATAGCATTGGTTATGAAGCTCCCACCTCACGTATCGGGGGTGACCAGGTGGGTGGGCTTTGTATTGGGACAAAAGCACATTTAAAATTATATGAATATAAGTTAGGTAAATCTTCTCCATATGTTTTATGTGCTGTATTGGAGGGTATATTGGCATCTTCCAACAAAATATTGCTTATTAATTTGTACAATTCCCCAGAATGTGTTATGACATCCCAGATACAAACATTTATTGATAAAATTTTGTTGGCATGGTTGGCCGCTCACCCCAGATCCAATCTAATCGTAGCTGCGATTTCAGCGCTAACTGTGATTATTCTATTGCACAGGAACCCTTGGATGGTGATGAGCATGCTCTACATACACATGCCAAATATGAAGTATGGATTACATCATCGCAAACTGATGGCACATGGCCGATTGTGGGCTGAATTCCTATTGGGACCTGGTCTTTTCTTTTTTTTATTATTCACGTTATGATTGTAGGTCGTTCTGCCCTAACTTGGATTAGAGTATTTCTTTGTAAGTTTTGGTATTAGAGCACTGGTTAAAACCTTTGATACTAGCTTTACTAATCTGAGCGACCATGCCACTTTGTTCCTTGCGATTGAATTGTGTAAAGGAAAATATTTAAAGAAATTATCGCTAAAGGTAACCGCCAACATGCAGGTGAATAGAATTGTTTGGACAGAGGACAATGTCGAAAGGTTGAATATTGGACAATAATGGTGGGAGGTAGGTAGATTATTAGCTGGCTCAAAATCAATGGGATATTTTCTTTATGCTGAATACCTTATGGACACCCACCTCCCCCTAGAGGTAGTAGGGCAGTAAACCATGATCTTAAGGCCACCTGCAGTCCTTTTGACATTGTTATGGACAAGAAAAAAAAAGGTACTGCGGGCAGGCTTGCAGCAAATGTATAGATCAGATTCCTTATCATGGGAAGTTAAGTCCTGTAGGGCTACATCCTTGTGCCCCCCGATATAAAAACTGGCTCCAAGCATTTAAGACAAACTGGTTTAGTATTCTAAAAACACATTACTGCAAAATGTCTGGGCTCGTGAATTGCACTTTCATGGCAGAGGAAATTTTTAGGATTCCCCGTCTCTGAAGACTACTGGGAAATGCACATTATTACTACCTTGTATTTTAACAATTCTGGTAGTATAGCGATTAATGCAACTATAGTTATAATCCGATAATTACAGAAATGGGAATGAGGTTGAGGATGTAATGCATGTTATTGGAAAGCTGAATGCTGTAGGACCTTGATGGCATTGCTAATGTGATTAAAAGCAATCTTTTTTTATTTTATTTTTTAGCACTCTCGCTTCATTAATTGTTCACTTGGATCTTAACCTGTGGTTTCATACAGGGTATCTGGCATGAATCCATACTAATTCCAGTTTTTAAAAAGGAATAGGGGGATGATCCTTCCAATTATCGGCTACTTTCCATGATTCATTCAAGTTGTAAGATTTTCTCCACAATATTCAGCAAAACAAATGTGTCCAAACCAACAAATTGCTAAAATACAGCAAACTAGTTTCAGGAGTAGATACAGTACCATACATTTCATCTGGATGCTACAATATTTGATAGCAGATGTGTGTCAATCCCCTAACACTAGGTTGTTTTTGTTTTATGTCGATATCTTTTTATTTTGTCATACAAATGTATTCAAACACTTCGATGGTCGTCCCATTAGATTAGGATGGTTTGATTATATGATCTATTAAAACAAACCATGGTTTAAAGCAAGGATCCGTGTTGGCACCCCTGCTTTTCAACTTGTACATGGCAGACATGGAAGATGTTCTGGAGACTTGCCATAATTTCCCGCCAAAATTGGATCTAGGCATATTGCTTGGATCTCTTACTCTGATGATACGGTCCTGTTGGATCGCACAGCCATAGGTCTTCAACGCTCCACGCGTGCACTCCATGCATACGCGCTGAAGAATAACTTGGAGGTAAACTTAAAGACAAAAATGATGGTAATAGGTAAACCGGCAAGAGGTCATAGGAATTTTGTGTGGAAACTTGGAGGAGAAACATCAGAGGTAGTTCGGCCAGGAGGATAGCTCAAGGGCAATGCGCTCGCCTTGGAAGCAAGATGACACGGAGCAACACAGGTTCGATCCCTGGGTCTGTGCTTAAAAACCTCTAGGTATTAAGCTTATTATAAATAACCAATGACAATTACCTATACTTAATTGGGCATGCCAATCTAGAATTGCCAGACATCCATTTTATGGGAGTATCCTTCCTCAGAAAACGTTGAAGAAATGGCTGTTAATTAAGAACTTTTTGGCCAGGAAAGGGGGATATTCAAACAAAGTCCTCCTTGAAGTTTACCAAATCAGTGTGATTCTTGGGTTTTTATATGGCCTTGAAGTCTTGCCGTTGAGGCATGTTCTTTGGCTTGATCTAATTGAGGGGACGACTACTTTGTTCTTTGCTGGGACTACCGCGTGTGGTTCCTGTTGAAGCACTGAGATGCGAACTTGGTCTTCTTTCCTTTCTTGTGCTTTGGAAAATCCGGTGTTGTAAACTATTTGCAAAAATGACATGGGCTAGAGAGGAATAGTGACTCGACTTCCTGTTTGGCATTATTGCAGACAATTCTTCTCACAATTCTTACAATCAAGCATATTCCAAATTTTAAAGTATTTCTTTGTTGCACTGGAGTCCATTGGCATGGAACCTACCTCTTGAAGAAAGCAGTCTGCATACCATTCGAAGTTGAAATTTAAAACGGCTCATTGGGACTGTACCCAAAATTTGCTGAAACTTACTAACAAGAAGCTTTACGCTGAGTTTACTAGACAAAGCTTCACACCTGGGCACCCACGCAGCTGTTTGTTAAAACTATGTGCTGCAGACCTTTGACAGTATATATTGTACCTACGTTTCAATATCCTCCCTACTTTTGCATGCATTGGTGCATGGTGGGGCATTCCTTATGAAGCCCTTTGGCTGACCCTATAATACAAACATTTAAACAACACAACATATTTTGACTGCTTGCCATTGCCTAATAGTTAATTACTGCAAGGGATATATCAGGTTGGTAAGTGCACAGTCCAGATTTACATCTGATAAATTTTGGTCTGCTATATACTCAGCATAATTGCTTGTCATAACGGCTGCTTCCTATCACATCTGGAAAGTGGCTTTGACAGTTTTGAGCTATTGTGTTTGAAGTGCAATAGCCTTGAGCATTATCCAGTGTGTTCATTTTAACATGATTACAACTTGTTAAATTTGTATCTTTTTACGTACGTTTTATGTAAAGCATGTTTTTTTCTTGTATTTATTAGTTTCATTTTATTTGCGTTCCTTTTTTTTTTCCTTCCTATTTATCTTTTAATAGTGTAAAAGGTTTTCTTGGTGTAAAACTAATGCACTTAATTTAAAACAAATTGTATAGGATCTTGGAATTCTCATCCTTGGTGGGGCACCGGGATGAGGCTTTTTCTCAGTAAGGGCTCTGCAAAACCCTGGGAGAGTCTTCCCAGTCCTATCTCTTGCAATAGGAGGTTCTCAATGTTTTCAGTGGGGTTTTGTCCTTCCGTGTTTTCGAGCACGCCTATAATCCTGATGTTACTTCTACACGCTCTACGTTTGGCGTTGTCTACCGTCCTTTTTAGTGTTTTTGTGCTTACCTGAAGGCTGGTAAACTGTTTTTTGGAGGCAGGTTATCTCCTGTGTTGCTTCTATGAGTCTATTTTCAGAGGTGTTATTAGTTTTGCCAGATTTCCAAGTTCTTGGTGTAACAGTATCAGATCCACCATTGCTACTATTTATTTTATTTATTTATTTTTACATTTATAAAGCGCACTAAACCCCTAGGCATCAACCCGTATTGCATTCAGTATCTGATTATCTCGGTCACCTTCTTGCATTTCTTATATTGGTTTGCATCTCTGCTGATTTTATTAATTTTGGCTAGTTAAGATCGTAGTGATGGGCCCAGGGGCACGTGACTTGATTCTCATGCAGTCTGCATTGATTTGGTGGTCCAACTGGTAAGGCCTGTACTATATGGTGAAGCATTTGAGTGATGTTTCCTGATATATCTATCAGTCTACCTGCTGACATTTGGAATTTCCCCTGCTGATGTATGTATTCAGTGACCATTTCATCAAGGCAGGATCACATCCCGCAGCTGGAGGGCGCATGTCTCAGTAGGTGTTCTATAGCACGCCTGTTGGGTGCCAGTTCACAATGGTTTTGTCTCTGGAAACCATTGATCGGGCGCTCTTCTCCCTGCTCAGCCCGCAGGCTTCAGGCGAGCAGAGCCAGTCCACTGGCGAATGTGGGTTGTAGGTTTGCCGTTTTGTGTTTAATGTATGGGTTTCCCCGTCTGCTTACGCACGTTCATGGATGCTGCACGGGCCTCTGTCCGTAGCAGCGTACAGGCGCCACCATGGTCTCCTCCAGCCCCTAGTTCGGAGAACGAATTGTCTTCTCACGCTCCATTCAACATGGCCGATTGACTGCTGTGTGCGAGGCACCCGGGTAAGTGCATTCCGTAGTTATTTTTTTTCCCAGAAAACACTAACCTCTGGATCTGTTGCAGATCACTGATGCACCGTAGGAGCTGTTTGTGTTAGCTGCTCGCCGTTTCAGAGCAGACCATGCACCCCGCAATCCTACTTAATTAGACCCCTCACCCCATCATCTTGTCATGTCTAAAGTGATTCTAGGACCATGATGGAATCACGTTTTAAACTTCGCCCCAGTTTCGCTTGGTGAACTTGTAACCTTCCTGCCTGTGTCTGTTCTTCTCCCTCCATCTAGGCGTACCTATGACTGACCTGGCCTTTCGCACACCTTCCGATTGTTGCTATCTAATCCCTGGCATTTTCCTCTCTTTTCTGATTGATGTGATCTGCTTCCTTTCCTCATCTTCTGTAATAATTACTCTGTGATGTGAACTTTGCTTCAGTCCACAGCAACGCTTCCCTCAGACAGAGCAGACCAGTCCAGCATGCTTCCTCTTCAAAGCGGTCAACATCACCCAACGATGCCTCTAGGAATAAAAAGGCTAAAAGGGTCCAGTCGCCTTCTGCCAAAGTAGCCTCTGCATCGACTTCAGCAACAGCGCTGGCTGCTGCCTCTGCGCCTAAGAAGCATTCCTCGTCAATAAGAAAACAAGCCAGGCCTCCTTCATCCATGCCTCCGTCAACAGCCCAAGCCTGATTGTCATCGACGAGTCAAGTCTGCAAGTCTTTGTCCACGACTCAGTCAACGAGTCTGGGCACATCATTGATAAGTGAAAGATCTTTGTCAACGGCCCTCAGGAAATCTGGGACCACGACCCAGTTGACAAAGTTTAGTCCACAACCACCTCAACGGCACAGAAGCCAAAGTCGTCCAACCCATCAGCAGCTAGCAAGATCTCATACCATCCGGTGCAGGCCTTGACGATAATTGCCCCTCAAGCTTTGTCTGCTCTGGCTGCTCTACCCAGGCCTCCACACCTGTTTCCACTGGCCGTAGGTGCCACCCTAGCTACACAAAGCTCGCCGGTGGCCCCATCTGGGCATATTCTCCAGTATACAGACCGAGAGGAGCCTGTTGGGGTTTTCTGTGAGGGAGCAACAGACAATGTATGGTTGGAGAGTGTGTGCAGACTGGTTTCTAGTCGACCACGCCTCCTCCCATTCCAGCTGGCCCACCAGCAGGAAAACCTACTATAGATGTTGCATTGGACTTTCTAACCACGTTGCAGTCCTTGGTGTCGGAGCTGCAGCAAAGGCTACCTGGCTCTTCTGCACCACAGATAAAGAAAATAGGGCAAAGAACCCCCTTTTTTTTCTTTGACGGGAGGGGGCGCGTGCCTGACTCTAGAGGGAAACTATAAATTGAACAGATTAAATTAAGCAGAGTTCAGGCTACCCCTCCCTTGAATGCACAGATGGTGCTAGAAAGACTTAAAGGAGGCTAAGAGCTATTTAAGCTAGTCGTACAAGATCACACTTGCAAAGTAGGAGAATACAGATAAAACAAAATGTATTTGAAAATGGAAAATATAGTAAAATCACAAAAGGCAAGTGAACACCTTTTGTCTTACAATGTACAGATGTGTGAACTCAATACATGGTAGGTAACACAGTTATTAAATGTACTGTAACATATTTGTAGCACATATCTACTGTCAACACATTTTGTGTTTCTAGTTCGGATATAGAGAATTGCAACAAAGTCTCTGGGTGACAGTGATTCTATGGTGCTCCGAACTTTCCTCAGGACAATCGGAGATGTTGTAGTCCAGGGACGTGCAGAAATGGTCTATCGATAATTCGAGGCATCTTGGGAAGGAATGACTTGTCAGCTGTCGCATGTACAGTTGGTTAGTCTCCAAAACATCTGGAAAACTTGTATTGGGTCTTTTGGAAAAAACGAGATGCAGTATTTCAACTTTATGTGGTCTTTGGTACGCAGTTGCAGGCTAGCATAGAGGCAGTGCTTCTATATGCAGTCCTCGCTGAGTTGTAGAACCGTGTGGGTTGCTGACAGTGTCCCGGTCTTCGCACACCTTGTGCACCACAGCAAGAGTCATGTGTTTCACGGAATGAACCTCCTAGTCCTCCAAGAGAACAGCTGCCACCTGCCCCTGTACATAATCTTAATCTTACGGACACTAACTCTAAATAGGTTTCCGAGGGAGATGCGTCTACGCCCACCACAGGCACAGATGAGTTTGATGACCTGGTGATGATGAACCAGATGATGTTGCTCTCTGTGACGGATCCCCAGACGAAATTGGGTCCTTTCATGCCCTAATGTCAAGGGCTACAAAGATGCTTAGCTTGGTTACAGAGGAAGGAGAGTTTCCTCTACCAGCAGCGCAAGGAGCCCTGAAAGTCTGTGGTCTGCATTCCAATGCTGGAGGACAGACTGTTGGCTATGAGCAACCCTTCCTCAGCCCATACAAAGGAGGAGCGGTTCAACGAGAAATACTGGGTTCCAGATTCCACACCCAAGTGCCTCAGGTCACAACCCAGTCCTAATTATGTGTTCTCAGCTGGTACACTCAAGCGCTTGTCCAACCCCTCCTCACCATGCCTTGTTTCCCCCAATAAGGAGGGCAAGCATCTCAGTGCTTTTGGCCAGCGTATAATAACAGACACCATCGCACGATCTGACCTAGAACATTGGTTCATGTTGGCTTACATTCTCAAATTCCTACCATAGGATATGTAGGAGGAGGCTTTCGAAGCTGCTTCGGACCACGCCTTTCAGTCTCTGTCAACATTGCAGAGAACGGTTTGACAGCTGGGTAATAGCGCTGTTTTACGCAGGCAAACCTGGCATAAGGCCGGAAGTTCTAACCAATGTAGTGGACATGCCCTTTACTGGGGTAGAGTGGTTTGGGAAGAAGGTGGACGAGGCCAGGCAAACTATCAATGCGGACATGGAAAGGGCACGGTTCCTAGGCACACAGAAACAATGCTGCCAGTCCTCTCGATCTGGAAAGTCCTGTTTATTTTGAACATCGATGATTACCCGCCTTCGTACCAGTCCCTGCCATACAGGACCCCAGGAGCTGGCCAACGGCTAAATAAACCTGACTCATCTCAGTGCCAGCACCCTCACTTTCACACCCCCATGGGTGGGAGCCTTTACCAATTCATCGACCAGTAGAAATCCATCACCAGAGACGGATGGGTATTGTCCCTCATCCACCAGGGCCACACTAGAATTTGTCAAGAAACCACCCACGATTCTTCCCCTGCGAAAGGTAGAAAAGCATGTGCCCCTGTTAGTACAGGAAGTACAATCTTTCCTGCCAAAAGGAGCCATTGAACGCGTTCCATCCGGTAAGCAGAGACAGGGAGTGTACTCCAGATACTTTCTAGTCCGAAAGAAGTCAGGTGGTTGGAGGCCTACCCTAGGACTCTGGGTCCTCAACAAATTAGCCAAGACCCAGACCTTCAGGATGCTGACTCTAAAGCACGCCTTGTCTCTGCTTCAAGAATGGAATTTTCTTCTTCTTTAATACTTGCTTTGTGCATGGGCTCAAAGGAGCCCCCATAAGCCTAGTCAACACCACGTTTAGGTCCCATCCGGAAGCTGGGTTAGAAATGGGAGGGTGAATTCTCTTCACTCCCTCCATGAAAGCTTTGATAACTGGCATCTTCCACCATGACACTTTTTGTTGTGATGTAGTGTAGCCTGAAAGTGCAGCTAAGTGTACCTTTATGGAGTTAAAGGCCGGGCCCGAGTCAAGAAAATGCATTGGGTATAAAACAATGTGTGTGGGAGAGCAGTTAATCGGGTTAATGCTCTTTGAGTTGCACCAGATGACAAACCGTTTCCACTTGCTGGAATAGCAATACCTCGTGTTCGGTTTTCTTGCCTCCCTGAGAATGTCCATACATTTGAGGGAGTTGCAGGTGGCCAAACTCTATGACCTCAGGAGCCAGGCCGCCAAGTTCAATGTCTGCGAGCATGGGTGAAGCGTCTTGCGTCTTTCCTCTGTCTTCGACAACATGTTGTACGGGCAAGGCAGTTTGACTTGAGGGGATAGGGACATCTCCCTCAGATGAGCGAACCAGGGTTGGCGGGCCCACACGGTGGCCACCAGTATCATTTTGACTGGTTTGTGGTGCATCTTGTGCACAATCTTGTTGAGAAGGAGAATCAGGGGGGGGGGGGAATGAATAGACAAATTTCCCTGACCTTGTTATCCAGAGTCCGTTCCCCATGGGGCGGTTCTGGGGGTACCTGGAGGCGTAATCTTGGCATTGAGCGTTCTCCAAAGTTGCGAACAAATCCATCCCAGAGAAGCCCCATTCTGCAAAAACGTTGGAGACGATGTCTGTGTAATCGCCATTCGTACTCCATGGGCAACAGAGTCTCTGCGGAGTACGTCTGCCAGAAGATTGAGGTCCCCAGGAACAAGTTGCGTTTGAGAGCCCACTTCCAAATGTTCTGAGACAGTTTGCACAGCCCTGGAGAAGGAAAGTCCCCTTGTTTGTTCAGATAGTACATGGCCGTGGTGCTGTCTGTGAGGATCAGGATCGTCTTCCCCTGTAGTGGTGTCTGGAAAGCTTTTAGTGCTTTGAACACCGCCAACAGTTCCAACAGGTTTATGTGGTTGGATGCTATGTCTGACGACCAAACTCTGTTCGATGTTTGTTGAAGCAGGTGAGCTCCCCACCCTGTAAGAGACGCGTCTGTGGTAGGTGGCTTCCACTGTGTGGGTGGTGAAGGATTCCCCCTTCAAGAGGTTCTCCCTCGGCCACCACTGCAGCGAGAGAACGAGGGCCGGCGAGACAACCACTAGATCGTCCCACTGTCCGCTGGCTTGACATCACTGGCTGTTGAGCCACTCTTGCATTGGGTGCATGCACAGGCACACGTGAGGAACCAAGTAGATACATGATGCCATCATTCTTAGCAGTCGCATAGCTTTGCGTACCATCACCTCTCGACTGGCTACATACTGAGGGATTTGAAACAACATGTTTTGAACCCTCTTGTTGGAGGGGAAGACAAGGTTGTCCTTTGTGCGAATTAGAGCCCCTAGGAACTGTTTGACTTGACTCTGGGCTGGATTTATTCTTGTTGATGGAGAATCCCAAACTGAATAAAAGATCTATCGTCTTTTGGGTATTTGACAGACATGTTTTGTAAGAGTCCCCCGTTATGAGCCGGTCGTCGAGGTAAGGATATATTGGGTTGGATTGCCTGCGCAGATGTGCTGCTGTCACCGCTAGTACCCTTGTAAATACCCTTGGTGCAGATGCTATGCCGAAGGGTAGTACCTTGAACTGATAATGCTTGTCTTGTATCATAAATCTGAAGTATTTTCTGTGCGCTGGCAACATTGAAATATGAAAGTATGCATCTTTCAAGTCCAGTGTTGCCATGTAATCCGCCTGCGATAGCAGTGGAATTACTTCCTGCAGAGTGACCATGCAGCACTTTGGTGGCTTTACAAATTTGTTTGCTGGGCACAGATCTAAAACAGGGTGCATGGTTAGATCCTTTTTGGGTACAGTGAAGTACACTGAATAAATACCTTCTTTTACCTGTGACAGAGGTACGATTTCTATGGCTCCTTTCTCTTGTAGTGTCTAGTCTGCGAAGAGGGTCTGGTGTCAGTCGTCTTGCTTGTGGAGGTCTGAATGTTGGGCACCAGTTGAACTCTATGCAGTATCCGTGGGCCACGGTCTTTAGCACCCACTGGTCATTTCAAACCTGAGGCCGGGGAGCCTCTAGGGGTAAAGACCTGGCCCAACACTGATCCCTCCCTTTGGGGATACGGGTTGGTGTATCCACTATTTCCCTGTGGAGAGTTCCAATCGTTTCCCGAGGAATATTGTTGTTGAGGGAAGTGTTGGCCACAAAATAGCCGTTTGGACCCAGATCCTCATCTTGTAGAGGGTCTTTGTGTAATTTGATCCAGTGTTTTTAGGGTGTCGTGCTCCTTTTTTGCGGTCTCGAGGGCCTCATCGACCGCCTTCCCAAACAGGTTGGAATCTTCCACGTGTTTATCATTGACACTTGCGTCTCTGGCTTAAATCCAGAGTTCCGTAGCCACGCATGTCTCTTTAGGAGTGTGCCCTGAGCCAGGGATCGACCAGCCATTTCGGCAGAATCCAAAGTGTTCTTAAGTATGCTTTGGTTCACTTGTCTGCCCTCAGTGACCGCGGTGAGGAGAAGAGTACGTAGAGGTTCAGGAACCTCCTGTATGCCTTCCTGTAGTAAGCCTGACTGGGCATCGGCATAGCTGGCCAACAAGGTCGTGTTGTTGGCAATACATGTTGAAAACACTGCCGCGACCGTGATCCTTTTCCCAAGGGAGTAGAGTCATTTACCTTCCTCATCAGGGGGTGCCTCGCCGGTTGACAATGGTTCCCCTGCCCTCTTACGTGTAGTAGTCACCACCAGAGAATCTGGGGTGGAGTGACCCCTGACATAAAGAGGGTCTGAGGGAGTAGGGCAAAAGTTTTTATTTGTGGGTTGACACCTCATGTGAGAGCAGGGGTTGATAAAGAGGGCGCCCGACGTTTCTTTGAGAATGTCCTCTACGAAGTCTGATTCGGGGACAGCTTCATCTGTAGCAATCTTAAAGTGATCAGCTGCTTTACGCAACATTACGTTGAAAGTCAATTGATCATCCACTGGTGAGGGTTGTTGCCTAGTGGGAGTGGACTGGGGGGAATCCAGAGACAGGGCATCAGGATCTGGAGATTGCCATGGATGAGGGTCACCCACCTCTGGGTACTCCTCCCAGCCCTCTACGGGATCATTCATGTCCTCAGGGTTGATGGAATCCTCATCCTGAGTGTCTGCGCGAATGTCTTCTTCAGTTAGGTCGTAGTTGTATATATCCTCTTCTAAAGAGGAGCCAAAAGCCTTGGAAATTTTGATTTGGGGTCCACTGGGCTCTCATCCCGTGGCCCCCTTGGCGTGGGTTGTTCTGAATGGGAAGTAAACCTGCCCAGCCTTTCCATGCAGTTCTCAAATTTCTCTCTAGTCCAAACCTAAGACCTAGAATGGTCTAGAGGTGGAAAATGGTCCTAAATACATTCATCCATTGAAGAACGTTGAGATTTTAGTCTCAACGTCGAAGACAACCCTTCTTTGCCCTCAGAGAACTCCTCCTGTGGGACAGACAGAGGTGTAACGTCTCTGCCTTTCTTTTGACCTACGGGTGGGTTCTAGTACGTCCCTTAGGCCATCCCTGGACCTCGGTGGATCCTTGGCCTTTTCTGTAGGCCTCGGAGCATCCCTAGGCTGCCGTTTCTGAGAATCTGCGGAAACAATCCTAGCTAAGCTGTCGGCGACGTCCTCCGTAGTGGGGAGGTGCGTAGCTTCAGCCTGCGATTGCGAGGGAGTCCTTTTCAGCTGAGTCGGGGCCTTGTCTTCGACGGCAGACTTTTTTGGCGGTGCCGTTTTCGGCGGAAGTGGAACCCTATCGTTGCCAGACACCTTCTTGCGATGTGTCTCGACGGAACCTGGGTTCATTAGGGGCATCACCCTTTGTTTTCGATGGCCCTGTCGTTAGGCGCATATGTGGCTGCGGGCGGGCTGCTGTTTCCGACGGTTGGTGGGTGCCGCCAGAAGTTCCGGTGTACCCGTTGGCGCTGAAGTCTTCTTCGACCTGGCCAAAGAGGGACTTGGGGTTGTGTGTTTTGTGCTGTGTACATGTTCGTCTTTGTCACCGGGGTATGAAGTCCCCATAGCAGTGCCTAAACCGTGTCTAGTGGGGCCGGGGACAGACTATGCGGAACGCGAGCATTCCGTCGAAAGGTCAACCTCCGGTTCGGGAGGTCTGCTCGTCACTCTCGCCATCGTCACATTCGGTGGCTGAGGCAGCAGGAGAAAATTCGGCCTTCGACATACCGTAGGCCGTCCACCGTTTGACTATGCTCCTTTAATGTCTTAAGTCAGAGGAGCTTACAAGCCACGTATCCTCCTTCCTTGTGATTGAGGGGGAAGCACCGGTTACACCGTCTGTGCTCATCTTTCCAAGGGAATTTGCTCTTACAAATAGGGCAAAACCTAAATGGAGTCCGATCCATAGCTGAGGATGGGTAGAGTGATGAAGACCAAAAGGGAAAGAGGAAGGAAAGGGAAAGGTATTCTCAGTTTGTATAGAAATGTCCACTCCAAAACCACTCTCCCTACTGTATAGGCCGGTGGAAGGCCCGGCCACATGGTCGGCAGTGCCGACTGGATCACCGTCCGTCAAATTCTGAAGGTCTTCGGCAGAGGTCTGGAACAACGGTCGAAATGAGGTGATCTGATTATTTTATATAACTATTTGACCAAAGGTCGAGGGGACAATAAGCAATGTCTTTGAAGAGCTCTGCATCATGGCGACCAGTATAGTGGGTGGAAAAAACAATCTGAGGGACCTCGACGCGTGAGGGATCTTGGGTACACTACACGTCAGGTAGGGATAGTGTTACAGGCATGCCATGTCGATGTCTTCTTTCGATTCTCGAAAGACAAGATGCAATACTCCGCGGTTACCACTGGATGTCAGACCATATGCACAGCATGTGATCCTAAGCAGATTAACAAACATCAGAAAACTCAATTATTTTGTACATTTTTCCCCCCCAAGTGGTCCCTTTTAAAATGGTTCTATGGTACTGAGGACAAGTTACTAAAATCTCTATGGACAGAGTCCACGTTAGCATTGGAATTCAACGGTAAAACAGAATTTTGGGCTCCACCAAAATCGGTCTGATTAGATATACTGGTCCGAACGGCAGTCACCATGGCAAAGAGCCTCCAAAACATGATTTCCATTCTCCTTCGTCTTAATAGGAGGCACAGGATGAACTGAATCTCTATTAGGACAGCTGCCTCTTTCTACGACCCGAATCCACCAGCTAAGTGAACCCGGGTGATAGGTTGTCGATTAGTATCATCAAAATCTCTAGGGCAGTTATTCAGCTCTCGAGAGTGTGGGAGCTGCTTCTATATAAATATTCAGACCTCCTTACTTACTTCAACCCGAGCCCCCGAGTGCCTCTTAGTATTATCATTAGGAGTATCTGATGTGTTGACATCGGTCACTTGGCTCTTAGTTTGTGGCCGCTTTCTATTGCGTTGACGTTGCTTTTTTCTACACACGCCATTTGGAACGATCATAGGACTAAAGTCAGTCATATTTCCTTGAGGTAACTGAAGGGGCTCCACTGCACCTGCTGGACAATCTGAATTTGCAAGATCCTATGTAGGGATAACAATTTGTGATCACCGAGAGCAATTAGAAGACAGAGTAAAATAGCGTTCCTAATAAGAAATGACTAAGTCATCTTTTTCCTTTCCACTGCTGTTAACTAATATGTCCACAACTATGGCAAGGGTTTTCCTTAAATCTAATTGTTAATTTGCCAGCGTCGAACATAAACCAAAAATTACGTCAACAGTAACAGCAATGGCATTTAGACTTGGAGTATAGTTTGCTATTGCCTGTGTGGAGTGTCTAGAACTAGCGGATGAATCAAAATCACTAGATGAATTTTCTGACACAGATACAAGCCATTCAAAGGCGAGTGTGGCAGACAGCTTGGTTGGTTAATGGTATATATATTGGTATCCGCATCACACAGATCTATTGCTGCGGCTCCTATGGACTCCCGCTGGAGATTGAGGTAAGTTAAAGAGTGATTTATTATCGTCAATTGCGGGTGATGGGGACTTGGTGTTAGAGCAAGGTTCATTGAGATTCACTTGAGAAGCCTCCCCCCTGCTGTTCAGGTATAGACATAGCCGGAAAGCATTCAGTTATCTTAGGCGACTCAGCATTAACAGTCAGCTTTGTCGCCCTTATTAGAAGGGCCAGGGTTCAAATCCAGTCATCAGAAGCCTGACCCCGATTCCTTGTATTGCAGTGGCTGGTCCTACTCCGAAGAGCGTAAGTGCAGGGTTTGAAGGATTTCATTTTCTTTTTGACATCATATCAACACTATCAAATTCAAAACACAGGCACACGCACAGGTATAGTCAATCGCGCGAGTACAAGAAGAGCACATAAACTCACCCATGCCATGTAAGATTACACAGATGCTTAGCCGTGATGCCGAGCACTGTGTGACTGTGAGACAACACTTGTCACAAGATCATTCCGTTTTCCAGGCAGCTCTTCCTATCTCTCAACTGCGCTGGTCTGGCGCTTCGCGGGCACTCAGCGACGCAGCATTTTTGTTCCTCAGACTCCACCTCTGCTCACATCCAATGTGCTCGACACTAGTACGGCACAGAAAACAACTCTCAGGTGAGACTGGGTATACTGCTGCACAACTGCGCTTGTCTGGGGCTTTGCTGCCGCTCAGCAGTGCTACATTTATGATCCTCAGACTCCACCTACGCTCTCCTCTAATGCAGTCGACGCAACTTCACTTGTTTGGTGGTAAGAACCTAAACTATAATGACAGAGAAATAATCCCAAAATTGACCAGGCAAGGCAGGAATATACAAAGATGTGGGTCAACTCTGGCAATCTACCCAGGTTACATGTTACAGGTCCAGAAACAAAGCAGCGCATTTGAAACTGCAAAAGCTAAACAAAGGCAACTACAATTGAAATAGATGTTGAAGTTTCCAGCTAAACTGAAGGTCAAATATAATGTAGTGGTGCACATTTACAAGACCCCAGAGGAAGTCCTGACTTGGTTGGAAAGAGCGCACATTCAAGCTGCCACAACGCAAGCAACTGAGGGAAATCTTAACAGACCAGCAGGGCCCTAAAATGAACCACTGATAAGAACCCTGGAACACCTGAAATGACGACGTAATATTTCACCAAAAAGCACACAGCATTTACCCTATTAGAAAGTCAGTAGTATTCTTTATATTGTGCGTCTGTCTAGGACATATTCCCTGCTGGAAGGAACTGCAAAGAAGCTTAGACCAGGGATGGCTGGTGTAAGGGACTCATGAGAGTCAAGTGATCACCGTTCAAGGGTGTTTATTAAACTGTATAAATCCGTGAAAAAAACGCCCAATCTAAACCTATATCTAAAATGGGAGCAAGCTACGACCATCACATAATAATAATAAGGCAGTCCTAGTGGCGTCTTGTCAAATAAAACAGGCCTATACTATTGCCAATCCTTACAGCTAAGTTACAAAATAGTGTGTGATAATGTTCACCAGAAAAGAAAAAAAGTGTACACAAAATGGTAAGTCAGGATGGTATAACTGGGGTTTCCCTTCCCAACAGTTTTTAGCACGGGACAAGGCAGGACTCTCGATCACAGCACACTCCTGGGCTTCTCCAGCACAAGCTTGCAGTTCGTTTCCAAAATATCAGGGTCTTCAGTGGCAAAG
This sequence comes from Ambystoma mexicanum, assembly GCF_040938575.1. NCBI lineage: Eukaryota > Metazoa > Chordata > Amphibia > Caudata > Ambystomatidae > Ambystoma > Ambystoma mexicanum. The sequence goes on from NC_090934.1 coordinate 726,781,070, forward strand.
TCTCTTTTACATCAAGTCTTTTGCCTCAGAGGTTCTGATGCACTATAAACAAACAAACAAAATGTTTGTTTCAGTTATCTTCCCGTCGGGTGTATTCCTTTCACTCGTGGATCCCCCTCATACAGGCTCAGATCCTTTTTATAACGTGGGCTTCCCTCACTCGGGTTCACAACGGCCTTTCACTCCCAATATTATCACCTGTAGTATTCAAGAGTCTCACAGTCTTTTTAAACCGCTGTTCACTGTGGACATCCCTCAGCCGGGTTCACATTTGCCAGTTTAACAGAGTTCACTTAGTTGTAACAACTTGCAGGATTCACTTCCCTTTGCTTTTTCCAGGCCTCAATCAGGCTTTCTGTTAGCCCCCAGACAGGCTTCACCTTAGCCCCCAGACAAGCTTTCTTATTTATCGTTCATACAGCGTTTCTCTCAGCCAGGCGCACACGCCTGTTTCACAATGTCAAACTTTGGTAATGGGTTAAAGACTTTTCATTATACAGGGGAATTGGCTCGACCTTTGTATGACCACCTTAACTCTTTATCCCGGCCTTACATACGGCCTCACGTTACTATCATGTTCACAAGAAAAAGGAGACCAGCCAGATCCTTTCGAATAGACGCCCAATTGGCACCAGACCACTCTCCAGCTGGTCTGTCCTTGGCCTTTAAAAGTTCACTAGCATACAAGTTCTTTGTTCATATCAAGTTGCCGTTTGCAATCTTTGCTCAACACCGTCCGGTTTACTATCGGTTCTCCCTCCGACTCACCGGTTGTGTTGAACTCCTTGTCATCTCTTGTCACCGGAGTCCAGGACTGTACCACGGTAGCAAGCGTGCCTCCCCGCCTCGGTTATCAGTGCGGGAGGGTCCTGTGCACCGTCACCATCTGTTAACCACTTGTGAGTTTGTCCTTGCTCAAAGTGTGCTCTCGTGCTCCGCCTTTTATCGCTTTGAGGAAGGGAAAGGGCTGTCAGGTGTGTGTAGTTATTATCAATTGCCTGACTCTGCCTGACTTTTGTGTTGGGACATGTCAGGTAAATGGCTCTGGTGTTAGTCCGTTCTCTTTCACAGCGTGCGGAAGTGTTCATGTTGGAAGAGGGTTTGAGGGGGGCAGAGCTTTCAAATAAGAAAAGGTATACTGCGTCACCCATCTGTGTCCCACTTCCTGAAGACCCCCTATGCAGGTGATCCTCCCCCACTGGTCCACCCCCAGGAACTGGATCCAATAGCTATGGCCGTGTCATGGCCACCTGCATGACAGATCTCCGGGGACTAACGGGTGAAACACCTTTAGGTTTCTCACACTGGCGACGGACATCTGTGCTGGCCCACTTGTGGCCAACCAATGGAGTGCTACAAATCAAGGTTTATTCAGCTTGAGCCTACCAAACCAAGGGGACACCACTCTGGCAATGTACCACAGACCGAATACACCGGTACAAGCCAAAACACTGCGGACCCATCCCAAGAAGCGGGAAAACAATTTTGACACATCACCACAATGCTACTCATTGCAAACAGCCAGCAGACTCCACCCTTGGGGTACCACGCCTGAGGCAACTGATGGGGGAGTACATAGAAGTATTGCTCCAATGACTTCTGCTATTTCATTTTGTTCTAGTTTATGGTTTTATAATGCAAGTTATATTATTTTGCAAGTTTTTACCAGCATTGAATGGATATTCCACAGGATATATTCCAACAGCTATAATGTACTTTTGATAGATAATTCGCCTATGAGGACACACTTCGAAACAGTGCAAATCTACAAAACTCTTGGCGAGACAAATCAAAGTAAACAGATTACACCCTGAAAAACTGCTAGAATACTTACTTGACATAATTTAAGATAATGCCATGAATGTTTGGGGGGTGGTTTAAATGGTTTTGTGAAAGGTTGTTGAGTCAAACAATACATCACTAGGAAACCCTTAACAATAGTGATGATTTTCTTATGGACCTCCTTTGAGGAGGAGCACAACCACAAATAGTTTTAGCGACACTGGAAAAGTTGGTGTGGGAGAGGGTATTGACTTCCAAATATTAGGATATACTATTGGGTAACCTAATTGGTAACACCCAAAAAGTGGCTGCATGGAGATCCCGTTACTACACAAAGACTGAATGCGCCTGGATGAAAGGGGTCACTTCACTCCAAGTTCTATATGGGGCAAGGGGCAGGAGTCTTCTACTTTACGAGAAACCTCATGACATAGTTAAAATATGGCGAGAGGTTACAAAAAGTACAGGATGAGATAAGTTCACACTTTCACAACCCATATGGCATTAGAGGAAATCAGGAAGATGGGTACATTTCAGCTATGGATCTGTAGCAACATTCTTGTCTTGAGGGACATAGTGAGAGGACGGAGACCTATCATTTCAAGAACTCAAACAGACATATGGGCTCTAACCAACTCTGAATGATATCATTACATTCAATTTACCCACATGCTGAAATGTAATATACAGGACTTCCACAACGTCCCCCCTCACTCGCCACTCGAGGTGAACGTGAAACAAGGGGAAAAAGTAACCAAAGGTACCTCCACTTTATACCAGATTATAACCTTGTTTACATACTAGGAGCTCTCCAACCTTAAAGTCAATTGGCAAAAGGATATCGGCCCCCTTGGCTTGGAGGAGTGGACTGAGGCACTGATGTTTCCAAGGGAGGTGGCAATTTCGTCTAGGCTCTACATGGTGCAGCTGAAGATCTTACATATTATTTACCATTCATGCACGCTGCTCTTTGATTGCTGGAGAGCACAGCCTCCACAATGCTTACGCTGTAAAAATATGGAGGGCACCTACTATCATATAATCTGGGAATGTTTCTCCCGACCCAGATCCGTCGATTCTGGAACTCTACTATAGACAGTCTTTCGTTGTGACAGGCCAGAAGACCCAACACATTTTCTATTTGGGGTGTGGTGTGAAACATCTGTTAACCGCTATATGAAACTCTTCTTGTCCACTTTGTTAAAGGCGGTGAAGCATAATGTTACGGGTGTCACGCCACATGGGAGACCGGGGTCCTCTGCGTCCGCTCTCCCCGTCACCTCCTGGCGAGTCTACCCGCGCTTCTGCGCCTGGGGACTCGCCGGAGGGAGAGCTTTTCGTGCCGGGGCCGGAGGGCCACGGTGCATGCGCGGAAGACCTCTGTCTCGGTTCCGCGCATACGCCGTGGACTGGGCTCGCGTCCTGGGAGCGGCTTGCCGTCCAGGCCTCGTTTTGGGTACGCCGGCGCCCGGAGGCGAAGCAGCGTGCGTTTCAAGCCTCATGGGCGCCGGCGACCCATAAAGGGAGCCGCAGATCGAGGCAAGCTGCGTCTCAACGCGGTTTGCTCCGTACTGTGTGCTTACCTACCTTTGATGCCAGCTATTTACCCGAGTCCACCCTGGGCTGCCAGCACTTACCTGAGTTCTCCTTGGGCTGCCAGCACTTACCTGAATCCACCCTGGGCTGCCAGCACTTACCTGAATCCACCCTGGGCTGCCAGCACTTACCTGAGTCCACCCTGGGCTGCCAGCACTTACCTGAGTTCTCCTTGGGCTGCCAGCACTTACCTGAATCCACCTTGGGCTGCCTGCAATTACCGGAGTCCTTCCTGGGCTACCTGCACCCTACCGGAGTCCACCCTGGGCTGCCAGCATATTCTCACCTGGGGTTCCCCTGGGCCTGCCAGCTTACCCTTACCTAGGAATCCCCTGGGCCTGCCAGCATTTTCTCACCTGGGGTTCCCCTGGGCCTGCCAGCGTACCCTTACCTGGGATCTCTCTAGGCCTGCCAGCAAACTCTTACCTGGGATTCCCCTGGGCCTGCCTGCATACCATATCGGGGTCCCCTTTGATTGCAGCCCTAGGGTTCTCTTTCGGCCCCTTTCAGTTTGGTCACCTATTCCAGCCTGGTTCCTCCCATTCCTGTCCGGCCTTGTCTTCTACATCCGTACCTGTGGACTAAGAGTGTTCTTACCGCACTGGAATCAGTGGCCTACTCTTCAGTTCACGAACTCTTGGATTTGATTTCATCGGACTCTTTCTGCCTACGATCGTCTACAAGACAATAGCCTCTCCTGTCTGTGCCTGTACAGTCCCTTCGTCACGTTAATCAGGAGAGTGCTTTTCGTGACATTGGGAATTGGTCCATCCTCCACCCAGTATCAGATTTGGGTGGTGGAGAGGCTGGTCCCTCATGCCACAAGTTCATTTTTCAACTGATTCCAGACTGGCGACCTCGGCAAGATCATCTACTAAGAAACCAGGTACGCAGTCCTACCGTGCTTCCCAACTTCACAACGGGGAAGTCCTGACATACCCAGCTATGGCAAATGGTCTTCGGACGTCGATATTTGCAGGTAATTGAAGAAAGAATCTAAAACTCTCTGGGATGTCCCCTTAAATTCAGGAAAATATGGCACAAGTTGAAAGATGCATGGAAGGGTACATGTTTAATCTATAAAGGCATAAATGCATGCTATTCAAAGAAAGAATCTAGAATTTTTAGCGAGGTCCCTGTAAAGTCTTGAAATCTTGGACCTATGGAATGAGGCATGATAAGATACATGTTTGTTTATATGGCATAGTGGATTGACGGGCCAACCAATATTCTCCTTGGTTTTCTTACGTACAGTTTTTGATTCAAATGAACATACAATGTAAACGTGTAATTGTTCTATGCAAATACCAATAAACTGCATTATAAAAAAAACACAATGCTCCAAGAAACACATTTGGACACTACTAGAAAGGGCAAAAAAGTGGCCGGGCAGGGATTTGGCTCTGCATACTGCAGGTACACCAGAGCTATGCTCATTTGGATCCCGAAAAAGGTTTTGTTCATTTGGTGGAAAAAAACAGAAGGACCGGGAAAGGTTCATGGTTATAGTAACGACAGGATTGGAAAACAGACGTCTCTGCTTGATAAATATTTATGACCCCCATCTTAACACAGCAACCTTCCTTACGCACACCATATCGAAATATGACCTAGAAAGAGAAGCAATTTGGGTTTTACACCCCATGATGGACAGATCCACGCTACTTCAATCCTGTTCCCCCATCCAACCATGATGCTACAGCACATAACTTCCCGCTTTCATCTAAGTGACTTACGTACAAGAATGTAATCCCAGACCAGTGCACATTCCTTCTACTCCCAACCGCACATAATTTATGCTCGACTGACCGATCGGTTTACAGGCAGAGAACATGCCCACCTATTCATAGATACATAATATCTGGGTGGGACACTCTGAGATCACGCTCCATTGGCGACAACCTGACAACACACACTATACCCCCCCATGCCAACTTGGAGACTGAATCCAACTGAACTCTTTGATAACGCATACTATGCCACACTTACAAAAAACAGTCAAGTTCGAAGACAATGAAGAAACAACCAAATCCGTAGATATTGTGGGAGACACTTAAAATCCACATAGGCAGTATATTTCTTTTCACCAGAAATGGAGTCTGAAAAGAACCAATTGGAAAAACCAGATGTAGATAATTCAACAGATTCCCAATCCAACTCTGAAAAGACCTTAGGGGAACAGACGAAAATGCCTAGAAACGTGGGGTGGACTCTGGAAACATGACCGAGAACCTACACAAATACGCTGAAACTCCCGGGTAAATCGTTAACCTGGCACCTTAATAGCCGTTAGGACAGTTTTTCTGAAGTCCAACTAAGGGTTTAGTAAAACCATTCAACTGAGGCAGTACAAGACTCCACTCTTAGCATAAGACTGTACCACCTGAGTTCATGGTAGCATAGACAGAGCAGCCAGGCTTATCTTAGGAGGGAGAGAGGACTGTAGAATCAGTAAAATTGTAATACAAATGATCCACAGAAACACAAACACTTTGTATTCTAAAAATAAAGGATTTATTTAAATACAGGTAGGCCCAGATAAATCAAGGGGTAAGCAAGCACTAAAACATTATATAAATTCACAGTATAAAAACACAACACTATACTTGAAAGTACACAGACCCAAGTATAGACCTTATTTGAAGTACCTAACAGTAGTTCTAGGGAAGTCAAAACCTTTTCATACACATTCAGTATAGGTCAAGCCTATTCTCTGGGAGTGAAACCAATGGCTACTTTTTACAATTACATTAAGTAATGCAAGGGCAGTAGACCCTTCCAGTTGTAGAATGATTCTCAATACAAATCACTTAGTCAACTGGACAATATACTTTTGGTGAATAGAGGAACACTTATTCTAGGTGCAGTAAAAACCTATGAGTACTTTTGTGATAACACAGTTATACTAGGGGAGTAAAACCTAAGGATGTAATATACAATTACAGGTGCTTTTGAAACCAGGGAACCCGAGATTGAGGTAAGCAGTAACTCTTGTAACTGATTTTTGGATGGCACACAGCTAATACAAGGTAAGTAAAATCCACATACTTTTTTTTTAACCTCACAATGAAGGGGAAAGTAAAACCCATTGTTACACTTTACTGAATGACAGTTATTCTGGGCAGGCAACAACCTAATACAGACTTATATTGGACAGGCTAGCATCAAGTCAGGGGAATCAAGACCCAGTTTTGGGACACTCATACAATTATCCTCAAAGGACTAATCTCGTAATATCAATAGTTGGAGGACACTCCTACAATTACCCTGCAGGAATAATCTGGTGAAACCAACAATTTACTTTTGGGAAGAGGCACAACCTAATCACAGGAGAGTAAAATACCTTCACATCTACTTTCTATTAGAATGGCAACAGTTTCTAAGGAAAGAAAAGATGTAAACCATACTTTTAAGAATAGTTCATCACCCATCCAAGGTAAGTAAGAACTTTTGTAACTTTTCACTCTTAGAATTACAGTCATCAACCAACTCTTTACAAGTAAGTTACTTCTAACCACTTATTTTCTTTTCTAGGCAAAAGGCCCAATCCCTTCAAGTTCTTTCCCTTGTTCTTGGAGCATGAGTATTCTCAGTGGCAGAAGGGGGGTGGGGTCACTAGCACTAGTGACCGACAGGCAGTATCAGAATAGGTTCTTTAGTAGCAAAAGTCAGAGTTCCTTAGGAAAACTGGGCAAATGGGCGAGTACTTCACTTTAGAGTTACAAGAGGGTCCAGGGGCTTCACAGAAGACACCCTAGCAGGATTCTAGCAGTGGGACTGGGTGCACTGGATGAGAGGCTTCCCCTGTCACAGAAAACAACACACAGCTACATAGAAATCTTAACAGGCTTAAGGTAAGTACATACCCAAGCCAACACAGTACCTCTGCATTTAAGAATATTTTGCAGCAGGAGAACTTCAGGGCCTGCAGCCAAATACCCGGTCAGTGGATTCCTTGTCGTGGTGACTGACAACAAGACCTCAGAAGGGACTTTGCAGCAGGGATCGATGAAGAAGGCTCTAGGCAAGGTTTCCCTCGTGGCTGAATTCGGCTCTGTGGATTTGGCGCCTTTTCAAGGAGCACAGAAGAAGCCAGAAAATCCTGGTTGAGTTACAAAGGTTCAGTACTCTGTTGAGGGGACTTTTCCGACTCGATTCGTGTCTCTGGAGATCCACCAGGATGCCCACGAAGTTTCAGCGAGATTCGGAAGCGTGCACAGCACATTGGTTTGAGGCCCCATGTTATTGGGGTATTGCAACAACGCTAGGTCGCAGCAATGTGTGGCATGGCTCAAAATGCAGGTCTTCTCGAGTCTAGTGGGTCTCACAGGCTCTGGGTTGGGGTCGTTGTTTACGGAGTCCCCAGGTCGATTGGAAGGAAGGGCTGCAGCAGGCTCGGGTTACACAGCAGGCTCCCTGGTTACACAGCAGGCTCCCCGGTCGCTGGAAATCGTCTCCACCGCTTTTCCTTCACCATCCTCTTCGGTTTAAGTTCCAGTGGTCGACTTTTCTTCAGCTTCCGGGTTTGCAGCATTTATCAGGAATTACAGCACAACCTCTGCATTCTCTCCCGCATTTTACAAGAAGGGGCAGTCTGGTTGTCCAATCAGGACAGCCAGCCCCCCACTGGTATTTTGCCCCATTCAAGCAAGGCGTAAGACAAAGGCCTGGAGAGTTTTGGACTCCTCACTCACTTCCTGCTCTCACAGACAGACTGAAGCCTGGGCAGGGAGTCCAGGGGACTCCCGCCGGAGATAAAAATCACACAAAGGAATTTCCCACCCTGGATGTCAGGGGAAGGAACAAGAAACAACAAGAAACACAAACGGCGAAAAAAGACAACAGGGGCCGTTTTGGTAAAATGAGCACCGTTAGGTGCCTTTATTGCAGCTGTGAACACAGCCCGCGGTAAAGGTGCACCAAATTAATACAAGGTATCACTGCCACCAGCCATTGAAGGCAAGCTTGTCTCTAACAGAATTTTTACAGTTTTAATGTGAAAGGGGATACATTGTATCTCCTCAGCACTCCACATAAGGTGGGGTGTGCTATCTTCACAGAATAAAAGGTAAAAGGGATCCAAAGATCCTTACTACCCTTGGGAACTGTAGTTCACCCAAGGTTAGCAAAAGAAAGTTAAAAGGGGAGCTCCTAGGGCAACCCAGCAACAACAGGCACTTATTGCCAATAAGTTGTTAAAGAGGATAACTTTGAAAAGACACTATGGAGAGTCTTAGAAATGACACCCATAAAAATAGTTAAAGATTATGTGAGTGTGGCAAAAGGTTCCCACTCACTGATGTATTAAGGAAAAATATCCCACTAGTAAAGCAAAACGTTCTGGAGTTGACCCAGGTCAGGAAGATTTAACAGTTCTGTGCAAATCTTACCTAACAATAGCAAAACGCCAAGATCGAACAGACTCCACAGACTGACCCATGTGAATTATGCTACACACAAAGAGATATATGAGGCCTTTAAGACTTATTATGAGGCACTATTTACTACAATACATTACCATAGATGACCAAATACATGGTACTCTCCAAATGATTAATCTTTAAACAGTTACCAGTGAACAATCACAAGCTCTGGATGAACCAATAAACACAGGTGAGTCCAGGCTACCCCACCCTTTAACACAATATGGTATGGCAAGTTGCCAACAGCCAGACTGAGGTCCCAATGCCTCGGTCGTTTTGATCAGTTTTTCTGATTAATGTCTGGTCAAACTAAATGTATTCACACTCAATAATACAAAATGTATACAAAAATTAAAACAAAAAATACTCATACAGTTAACAACATGACTGATATGTAGAGTATAATTCTCACAAGATCTGAAATATAGCACAGGCAATGTGTGGTTAGTAACTAATGTGATTTTGTGCACTGTATTAATTCTCAGCACACTTCGTTAGTCGACACTTTTCTGTTTCCAGCAGAGAGGTAAATCGACAACAGTTCTGTTTTAAATTTGTGATGTATCCTCTGGGCTTTATTCAGGACACTCTGGCTTAACGCAATGTAAACTTATTGCAGACTCCCAAAACAAATGGAGGTATGTCCCAAGTCTACAATTTCTTCTTCGTGTCTTGGGCTAGTTAAAATAATACTGTCGCTGATGCAGTCATGTGCCTTTATGTGTTCTCCGTTAGATCTAGATAATGACGTTTGACAGCACAGTTAGTCTAGTTGTTGCTGGGCTGTAATAATATTCACATAGAGCACAGCATATCGGTCCTTAGTAACTTCTGCTCACTCCGTGACTGCAGACAGACATGTGTGTGTGAAGTGTGCTGAGAATTAATACAGTGCACAAAATCGCATTAGTTACTAACCACACATTTCCTGTGCAATTTCAGATCTAGTGAAAATTATACCCTATATATTAATGTTGTTACCTGTATGAATATGTGTTTTAATTTGTGTATATTTTGTATTATTGAGTGCGAATACATTTTGTTTTACAAGTTTTTTTAAAAATTAATGTCTGATCAAAACGACAGACATTGGGACCTCAGTCTGGCTGTTGGCAACTTGCCATACCATATTGTGTTAAAGGTTGAGGTAGCCTGGACTCACCTGTGTTTTTTCCAATTGATTAGTCCCTCAAGAGTCGAGCCCACCAATAACAAAAAGAAGTGTGTTCCATCCATATTATATTATACGAACCAATAAACAAACGGGAAATACGCAAAGCAGTGTCATTACTTTCAACAGGCAAGACTTTGGCCACTGAGGGTATACCCCTTGGAGTTTTCCCAAAAATAGGGAGATAAAATACAACCCCTGTGAAATACTTGTATTCACGCATATGACAAAGGAGAATTACCTCACTATGAGCAAGGCTTTAATTATTCACCCCATCTTAAAACACAAATGACCGGGGCAACACTGGCTTTTATAGACCACTCTCCATGCCTAATACCAACACCAAGATACTTAGTACGGTAATCACAAACAGACTAAAACCCTTAGTGCCACATCTAAAGCACCCAGCCAAAACTGGCTTGGTCCCAGGTAGAAACGCTACACAGAATGTGTGCAGAATGCACCATATTACAGCAGAAACTCAAACCCTCCATTGCTATATGGCTGTGCCCTGGGTCGCTTTCAAATCATTTGACACGCTGAACTGGCAATGGATGTGTGTGACTCTAAAAAGCTATGGACTAGTAGATGCTCCTATTAAATGGATACAACTGTTATGGACTAACCCAATTGCTAGAGTTAAAACGGGCAGGACGATATCGGCAGCATGGAACACCTAGCATGGAAGAAATAAGTTACTTACTTGTAACTCCTGTTCTCCCACATTAGTATCTTTCATAGATTTACATGCTGTATGACTATTCCCTGTCGCCAGGATTTGAATCCTCGGCAATATAGAGCAGTTTATTTTTTCAAAATTAAAATTGCAGTACTCTAGGAGGCTTTTTGGGTCATATTGCCCCATAGCCAATAGAAAGGGCTCCCTTAGCTCGATCCTTGGAGGCCATCAGCAGATTTGGCATAGAGCATGTAAAGTGGCAATATGAGGCACTAAGAGCCAAGAGGGTTAGGTGGAAGGGTCCCATGTGAATCTATGAAAGATACCAATGCTGGAAACAGGAATTACAGGTAAGAAACATTCCTTCTCCAGCATTGTATCTTTCATAGATCCACATGCTGTATAAATAGATTACAAAGCAGTACCACATAACCATAACAGGCTGAGGCAAGCTTCTTGAAGAAACACTTACCACAAGAGACTCACCACATGCAAACAGGTTTTGCAGAACCACCTTGCTGACCCTGGACTCCTATGTGGAATCCCTGTTGACACAGTAAATAAAACCTTGTGAATGTGTGCACAGATATCAAGGTCACGGCCCTTCATACGTCCAGTAAGAGTATCCCAGAGAGGAAAGCAGTTGTGGCAGCAACAGCCCTTGTATAGTGTGCTCTGAGTTTGCCCGGGAGAGGTCTATCAGCCAGTTGATGAAAAAAAGATGCTGGAGGAAAACCACATGGCAATCTATGGTTTGGAAAGCATGTTTCCCATTCCAGAGGGGCCAAATGCCACACAGAGCTGAAAGGTCTTACAGAACTATTTCATAAGAGATACATAGAACTTTAAAGCTTGCACCACATTCAGGGGGTGCAGAGAGCATTCAGCTGGGGAGGAAGGTGAACTTAAGACAGGAAAAACCACTGTTCATTAAGGTGAAATGCCAAAGTGACCTTAGGCATGAAGGAAGTGTTAGTGTGCAGCCCTACCTAGGACTTGTGGAAAACCAAGTAAGGAGGCTTGCAGGACAAAGTATGAATTTCGTCCACCCGCCTAGCCGAGGTGATGGTGACCAGAAGAACAGTAATTCAGCAGAGGAAGGAGAGAGATATTATGAAGCTGCTCAAAGGGAGGGGTCAAAAGCTTTGCGAGGACGGCATTCAACTTCCAGGCTCGGTCCGGCCGTCGAACTGGTGGGAAGGAATGGAACGACCCCTTGAGGAACACCTTGATCGAGCTGTGAGACGACAGAGAAGTTTTTGTAGAGGAACAAGTATAGTGTGAAACGTCTGACAGGTGCACCTTCATGGAGGAATGAGTCAGACTTGCTCGAGCCGAGGAAGCAGATCTGGCAGGACGTCCTTAGGATGTACGCTGAAAGGGTCATGACCCTGACCTACACACCAGTAGGAAACGCGTTTCCATTTAGTCCTGTAACAGGCAAAAATGGAAGAAGCGCGGGCCCTCTCCAGAATGTCCTTACAATCTTGCAGCAGTGAAATATGGTTGAATGCTAGGAGCCAGGCTGTTTGATTCAGAGAGGGTGGATCGTGGTGCCACAGTGCACCGTCACTCCTGAACAGAAGATCACACAGAGGAGGTAGCTTTATTAGTGGGCCAGAAGACAGGGAGAGGAGGTCAGAATACCAGGTCCAGGCCATTATAATCAGTCTGGATGTTTGTCTGCAAACATTTAACACCCAAGCCACCAGAAAAATCAGAGCAAGGCATACAGGAACTTCCTCTCCTAGGCAAACCTGAAGGCATCCCCAAGACTCTTTGGCTGATGAAACCTGCTGGCAAAGGCCACACCTTTCCTGTTGGTGTGGGTGGCAAGGAGGTTGATTTCAGCGAGTGCCCAATCAATGGAAAATACAGCTAAGCATTGTGGAATTCCCATTCATTGTAGGTGCTGAGTCCCTGCTGATGGAATCAGGAATTTGTCCCGATACACCGCCCTGTGACACATGGTTTGAACTTCCGCTGGTAGGGAGAGAGATCTGGTGCCACCTTGCTTGCGGATTTAGAAAATTATGTTAATGTTAAAGGATATTTGTACCGTGCACTATCACCACCGGAGTGGTCCCCTGGCGCTCTGGAAAGGGAGGGGCGAGTTGGTGGGAATGAGCGGGTAAAGTGCAAGAGAGCAGTGATGTGCCGTTGGCAGCCTCAACCCGGTTAACACTGTTCGCTGGGCTTAGGATGCTTTCCGATCGGTAGCGGTTGTGTGCTGTTGTGCGAGTCTATGTGTGGCTTGTTTTATTGTTGCTTTGTAGTGTGGTTTGTTTTGCTATATGGTTGTGGTTGTATATGGTTAGAGTTGAGCGGTCTATGCACACGGGTGAAATTGTTAGGTGGTTGGTTATTGGCATCGCTGTCTAGAGGCTAAATTTCAAGTTCTTTCTAGATGTGGTGCGTGAATATCTCTGCATTTCTATCTAGATCTGGGAATGGCTGATATTCACAATCCTTTCTATATATGATGCCCACCAATATTCACAACTGCATCCAAATGTGGCACTGGCCCACTTTCGAATTCCTGTCTATATGTGAAGCAAGCTAGTATTCACAATTCCAACTAAATCTGGCCTCAATAGTATTCCCAATGCAGTCTAGCCGTGGCACTGGCTAACAATCGCTAGTCTATCTAGATGTAGCACTGGCAGACATTCACAATCCTATCTAGTTGTGATGCAGGCTACTGTTCACAATTTGTCCAAGTGTGGCACATGCCAACATTCGCAATTCTGTCTTAGTGAGGTACTTGCCATCATTCACAATTCTGGTTGCGTCTGGCGGAGGCTAATGCTCACAATTTTATCTAAATGTGGTACTAGGTAGCCTTCCTAATTCCAACTAAGTGTGGCACTTGCTTACATTCATTATTCCATCTGAGTGTTGCTACTTGCTAACTTTCATAATCCTATCTAGATGTGAGGCTGGCTAGAGTTCAGGTGTGGCACATGCTATCATTCACAATTTCATATGAGTGTGGCACTTGCCAACATTCATTATTCCATCTAAGTGTGGCACTTGCTAACATTCACATTTCTATCTAGATGCGACGTAGGCTAATGTCTATGATTCTATCTAAGTGTGGCACATACTATCATTCACAATTCCATCAAAGTGTGGTGCATGCTAACATTCACATTTCCATTGCGATGCGACTCAGGCCAGTGTTCACAACTCCACCCGGGTGTGGCACATGCTATCATTCACAGTTCCATCTAAGTGAGGTGTATGCTAACATTCACAAAACTAGATGCGATGCAGGCTAATGTTCACTGTTCTATCTAGGTTTGGCACATGCTATCATTCATATTTCTATCTAGATGCACCTCCGGCTCATGTTCACAATTCCATCTAGGTGTGGCACATGCTAACAATCAAGATTCCATCTAAGTGGGGCATAATCCTATCTAGATGCAATGCAGGCCAATATTCACAATTCTATGTAAGTGTGGGACTTGCTAACGTGCATAAATATGTCTAGTTGCGACGCAGAGCAAAACTTACAATCCTGTCTCAAATAGACATAGGCTGATGGTCACAATTCTATCTAAGTATGAGTGTTATAAGTGATGTTCGTCTGGCAGTCTATGTTTTTGGTAAGGTAATGTAGAGTTGTAGGGCTTTTTGCAGTAGAGTGATTGCTTTACTCCCCCACTCATTCCCCCACTTACACTTATTTGCTGTCGGTTGCCGGCTGGCTTCACGGTCTTCCCCTGCTGACACTTGCAGACATGATGTGGAGCAGCCTCTGTTGGAGCCGCCACTTGCCTCGGGGCTCTTAGCCACAGGGGCTGCGGGGCAGAGGGCTGCCCAGGTCTGGTCCAGGATAAAGTAAGAATTGTCAAATGAGGGCCAGGGGAATGGCATGGGCAGCGGGACAAGGAAAGGCAAGCTGCAGTGCGGCAACAGAGCCCACGAGGGTCACCACGCTGCAAGCAGCGCCAAGATGGGGCATGGGGGGCCAGGAGGACTGCAGAGAATGCCTACCTGTATCCCAAGTTGGAAAATGATGGTACATAGTCACTGAATATGCAGACCACCCAGCCTTTGCATTGTGGCAGGCAGGATTTAAAGGCCAAAACACTGCACGCAGCTTCTGAGGATTGATCTGAAGCATCTTCTCTTTCGGTTTTCAGAGACCTCTGGCATGCAGATCCAGTGCATGCATGCTCAAGCCCTCCAATAGGCATCCATTGGGAAGGTGACCGGATGCCGAGGTAGACGAAAAGGAGCACCCTGAACGAGATGGGCATGGGCAAACCACCAGTGCAGGGGCCTTCCTGAAGTGCTGCGTCAGAAGAATCTTGCCCTCCCAGGATTCCAAGGCCTGCTAAGCTGAAGGAGAGGAATACACAAAGACATCATCCCTAGGAGGGACTTTAGGTGACGGGCCGAGGCCATCCAGGAGATTAAGAGGACTTTGGCAAGAATGGATCGCACCCTCTTCTAAGGGAGTGGTCATGCAAGAGCTTATGTTGAGAGCTAAGCTCCCAAATATAGCACGTGCCGAGATGGGGGTCAGACAGGATTTTGTAAAGTTCACAGAGAACCCTAGTGATTGATTGATATTTTATTTCCATCGCGCTCGTACACAAGTGTTTCAGAGCGCGACAAGGCAAGGGAGGGGAACAGGGGAGAACAAAACAGCTATCTTACTAGGCCCAGTGACATTGAGAACGCGCAAGTGCATGGGGGAGGGGAAAAGTGCATGGAAGGGGGGAGAGGTGGAAAGTGCGAGGCAGAGGAGAAACAGATAAATAACAATAAATAAATAATAAAGGCAACAAACAGTGGCAATTCAGCCAGCAATTTGCAAGTGCTAGGTTTAAGGCAGCAGACAGGGTAGGTCCGATAAGTGCAGGAAGAAAAAGGGGGGGGGGGCTGTATGGGTACAGATATAGACTCCAGTGCAAGGGGTGGCCCGGAGGCAGTGGGGGAGGGTGACAGGATGAGCAGGTACCTGGGCGCAAAAGACAGAGGGTGGCCAGGTGCATGGTGCCAATAGACAACAGATCAGCAGGGGAGAGGGGGAGCGAAGGCAGAAGAAAAGAGGAAGGTCTTGAGGTGTTTTAGGAGCCGTAGATGGTTCTCCTCAAGTTTTAGAGTGGCAGGGAGGCCCCAGCCGAAGACAGAGATCTACCCCAGCTCGTTTCTTAGAAAAATGACTGACCCTGAGTGAGTTGGAGGTATAGGAGCGTAGAGCTTGAAAGGGGAGGTATTTGCGGAGGGATAGCTGAAGGTATTTTGGACCCAGGTCCCAGAAAGCCTTGTGGACAATGCAGAGGCTTTTGAATTTAATCCTTGCATCCACTGGGAGCCAGTGAAGAGATTTCAGAGCTGGAGAGATACAATCCCAGGGCTTGAGGCCAAGGGCAAGTCTCGCAGTCCTGTTCTGGAATAGTTGCAGAGGGCGGAGAGTAGAGGCAGGTAGATTTAGAAAGAGGCTGTTACAATAGTCCAAGCTAGAGAGAACGAGAGCTTGAGATACCATGAGCTTCTGGGGGAAGGAGAGGAAAGGCAGAGTACCTCTGAGGAGGTGCAGTCAGAAATTTGACTTTTTAAAGACCTCAGAGATGTGGGCAGAGAAGGAAAGGGTGGAGTCAAAGATGACCCTGAGGTTCTTAGCCTCGCAGGTGGGGGAAGGAGGAGGGCCAAGGGAGGCCGGCCAGAGAGTGAGGGGAAAGGATGGTGAAGGTGTGCCGATGAGGAGGATCTACGTCTTGCTGGCATTCAGACAAAGATCATTGGCGCCTCACCAATCTTGAATGGCAGTTAGGCAATCAGAGATGAGAGAGGGAGAGGAGCTGGCAGAGGGCATCCTGAAAATGAGCTGAGTGTCGTCAGCGTAGCACTGGATATTTGAGCAGAAAATGGCAATGCAGTGGCCGAGAGTTGCCAGGTATTGGTTGAAAAGCCAGGGCGAGAGACCTGGGAGGGTCGATCTGAGAGGAAAAAGGTCAGCCAGGCCAGAGCCTGATCAGTGATACCCAGGTTTTCACTGAGACGGTTGAGCAGGATGGTATGGTTGACGGTGTCGAAGGCAGAAGAGAGATCGAAGAGGATGACGACAGAGGGAATGTTAGAGTCAAGGTTGGTGAGCAGATCTTCATCGATGTTTAGGAGAGCAGTTTCCGTGCTTCTGGCAGCTCTGAAGCCAAACTGGTGGTCATGGAGACAGCCAACAGAATTGGAATGAATGTTAGGCTGAGAGGTGGCCAACTTTTCCAGGAGTTTGCCAAGAAAGGGAGTAATGGAAATTGGGCAATAGTTAGCTGGACAAGAAGGATCAGCTGTGGGTTTCTTGAGAAGAGGATGCACAAAGGAGTGCTTTAGAGGGGAGGGGAAGGATCCAGAGGCAAAGGAGTGGTTGCAAAAATCAGCAAGGGCCAGAGCGAGGGTGTCAATGTGGTCCTTGATGGTTTTAGAGGAATAGGGATTAACCTGTTTTGAAGAGGCTTTCATAGATCGGACTTGTCTAGCAACCTCGTCAGGGGTGAAAAGAGGAAAGGACGAGAAGGATGGTGGGAGGGTGGCTAAAGGAGGGTCAGCAAGCACAGATGGAGAGGGAAGAGGAGGAGTGTGGGTGGAGAGGGTGGACAGGATGTCCTGGGGTTTTGAAATGAAGTGAGAGGCAAGGGCATTGCAAAGAGCCTGGGAGGCAACAGGAGGGGTAGAGACTGCAGCAGGGTTGGCCAGCTCCTTGCAGATTTTAAAGAGTTTGGCCGAGTTGTTAGATGCCGCAGAGACACGAGCTTGAACGTGGACTCTCTTCTTGGTGAGGACAGAGTTGGTATTGCCTTTGTAGCAGGCGACAGGCCAGTTTGTCAGAGGATGGACAGGAAGTCCTCCATTTCCTCTCAGCTGCCCTACACTTACGTTTAAGTGTAGCTAGGTCAGTCTCATACCAGGAATTGCACTTGGCTTTGGACTTCAAACGGATCCTCATGACAGGGGCAAGGACATCAAGCGTATCAGAAATTGAAGAGTAGAGCAGAGACAGGGCTGTATCAGGATGAGAGACAGCCAAAGGTGGTGGGGTAGGGGGGGAAGAGAGAAAGTGGCGGCAAAAGCCTCAACTGACACACACTTCATGGGCCGGATGTCCGAGAAGGTAGGTGGCAGTGTTGGGGTAGGCTTGGCTTGGGGGGGAAGAGAGGGAGAGATGAGAGGAGGGAGTGATTGCTCCAGGAGAGAAGAGTGGTCAGAGGGATGGAGAGGGGGATGTCAGAGGAGATCAAGACATTGAGTGTGTGCCCTGCAGAGTGAGTCGGGCCAGAGGGGAGGATGGACAGGGAGAGGGAGTCGCAGAGGTCACAGAAGAGTACAGAGGAGGAGCAACGAGAGTCTAAATGTATATTTAGGTCAACGAGGAGGAGGAGTTGAGTGGTAGAGGGCAGGAGGGAGGAGGAGAGGTCTGCCCACTCAGAGAGAAATTAGGTGATTTGACCAGGAGGCCGGTAGATGGTAACCACAGTAAGAGAATGGGTAGGCGAGAGAGAAAGCCTACAGACAAGGCATTCAAAAGAGAAGTAGGTCTGAGTGGGAATGATAGAGGCAGGAATCCACTCAGGAAAGATCAGGGCAACCCCCCCCCCCCACCAGACCGGGAGGATCTGGGTGCTGAGAGGATCTTGTAGCCATCAGGGAGGAGAGTTTCAAAGCTCGTAATAAAGCTGGCCGTGAACCATGTCTCAGTAAGACCAAGGACATCAAGGTCTAGTTCTTCAAGGAGGTGGCAGAATTCAGAGGAGTGTTTGACGGCAGAGCGAGAGTTGAGAGTGGCAATATGAAGAAGGTTGCCAGCCTTAAAGACCTTCCGGGGAGGGGTACAGATCAGAGGTACGCCCTGCGGAGGAGAAAGAGCCCTAGGAGGGGCAGAGGAGGAAGAGAGAGAGGGCAAGGTAGCCAAGGGGGGAGAGGAGGGGAAAGCAGGAGATGAGAGGAAATTGATGAGGCGAGGGAAGCGCCTATCTAAGAGGAGGAGATTGGCCTGAGGGCCTTGGACCATGACAGTGCCATTTAGGTATACATTAATGACTGACTGCAAGCATAGGGTTGTTATTTCAGCATGTTGAGTAGCCTTGGAAAGGGAATCCGCTCGAACCAGCCAGTCTACGAGGTATAGGCAAGTGTGTATAACTAAGCGACAAAGGTGAGCCAAGAATGGGGGAAGGCATGAACGACCTGCCACCATGAAGCACAGGTATTTGCTGTGCTGCCGATGAATCAGAACGTGGAAATAAGCATCTTCTAGATCTAAGGATGCAAGGAAGTCCCGTTCCTGCAGCTAGGATAAGATGTGCTGCACTGTTACCATCCTGAAGGTTTGAGCCTTGCGGAAATTTGAGGATGCAGAAGTCGAGGATGGACCTCTCGCCTCCAGACTTCTTTTTCACTTCAAAGTACCTGGAGTACACTCCGTCCCAGTTGATGCAACAGGACATGTTCGATAGCCCCCTTTGACAGGAGTGATCTTACTTCCTCTAGTAGCAAGGATGCCTTTTTTTCAACCTTTCGGTGGTCTTTTGACAAATTCCAACATGAGACTCTGCTGGATGAGGGATAACACCCATCCGGCTGTGGTGATGGTATGCCACAGGTCGATTTGAGAAAGACTCCCTTCCACTGGGGTGTGAAAGTGGGGGTGGGGGCTGTCGACAGGTCAGGTTTGTTTTGTTGGTTGGCTCCTGGTGTGGGTAGAGCTGTGGCAGCGCTAGTTTCCCCGGTAAGACTGCAACTTTGACTTCTAGCTGTCTGATGCCAGGAACGTCTTGGACCGGTATGATGGGTACAAGGGCCTGTAGTCCCTTGATACTGAGAAACTCTATTTTCCAGTTAGAACGAATGGCAGCTTTGTTGTAGCGTGCAGAGTAAACAGGCTGTCTCAGTATGTGCCTTAATGGTTTGCAGGGTGTCTTCTATGTTCTTGCAAAACAAATCTAAGCCGTTGAAGGGCAGGTCTACCACCTTTGCTTGAACTCCCCTTTGGTAGATGGTGCTTTAAGCCAGCCTAATCAGTGGAGGACAAAAACATTACACATTTGTCTGAAGCCAGTGTCTGCAATGTCAATTGACACAGACGTTGCTCAGTCAGATGCAGCCTCGCTTTCACACAGCAGGGCGAAAGCCTCATCCTTTTTGTCATCAGTTTCTTGTCAGAAGTTATAGAATTGGGCCGAGCTGAAACTAAAGTTCTCTGTCATATCTTGACAGCATGGCCGTTGCATTAGCAGCCTTAGTTGTGGTGGCGCCCATAAATATGATGAGCTTGCCAAAAGCATCAAGTTGTTTGCCCTCTCTGTCAGGGGCAGTGACAAAGCATGATGAGGAAGGACTGGCAGAGCGTTCACGGGCTGCCGCTGACACCAGAGAGTCTGGACTCGGTTGCGATCTGAGGCATTTAGGTGTCTTGTATTTCTTATCAAACCTTTCCTTGTGAGACGCAGAGGATTGGTCATGGTTTACAGACCATCTTCCCATGTGTCTACTAGTACCAGAATAGCAACTACTGATTTCCTGGGTTGCTCTCAGAGCTGGTAGAGGAAGCCCTCTTTCCGTTCTTCTACTAAGCCATACATTTTAGTGGCTCCTGAATCAGAGCATAAAAAGAGTATTTCACCAAGGGGAGAATCACAGAGGAATATCATCTGGTTCACCTTTCCCTAGTACGATGGCAAGGTGTGAAGGCCTCCTGCTGAAATAAATCGTCCTCAGATTCAGTGTCCCTGAGGTTGTGCAACGGTACAGGTGGCAATTCGTCTCTGGGAGGATGAGGTGGTGCATCCAATGACCCAGATGACTCTTGGTGTAGATGGAACAGGTAGCCAAAGAATGCAGAGTGGTCAAAATGTCCAAGGAGATGTCTCTAGGAGGTTCCAATATAGGAGGAACTTGACTCCGAGCCAAACCAGTTGGAGTTCTAGGAGGCAGTCCCACTGGTTCCAGAACCGCCTTAGGGGGCGGCATGGCCGTCTTGGGGCTAGCATGTATGAATTCCCTGATATCACTGGAAAAAAACCTTTTTCCGGTCCCTCGAATTTGGTGTTGACAAAGTGCTGAAGAATTTCATCACACAGGATCACCAGCAGACTTGGCATAGCAGGAGTCACACCATGGGCCAGAAGAAAAGGATGTGGATGCCTGCAAAAGGCTACTGAAGGGAGTCTGCCACGGACAATGAGGGGGTAATCGTTGACAAGGCATGCTGTAGCTGGTACAGAGTCTTGGTCGTTGACAGTGTGGAAGGCTCCACTTTGCGGATCATTGACTAAGTTGTGGCCAAAGACTTGCTCTAAGTTATCGACTAGTTCATGGATGAACATTTGCACTGGGTTGTGAACAAATATTTGGCCTTGGATGTCGACTAATTTGTGGAGGAAGACTTGCCTTGGCTCGTCGACTGAGTCGTAGACAAAGATTTGGCCTGGGTCGTTGACGTAGTAGTGGATGAGTAAAAAAATCTGGCCTGCTTAGTCGTTGATGAGGACTGTTTTGTTGACAAAGACGCACATGAATACTTTGACACTATAGCCGATGTCGATGCCATGGCATACATAGCAGAGGCCAACTGGACTTTTATTTTTACCTTTCTCGCACGTGAAGTATCCTTCTGTGAACTCCACATCTTGGAGGGGGTACTTTGGATGGGCCTGCTCCGTTTGAGGGAGGGATGACCACAGACCGAAGCAGAGTCAGAGGCCCCCGCAGCATTGTTGAGCCACGCCACTAATCTGTAATGGTGGTCCAGAAGAATCTTATTTTAAAAGAACTGACAGATGGAGCAGTCTTGTATGTATTGTGCCAGGTACAGGCAGTAGAGGCGATCTTCGCGGAGATCCGTCACGTAGATATTCTTGAGGCCGCATTTGCCATAGGGCTTGAAGAGACTCTTCTTTCGTGTGTCCACCATGAAGGCCTCTTAATGGAAAAAAATTGAAAATGTATTCCCAAGTGGCAACGACCACAGACACAGGAGCAACTCCAGATGGATCTGGATTCAAGGATCGTCGCAGTCTAAGAATTTCAATAGAGATTCCTGAGGACTCCCAACAGAACATGAAGTAATACATTTGAAGATGGTTTCCAAGGGTAGAGCTAAGGGAGCCCTTTCTATTGTCTGTGGGGCAATATAATTATAATTGTTCTTTTATAATGCGCTTAATACCCAAGCCAGTGTTTAAGTGCGAGCCCGGGACCCTAAAATGACTACTAGAGCACTAAATTGACTGTAGTTTTAATTTTTTTTTTTTAAACTGTTCTATGTTACAAATAATTTGCTGCCTGTTGACAGGGAATAAGGGGAGGAAGGATAGCTCAAAGGCAACAAGTTTGTCTTGGAAGCAACTTACAAACCACTGGCTGGTATTAGTAAAACCGGAAGGCTGCCGCCGGACTCGTGGGGATTTGCCGGCTCCGGACTTGCCAGAATTACTGAGCGTTACAGCCCTGGTGGTCTGGTAATTCTGGAGCCAACATTCCGTTACTCCCCATTCCGTGGAAACACCGGCACCATGCGGTAATGGTGTCAGTGTTTCCATGTCCGTCTGTGGCGTTATGCACACCAGGCCAGACCTGGCGGGCGTAACACCACACGGCCACAAAACCCGCTACCTTGTAATGAGGCCCAATGTCCTGAACACCATTTATGAACAAGGTAGCGGGAGACACCAAGTTCATATCAGCAATATACGTTGCATTGCTTGAAAAAAAACTCCCCAACACAGCAAAAGATAATGGAGGCCAGTGGGAAGGCAACCTGGGCTATACTTTTGGGCGCACCATACTCGACTACCCAAAACAGGTGTCTAAAAACCAGTGTTTTAAACTAATCCAATATTAGCTCCCAAACAGTCTACTTGGCACTGAAGAAAATGACAGGGATGTTTGCCAATATATCAGCAATGTTCCCAAGTGTCAATTACAAAACGCTGACTTGATACACATGCTGTGCAATGGAAATGGCCAAAAATCTCTTGATACTGGAGAGAAAGTCGATCCAAACTGACCCAGCTGGAACTAGCCCTAGTCCTGCACTTACTAGACACATACTTGCTAGGCAGTCAACCTACAAAGGTTCCCCAAAACAGGATTAGGCAAACTCTTAAACCTACCAATGAACTTAGCGATTAGAAAAATCGCCTTAACATTGAAATCCCAACAAAGACCCAACCTCACAATATTTCGCAATGACTTAGAAAGATGAGAGAACACAGAGCTCAATATACTATGATACATTGAGGACAAAAAAAAAAAATCATACAGTACACCGGGAACTAGTGTGAAGTGGGAAACAATACTGCTAAAACTGAACAAACCTTCCTGAAAAAGTGACCAACTATCTACGACCACAAAATACAAAATACTCCAGTGAACACAGAACTGGCAATGGAATCCTAAATAAATCACTGTAGCCGAAGATAGATTAGCACCTGACAAGATTTCATGAAAGCACATGTATAGCAAAGACACGGGCTACCCCCTAGTTGATGAAATCTAAAGTTCAGCTTTATATTGGCTAGACAGCAGGACAGAATTTTTAATTCACTCGCAGTGTGAATGTTCAATGAGTTTTCTCCAACAGTATTGTCTACATGTTGAACACTAAATCAAATCAAAAGATATCCCTTCCCCTTGTCCCCAAATGTTTCCTGATCTTTCTCTTCTTTCTTATGTTTTCCTTTTCTTTTTTGTCTGGCTTTGTTTTCATCATCCAGTTGTTTTTCCTGTCTGCTTTCATTTTCTCTCAACCTTCCATCTTCTATTAACTATTCCATGGACATGTGTTCTTAGCTCAGGTGTTTTTTTGTTTGCATTTTTTTCAATAAAAACATGGATGCAGACCACTGGATGCTTTCAGTGCTGCCTTCTTTAACAGCAGATCAGTCATGTATGGCAGTGGTGCTGTCTAAATTTGGCGTTCGGTTGTCAAAGGCTCCCAATGACTATAATGATGCTGAAGACCTTGGCACTGACACTTAATGATGTTGCAAATGATGGCAAAGACTCTTTAATAAAATCATAGGGCTACGCCCGGAAGAGAGCAGGTGTTGACCCGCTGATGCTGATGCTGAAGGCAAACCAGAGACGGCACCAACTGCATCGCCTCCCGAGCTCTACACTATCCATCACAATGAGTGGAATGTGCAGGAGACACTTCTCTCCAAGGTTTGTTTTCTAGTGACATCTTTTTTAACAGTCTTTTGACTGGTGTGAGCCCTTCCTGCTTCACACAGAATACCTACATATTCTTAGGTTTGCAGCTGAAATTGTTCCATAGAAATCACATCATGAAACATTGAGATCTGATGGAAGCAGTATGCACATTCCTCAAGTCTTCATCAGATTCATTCCTCTGCCCACACGTCACAATGGTTTACACAGACCGCCCCATCTGTTCAACATGTGCAAGCTCTATCCAGCAGAGGCTACATTTTCAAATAGAAACACCCCTGCCACCAATAAAGCTCCCTAACACTCCATGCATAGCAGATATGTTTGTGTGTTAGGGAGAATGTTCAGTTTAGTTCTAAATTCCTCCCACCTTAGAGACCCCCAGCTCTTTTGTTGAACTTTGGGACTTTGTACTTTTAATTCAATGTGTTTTCTGTGTTTCTTTTTCGTTTTGGAGTCTGACAAACAGGAAAGTCTCTTAGATTTCCCAAAGTTTTAAATACCTTCTCTAGGATAAACTACTGTTTCTAAGAGCAGTAAAGTGAAAATGACTACTTACAATTGTAACTTTCTAGACCCAGCACACACTATCTTACCATAGGGTGCTGGAGGGGTTACTTCGTATCCCCTTTGTCTAGTTTCTCATGTAACATTTGTATGTTACCCTTTCTACAATTAATGGCTGGTGGCAGTGGTTTACTTTCAACTAACAACGTGTGTTTTTACCGAGGGCTACGTTCGCAGCTGCAGTAAAGCACCCATGGGTGCCCATTTTGTCAAAATGGCCCGGTCGTCTTTTTTCACCATTTCTTGTTGGAAAGAGCCTTCTTGAGATTCACTCTGCACGCCAAACCAGGTTTGGTCCCTTTGTTTGTTTGGTTTTTGGAGAGATTTATGAGTGAAGCCCGCCTTTGGCTCCAGTATGTCTGGCAGGGGCAGGAAGTGAGGGAGGTGCTCGAAACTTCCTGTGCTTAATCCCCTTGGTTACAGGTATGAATCCAAAAGGTGATTGGCCGACTGGCTGTCCGGCAAGCACAGCCATCCTGCTGTGTGACTGACAGCTAGGCTGGAATGAATGGGAGAAACCTGCATAAAAGGCGAGGCTTTTTAGCTTGGAAGGCAGAGTCGACCACTGGACGAAGGAATCTGAAGAACAACTTGGAAGAGACACCTGTGCAACTCCTGTACCGTTGGTTTGCCCGGTGAAGCCCTGCTGCTGTGCTGAAGCTCCGAATTCAATGACTTCTCCCCTTGAGTTGGTGGGACCAATCAACTCCAAAGTAAGCCTGGTTGGACATCCTCACGGAGCTGGCTGTACTCCCACTGCTGCTGCTGCTGGAACCGAAGTGCCAGGGAGAGGAACACCAGATTGTATGCCTTGCTTTTAAGTCGGACCCGAGCGCCAGGAAGATCCCTGGACTTCCCTGAAGCAGGACTGACCAAGCCTGAGAGAACTCAACTGAGTGCTGGACCCCAGATGCGAGGAAAGTCCACAGTGGTATCCGAGAACCGCAGTGTTGCTATTTGCTGGCAGAAGCGAGGAGCTGAAACAATGAAGGACCGCTGAATCACAGTTTGCCCATTGCCGCCGCTGACCTTCCCATTGCAGAGCAGCAGTCCTCAGACATCCTCCCTCTTGACCCCAACACTGAGGCTCAGGAACAAGAGGATCTGCAGAGCTTTAGAGGAACAGAAGCCAGCCTCTTGTCGTGTAGCCTTGCTTGCTCTTATTTGAGACCCCTCTTGGTTACCTTGCAAAGTTGCTTTAGCTTTGCCCCTCACAAGCCTCCCAGCTTGTGGCCTTTCAAGAGTTCTATTTTCTACAAACTATGAACTTTTCTAAAAACATTGTGGAAGACTTTTTACCTTCCTACAAAGAGGATCTTCAACTCCCCTCAACATTGTGCAATTAACATTGGCTGTCCTGGCTACCTGAGAGATTATTCTTTACCTCTGACTGTGCTTTGGCCTTTCCACCAGGAAAGGGTTAATTTACTCTGCATTGGAAGGTTTCCCACAAGTACTTACCAGTTTGTGAATTATTTGTTAACCTTTGTTTTATTCTTCTCTTCTATCTTTTACACCAAACTCAGTATTGCTCTAAATGTACCAGTGATAGATCAATGTCCACAGTGTTCTAACTATTTAAGTCACCTAAGGGATTCGGAAGTGTCGGTGTGCCATTCCCAATGCGTATCATCTGATTTAGAGTAAAAGAGTGTGTTTTGAAGTGTATTATAAGTGTTACATATATTGCTTCCTTCTGAAAAGGCTTATATAACTGACTGTGAAATAAATTAATTGTTTTATCAAGAAACCATGAGCGTAAGAGTTTATTTGAATAACTGTTACTGTGAAACCCTGTCACAACATTACTGCTTACATTGACTCCCTCTTGAGATAAGCCTGGCTGCCCAGCCACCCTACCAACCTGTGTAGGTCAGACTTATGGGTCCCTATTGACAGGTGGTCAAGGTTATTGTAGTGCACCCAAAGGGTACTGCATAGAATCTTGCCTAAGATTGTGCTTTATAAATCCCATAGGTGCAACAGCAGTACCCTAACAGGGTTTAAAAAAAGCCTCCTCTTGAGACTTTAGACTATGTAGAGAATATATTGTACAAATGACTAGGGGATTTTCACTTCAATGTCCGGGAATATATTTAAACACATAAGAATCTATAACAGATTTAATGATGGAGAAATTGTTCTAGGTCCTCTTCCATTTCTTCCACACTTTACTTCTGCCCCACAATTCTGTACAAGCCTCAGTCCTAGCAAGGTTTGATGGTGGTAATGCCATTCTAACAGGTAATCTGGACAGTTCGGGCAGCTGAGTGGGTTACATTTCTCAAACCAAAGGATTACAAGTCTATGGACATTTGACCACACATCCCACATTTCAATTGAGCTTCAATGGCTCCCATTAAGCATGCTTACATCTTTCAATTTCTTCATCCTATCTATAGGGCTTTGGTGGTGAGCAAGCACTTACCTTGCAGGAAAAATGCATATATGTGCAGCCTCAGGAATAAGGTAAGTATGGACATTTTAGGATTAAGTTTCATGCATTCCTGGATTTCTGCAGCCATCCCTCACACCTAGAATTTACTCCACAATTGCTTTTGGCTTTCTTTTTGCCTCTGCAAAACACTTTAAGCTAAGATGCAATAAGGGAATGTTCTTGACAAATCTTTTACACGGTCCGGCGCTGATCACCAGTAGCAGAAAGGCGCAAAATCCCCATTCCTCACTTGGCACTACAAGCGCCAAAAACGGGCGCTAAATGGGATTTTCACCTCCAGCAAAAAGCTGAATGTAACACAGCCCATTTAGCGCTCAACTCTTGATTGGGCAGCCCTTAAATGCAGCAGCAACTCGTGATGAGGCCCAGTGAAAGGAAACTGATCTTTTTGAAATGGGTTTAGGGCTACAACCTTTCGTTATCTGAAGGAGCAGTCACACGATACGAACAAAGTAGTTTTGCAATACGTTTTGCATCCATGACATGATTTGGTCCTTTTTAGCAAGAGGAAGGTGGAATATCCTCGCACTTGAGTGCACACAGCCAGAATATAATCTGAATTGGCCTATCTTGCATGCAATTCAGCATAGAGACATTTTTGCTTGCCGAATCTTGGCTGCTTTTTATCCTCTGGAGATGCTGAAGAATGGTTGTAGATAACTAGGATTCCCTATATTGTGTCACTGCTCCAGAACCTACTAGTTATCAGTAACTGTGCATGAAGATTACTTCCCCTGCACAGTTCTACATACAGCATATTGGGGAATTTGTCAACCAACTGCTTGTTTTAAGTACAATTAATGAAATGTGGAGTTGTGCCGCACACTCTGATGACACCTTTATTACATTTGGTTGCTTGGGGTGGGACACTAACCCCAGCCTGTTTCCCGGAGTAGTTGGCACCCTGTTTACACTGGGGTTGGAGCTGGCATCTTAATATTAAGAAACCGCATTACACATAAAATAGGCTCATGCAAGGCTTTGAGGAGTGGGTCTCTTCCTCAGCCACTGCTGCAGAATCTCATGGTTGTGGTTTCTTTAAGGAAGCTAGAACCTTGTGAGGATCCATTGGTTTGAGAGAAGGTTGTGCTGAAATGGGGTAACCTGTAGCATTACTTCTTGAATAATTTCCTTAAAGTATAATATTAATTGATTGCATTGATGGTGTTATCATGAAATTACATTTTTAGAAGGGTCTCCTTCAATTATCTTGCCCACATGGAATACATCCGGCAGCGAGACCTGGGTGTGCCAGCTGCTGAAAGACGGTCAAAGGGTGTTTTTATTAGTACTTCATGCGCTTCACGACCGTCACTCTCTTGTCCCCTCCTTGCCTTCCCTCCCTAATCCAGGTGTCCGTAACCCCAGGTTAGTTCTACTGAATGGTAACCCCTCCTGTCTATGAGCTGGCCTTACACTAGGGATGTCTCCCTAATTTGATGGCTGCCAACTCCCTCAGGGACTTACAGGCTTGTCCCTACTATGTTCAGTTGTTAGTGTTTCAAAGTAGTTGGGAAGAGATCTCTGAAGGTTTACCGATTTATTTTCCAAATGGCAATTTGGCCAACTTATTTTGCCTGTTCTTGCTGTTTTTTCCTTAACTATAAACAGCAGAAGGGGACTCACTTCAAAGTGGTCAACAACAAAAAATTGTGAAATTGCCATTCGTAAAAAGTAATACCATTGGTAAGTGCCAAAGCAAATTCACTTGCGCACACCCCTCCCCTGCTCCTACTCCTTACGCTAATCTGCTATCCCTTTTGATGTTTCACTCCTGCTGGTTCTTCCCTCCACCCTTTGATCTCACCAGTCCACCCACTACTCCGCCTCAAACACCCTCCATCCACTCTGTACAACTTCTTTCACTCCTTAAACAAACTTTCTCTACTCAATCGCCACACAAACACACACAAACTGCAGTATCCTTGCACCCACTAAACCAATACCTCACCTTCTGAATTAATAGTCTCCACTCTCCCCTGCTTCCTTCTTCCTGCTGGTCTCTTAGTCTGCCACCTTGTCCTCCTCGGACCTCAACCGGCCAACCCACATTTCCCTCTTACGCCTCCCTCCCTCTGTCCTGACCGAACAGCTTTCTCTAGCCAATCCGGTCTCATTGTCGTCACCTGGGAGATGTATGTGCACAGGAAAGTCTTTCAAAAGAGGCCAAATTCAGCCCACTTTCTCTGTGCAAGATTGGCACAGAGCCACCATGGTGGCTTGGAAAGGCAATGATCCATGTCTGATTCGGAGGTCCCTGGTCCTGGTATCCTCACCCCCCTTCGCACCTCACCAAGTCCATTGTCCCAAAAAGGATCAGAGCGCCCAACAATCTGTGGTGGTGTAGGGATTCCATTGCGAGGTGCGTCCTTGCCATTGGTACCAGAAATCCCTGATGGGTTGTTTCTTAGTGGGGAGGGGGGCGCTGGTATAGCAAGCCCCTTCTCTCTGGTCGGTGCGCTCTCAGCATTGTTGGGAGTCCTGCCAGGGACCTGGGAGGGTTTCTCCTATTGACGAGATTCTTCCAATTGGTAAGATGGCACACTGGAAGATTTCTCTTCTGCATTTGCTGCCCCTCTGGACTGCGGTTAGGACCGGTCTGTCTAAAATAAAGACAAACAGACTGGGAAGCATTTGATGTTTGAGGCATTGCACAAGGCAAAGGGTTACTGGCAACATGTAAACTGGCATAAAAGAAAAGGGACAAGGATTAGGCCCCTGCCTCCAGGGTACATGAGGGGAAACATTTAAACAGATTATTGCCATGGATCCTGAAGCGAGTGTGGGTGCCAAGAAACATATGGCTTAGAGGAAATGAATGCATTTCAATATGCATGTTATGGGAGTGTAAATACTTACACGTCCTTTCTCCCTACTGTCTGCCTTTAAGCTTGGAGTCGATGGCGCCCTTATTTTCTTCGGCGTTGCTTAGCGTCGAAAAGCATTTGAGTTGGATGAAGAAATCTGTGCCGAAGTCGAACGATAAACTTTAATGAAAACGCCATTACAGTAGAGCCTTACTAAACTATATTTGAAACTCTGTGTTTGATTCCAACCCGATGGCAGAAAAAAAACAATCTGAGGACGTCGATGTGCGAAGGAGCATGGGTTACTGTACATGTCGGTTAGGGTTACAGGAACGCCCGTCAATGCCCTTTTCAAATTCGAAAACAGCACAAGATGTAATACTACGCACCAACCACTGGATGTTGACCTAGGCATTGCATGAGAATATAGGCAGATTCACACCCCCCAGAAATACATATAAACCTACACACAAAAACATTTAAGTTGCAAGCTACGGTTAGGGAGAATTCTCATTTGTGCCAATTCCCTTCAACCTTCGAGACCCCCAGCTATTTTGCTGGACTTAAGGACTTTTGTTTTCTTTGTTTTTGGAGTCTGACAAACTCCATAGGCATCTGCTTTTTGTATTGTGACACACAGCAACCTCAGTGCAGTGTCACAGAGAAGTCCTTTGGCTTTCTCATTAGGTTTTAATACCTTTCCTTGGGTGAACTACTGTTCGCAAGAGTAGTAAAGTGATTGACTTTACTTCCCCTTTTCCTATGTAGGTCCAACACAACCCATTTTATGTGGAGTGCTAGGGGGTTACTTAGCATCCCCTTTTCCTACTCTCTCTTATAAAAATCTTTGTTACCCTCACTACATTTAATGGCTGGTGGCAGTGGTTTAATTTTCCTATCATTGTGCATTTTTACCGCAGGCTGAATCCTCAGCTGTAGTATAGCATCCCTGGGTGACCATTGTGTCAAAATGGCACTGGTCTTTTCTTGCCATTTCTTGATTGTGAGGTCTTTCTTGGGTTTTACTCTGCACGCCAAACCAGGTTTAACCCTTTTGTCCATTTTGCCTTTGGCGGGCTTCAGTACTGAAACCCGCCTCTGGCTCCAGTGCGTCTGGCAGGGCAGGAAGTGAGGGAGGTGGCCGAAACACCCTGTCCTTAGTCTCCTTGGTTACCTGAATGCAACCAGTGCCAATAGTCTGGCTGGCTGGCTGTTCTTGCAGGACAGCCACCCTTCTCTGTGAGTGACAGCTAGCTGTGCATGAATGGGAGAAACCTGCATAAAAGGCAAAGTCTCTTGACCAGAAGGCAGAGTCGACCACTGGACGAAACATACAAAGGAATCTTGAAGAGAAGGTTGCTGCATCCTCCTGGACCGTTGAACTGCCCGTTGAAGCCCTGCTGCAGTGCTGAAGCTCCAATTCTGAATCGACTAGAGAAGCCCCAGAACGGACGACATCTTCCCTTGGATTGGTGGGACCAACTGACCCCAAGACGAACTTTACTAAAGGACCTTCCTCCGCTGGCTGTACTGCTTTGCTGCTGCCGCAGCCGAGTGCAAGGGGTGAAGAAATCCAGAATCGAGTGCACCGTCTTTAAGCAGGACCAGAGCCCCAGGAAGATCCTGCGGACACTCCTGAAACAGGACAACCCAAGCCTAAATCACTTCACCAGAGTGCTGGACTCCAGAAGCAAGGGAAGCCCATCAAGTGTTCAAGATCCGCGGTGCTGCTATTTGCCAGTAGCTGAAACCGCAAAGTGCCACTGATTGGAATTGAGCCCATAGCTGCTGCCGATCTTGTCCTCCAGACGTCCTCCCTCTTGTCCCCACGACTGAGGCCCAGGAACCCAAGATCTGCAACCAGAACAGAAGCCAGCTGGATCCTCTTCTTCTAACCTAAGGTACTGTGCTGACTAAGGGGTACTTATCTCTTTTGTCTGTAGCTTGCATTATCTCACTTGAGACTTGCAGTAGCTGCTTTTTGCAGAGCTGAGCTCAGCTCTACACCTCGCAAGCCTAACAGCTTGTAGCCCAACAGTGATTTTCTACAAACTATCTAACTTTGTGCAGGACTTTTGTGCTATCTAAAGTAGTGCCTCAGCTCCATAAACATTGTTCAAATTGACTTGGCTGTCCGGGCTCCCTGCAGACTCTTCTAACCCATTGACTTTGGTTCTAACTGTCCCTCAGAGGTGGTATATTGGCTTTTACTTTATTGCTGGGAAATGTTTAATCTAGATTTCATTGGGGGCTTTAAAAGTGCTCCCATGCTCTGAGAACCTGTTAACCTTTTTCCTTCCATTAACCTTTCAGCTTTTCCAACCTCAGAATTTTGCCAAGTATAAAAAGTGATATATAATGCCAATACTGTCCTAGTTAGTGAAGTCACCTCGGGGTGTAGGATGTGTTTATGAAGCATTTCTAACAAGTATCTACTTGCTTGAATTGATTCTGAGAAATTATTTTGAAGTGTATTTCCATTGTTGCATATTGCCCTTTTTAAAGAAGGCTCATTTAAAACTGGCTGTTAAATAATTATTTTACTAGAAAACCTTTAGTTTAAGTGTTATTTGGATACTTGCATTTGTGGATCTCAATGTTACAGCTCTACAGCTCACATTTACCCCTCTTGAGGTAAGTCTGGCTGCTCAGTCCCTCCATCAACTTGTGTAGTGCAGACGTATACCAACAGGTGGGTTACCAATACCAAAAGGACACAGTTGTTGTAGTCTCACACAGGGTTACTACTTCAGCTCTTGCCAGACAGCAACTAGCAAGGAGGAAAAGGATCAAGAGACTGAATACATTTTTCTGCCATGCTTTTCTCATCCGTCTTCAAAAAGCAAATGGTTTAACGCCAGCATGATATTTTCATTCATGCGTTAAACCAATGGATTCCTATGGAATCTGCCCGTTTGTAGCACCTGATAAAAATATGTATATTCCATAGGAATCCATTGTAACAGCTTTTACTGCTTTAGAAAGGGAGAGTAAAAAGCGAAGAGTAACAGCTATTTCGTCTGGTTTTACTCCTCTCTTCTAAACTTGTTTTGTAAATGTTTGAATATTCAATCTGAGGATTCAATAGCACAAGTGACAACGTTGGTGCTCCTCAGCATGCTAATAACATTTTTTTGTAAAAGAAAACCCCATCTTCTGGTGTTTTAGCATACATTTTAAACATATTTGTTGGGACTCTCCATATGTTTGTGTGCAAATTTACCATATAATGCAGCAGTTGTTGCTGTGCACGTATAAAGGATGCATATTTTCATCAATTTCAAAATGAATCAGCGTAGTTCAAAGCCAACTTTTTTTCAACACTGAATAACCAAATTGCCCAAATTTTCCAATGTTGGGGGACCCATGGCAGGCAATCTTTATGCGGAAAAACACCCACTGTCTGAACTATCGAAAATACAAACTGTGTGGTCTGATTAGTTTGGTGCTTAACCTATTGAGTGCGGCTTGCAGGCATGGAACAAGTTACTTACCTGTAACTGTTGTTCTCCAGCATGGGTCTGGCATGGATTCACATGCTCATGAATATTCCCCATCAGGCTGGGTATCCTTGGTAAAACACAAAAAAAAAAGTGTTCAGTTTCGTTTCTGAACTATCTTTCTTCTAAAAACCCATCACTGAGCTCCAGGTCATACTGCCCCAGCCAATGACTGCCCTCTACCTAAGCCCCTCCTCTGGCAGCCATCTTCAGATTGTGTAGCACGTAAAGTGGCAGTAGGACCAAGAGAAGAGCTGGTGAGGGGCAGGCGGGAGGGATCGCATGTGAATCCATGCCAGACCCATGCTGGAGAACAGTTCAAGGTAAGTAACTTGTTCCTTCGACAGCATGGGGTCCGGCATGGATTCAGCAGTACAAAAACGCACAACCACAAGAGGTTGCAAGGCTAAGCATCTCTTACCTCCTCACCAGGCTCACCTTCAAGCGAAGAGGTTGCGCAGCACTGCTTGAACGACTCCAGACTCCTCCCTGGAATCCCTGTCAACGCAGTAGAATTTTGTGAAGGTGTGCATTGAGTACTACGTAGCGGCCCTGCAGATGTCCAGCAGGGGCACACCAGCCAAGAAAGCCGTCGTGGCAGCGAACGCTCTGGTAGAATGGGCTCTCGGACGGCCAGGCAATGGTTGGTTTGCCAACTGGTGACAATGGGTCATGCAGCCGGAGAGCCATCTGGAAATGGAAGCCTTGTACAGGGCCTTCCCATGATTCACAGGACCAAAGTTCACAAAGAGCCGAGACGTTTTCCGTAAACACTTTGTGCGGTTCACATAAAACTTCAGCGCTCTGGCCACATCCAGCAAGTGCAAAGTCCAATCAGCCGGTGACAAAGGCGCCAGGAAAAACACAGGTTAACACACAAGGCTGGTTTAGATTAAAGTCTGACGGCACAGTACAGTGGCTTACAGGACAGGGCCTGGATCTCGCCCACTCGTCATGCAGAGGTAATGGCCACGACTGGAAATTGAGTGGAACAGAACGCATAGGCTCATAAGGAGCTCCCGCGAGCCTAGAGAGTACCACATTGAGTTCCCATCCTGGGGCCGGAGCCTTCACCGACAGGAACGAAAGCAACAGTCCTTTGATAAATTCATTAACCAAACGGTGTGACCATAATGAGGACTGTCCCGGGGATCTGGTGTAGCAGGAGATACTCGCCAGATTAACTTTGATGGAGGCGTGAGCCTGCCCTGCTTTGGCAAATGACAGCAAATATGGTAGCACCCGAGGAGCTGTGACTCTGAGGATTGATCTTCTGTGAACGGCACCCAATTGCAAATCTTCCCTTTGTGTCCGTAGCATTTTACAGTAGACGCTGCCCTGGCCTTGGCAAGCACCTCCATGCAGTCCGCAGAGAGACCGTAACCCCCATATTCTAATGCTGCAGGAGCCAGGCCTTCAGGTTCAGCGATCCTGGGTTGTGGTGCAGTATTGCGCCTCCTTCCCTGGCGAGAAGATCCACCACCACTGGAAGCTTGACTGGAGGGGACGCTGACATGCTAAGAAGGTCTGGGTACCAGATCTGCCTCAACCACACTGGTGCGATGAGGGAGGATCATTCTGCACATGGACTGAGTTGATTGACGACTCGAAGAAGAAATGGCTATGGAGTGAGCATACAGTAACAGGCCGTCCCAGCGGAATGATAATGCATCCCCCATGCTCCCCGGCTGGGGAAACCTGCTGGCTAACCTCCAGCACTTGGCGTTCTTCGCCAATAGATCGATTTGGGGATCACACCATCTGCAGAACAGGTGGTCCACTTGGCCCTGCCGACGCTCCCACTCGTGGCAAGAGCGTAGCTCCCTGCTGAGAGTCAGTGACAGTGTTCTTTACTCCTGACAGATGAAACAGAATGAGGAACATCCCCTGGGCGATTGCCCTGTGCCACAAGTCCTGCGCCTCTTTGGAGAGCACCGGTGATCGGGAGCCCCCCGTTTTCCGGATGTAAAACATTGTGGTAGTGTTGTCTGAAGACTTGCACCACTGTGTCCTTGAGGGATGACAAGAACGATCTGAGGGCCCAAAACACTGCCAGTAGCTCCAGAACGTTGTTGCACAACATCATCTCCTTCGGCAGCCACAGGCCTCTGGCGTGAAGACTTCCGTGTGGGCTCCCCATCCTTCCCGGGAAGCGTCTGTCCGGCTAGATGAGTGTGCACCCCACCACCTTATCGCTCGACGGAAACTCAAGTTGTGCGCGATACTGTCTTGGAAACTTCCGGACTCCTTGATCCAATGGGCGTCAAGGAACTCCTGCAGCAGGCGCATCCGTAATCTGCAGAGTCGGATGAGGTAAATGCATGACGACATGCCGAGCAGTGACTTGATGGCCCTCAATGTGGCGATCTTATGCTAGCAGCCGCTGTACCTTGTCCAGGATGGCCGCTATCCTCTCCTCCTACATTGACACTAGGCTTGACACTGTTGAGTCGGGATCCCAGGAACAGCGTGTCCTGTGATGGAGTCGAGCAGGACTTTGCATAATTCACGGAGAACCCCAGATCCGTCAGTAGGCGGACAGTCCTCGCCATGTGGTCAACGGCTATGTCTCTTGAACTGGCCCGGAGGAGCCAGTTGTCCAAGTAAGGGTAGACGTGAATCCCTTGTAGCCGTAGATGGGCCACCACTGGCACTAGGCACTTGAAGACTCTGGCGCTGACTTCAGGCCTAAAGGAAGGGGCCTTGGATTGGTAATGCTTCTCCTGAAAGACAAAGCGCAGAAACAGGTGGTTTCCTTTGTGAATGGGGATGTGGAAGTATGCATCCTCCAGATCGAACGACAGAACCCCCCTCCCCCTTCAGTTGTCTGAGCACGTGTTGAGTGACCATACGGAACTTCTGGGACTTTATGTATTTGTTCAGTCGTTGGAAGTCGAAAATGGGCCTCCAGCCCCCGGTCTTCTTTCGCACAAGTTAGTACCTTGAGTAAACTTCAGAGCTGCTTTGGAACTAGCTCTATCGCCCCTTTCTTCGACATGGCCCGAACTTCCAGCAGCAGCTGAGGGACGTGGTTTTCCTGCCGGGCCACTGGTGGTATTTGGGGACTCTTTTGCTGGATCTCTAGAGTGTGTCCGTGGGAAGTGTGTCCAGCACCCAATGGTTGGTGGAGATGGTCTTCCACGCACTAAGTGCATCAGCCGGTCTCCCACCGGGGTGCAAGGGTGCGGGCCCCGAAATCTTGGTGGATTCATTCCTGCTTCGAGGTCGACAGGCCGCCTTGCAGTCCCCGACGACGGCGTCCTCCACCGAAGGCCTTGGAGCAGCCCCTGTTGGTTTCCTGGGTTGAGGAGCGGGAGGGTTGGCAGTAAGAAGAGGAGCACCTGCCGAAACCTGTCGAAGATCGGGTAGGCTTGCCAACTCAGTCCGATAGCACAGCGAGTAGAGCGCTCGCTTTGAACTCTGTACCTGCTGAAGCAAGTTCGAATCTCAGCAGGGCCGAACTCAGCCTTTCATCCTTCCGAAGTCGATAAATGAGCACCACACACCATGGGTAATAAGCAGCGCTCAGATACCTGAGGGTTTGTAGCGCTATATAAATGCTAAATTATTATGAGGACCGAAAGGACGGCCGTCGCTGCTGTAGCGTGCCCAGGGCATGTGCAGTCTGTGTCCGCCTTGATGGCCTGTAGGGACTCATCCACTGCTTTCCCGAAAAGATTGTACCCATCGAAGGGCATGTCCTAAACCCTGGTCTGGACCTCCTGTCAGAAGTTGGTGGCCTTGAGCCAGCCACGACGGTGAAGGCAGACGCCACTGCCCATCTGGCCGAAACCCACATCCGCGATTTCCATGGCCACTGTGATGTCATGGTCTGATGCCACTTCGCCCTCTTGCAGAATCTCCAAAGCCTCGGCCTTCTTAACGTCGGCGAGGAAGTTCAGTAGAGGGGCAAGCTTAAGCCATAGCTCCCGTTCGTATCGTGCCACGATAGCGAGGGCGTTGGCGGCCTTGATGGTTGTTGCCGCAGAGTAGATCACTCTCCTCCCCATCGCATCCAACTTCTTCAGGAGGGGTGGATGCTGCAGATGACGTTGAGCCTGACGATTTCTTCTTGGCTGCAGACCAATAATGTCATTGCATTAGCCACCCATTCCCTATAGACAAATTAAGTTACCATTTATTTGTCAGAACGCATATCTCTTCTTGCTTTCTTTTTTGGGTGTGTGAGCCAATGAACAGAGTGGTGTAGCACTCCTTTTTCTTGCTTCCACCACAAACAAGTCTAGTATGGGGTGGCTCTGAATGTATTGGATATCTGCTGAAGCCGGTTTATACTTTTTCAATGATCCGCTGTAGGTGAATTGGTTATCTGAGGCGCTATATACTCTGGGAGGTCCATGGGGTAGCCCAGTGGATAATCAGAGTTAAGTCCCCTTCCTCCAGAGGTGTTTTAACTTCATCTTGGTGAACTAGCCATAGGAGTTTGAAGTTTGTATTGGGCAGTTGGTCTCCTCCTCCTGGTCTTCTTGCACTTCTTCAGAGGAAGTGAATTCTAGCAACCCCTGGCACTGTAGGGCTGCGGATAGCGAGTGGCATTACAGCGCATATGGCTTTTTGCTAAACCGAGCATTCGCTATCAATGACACCAGCATCATGGAGATTTGTGCACATGTTCCGTTGTGGAAAACATGTTTTAATTGGTGTCAAGTCTTCTTTTTTGGGTGCTGTAGCAAACCAGCAGAAGGACTCTTATTTAAAATAATAATAATAATTTAGCATTTATATAGTGCTACAAACCCTCAGGTATCTGAGCGCTGCTCATTACCCACGGTGTGTGGTGCTCATTTATAGACCTCAGAAGGATGTCAAAGCGAGCGCTCTTCTCGCTGTGCTTATCGGACCAGCTAAGAAAAAGAAAATACCTATCTAGCCCTACCGTTATTCCCTCCCTAATGAAACAAAGTACGGCTGCTTGTCAACCTTTTAAATGAAAACTTCCCAAGTCCAAATCCTAGAAATTAACTGGCCCTGCCTCTAAAATAAATTAACAAGAATAAGGATGTTGGAGCAACAGCCTTCTTCGCTCGGTCTCAGTGGGGTGTCTGCCGTTTGAGGTTTATCAGGCTCCTCTAACCTTGCCGGCTTTCCCAGCCTCGACGATAATTGTCTCTTGTCTCTCCAAAGCCCTTTGCTGGGTTAGGCTTGCTTAAGCGGGGCCTCGGTTGGGCACCTGCCCTCTTCCAACATCATGTTTTATTCGTCCCTGTATCCCTTGTGGCTTCTCCAGCCAACAACAAGGTCTCATACAAATGCTTGCTTCTCAGTAGCGTTCCTCTTCGGGAGCTGGCGAACTCGGCGGTTGTTGCACTTCTCGTGTGGAGATCAGGGATCCAACTTCTCCACTGCAGTATAGTCTCTGCATTGCGTTGGTTAACGGGACTAAAGCCCACTGTTGCTTCTGTGTGGTCAGGCCACCAGGCGAGATGGTCTCTCTACCAATTCCATCTCTGTCCAGACTTTGGCTTCTGTGTCTGTAAGGACACAAGGCTACCAGCGTGCAGCTAGCAATTTGCTCGCTCTCCATGCTACTGTTGGCTCTGGGGTCTGGCGTAGCTCTGCCCCTCCAGGATCTCTTTCCGTCAGAGGCTAGTCTCTGCGTAGGATTCTTCCTCCTCCCTGCATAGGAGTTTCTCTCAGATTCAAAATTCCTGATGGTCTTAATGAAGTTATCATAAATACAAGGGGGTGTGTTGCTGTTCTTTGACGGTGGAGTTCAGGCGAGATCCAGCATTACCCAGAGGTAACAAGAGATGGAAGAAATGTCACTGTTTGGTGGAGTCATAACAGAAGTAACAACATTATTTCCATCTCCCATGTAGCTAGACAATGTATTCCGGACTAGGAGCCCTGGTCTCCAACAGGGATGTCACTCCCAGTAAGGGCCCACTTGCTCAGACTCCTACAGAGGGTCTTGCTGAGCTGGCTCACCTCCCTAGCCTCAAAGGGGGTTGCTCACTCCTGGGCAGAAGGGATGAATACCCTGGATTTGTCACAGTTCCCTGGGATAGGGTAGGCGTTGATAAGGGATGCTCTGTGTCAAGTCCTTGGTTGCATATTGGGCCTTTGAGGAATGAGGCATATGGACCAATAACTCTTTGGGCTCCTTCAGTGTCTCTGAAGACATTTCCACACCATGCTTATTTTTGGACTGACTGGAAGCCTATTGTTTTGGCACTCTGCTTTTGAGGTCTTGGGCTGTGTTGTATACACTGTTCTATCTGAAGTCGTATTCTTGTGGGCATCTGAAGGGGTCTCTTTAGGCTTGCAATGAGCGGTACCTTTGCAGAGAACCGCTGACGGAGAGGGTTTCACTGAGGTCCCATCTATGCGAGGGATGATCGGGGTCAAAGTAGTCCCTTCCCTCAGTTCTTCGACTTTGATAACCTTGTTGGTGGCTAAGTAGCAAATTGTTCAGTGGTCTCTGCCTGCATGGCTTAGGCAACGTAACACTTTATATCCTTTGGTGTTTTATGGTTTGAGGTTTATATTTTATGCACGCACAAACACTTTTCATCTGAGTTTCCCTTTGAAGGCAATTATAACTGAACCGGTCTGCCTCCTTCCAAGGGAACTTTGAGTTACAGCTAGGACAACATTTAAGCTGTGTTTTCTCTTATTTAAGCGAAGCAACCAAGGAAGCCGGGATGAGAAGGCATTCTCAGCCTTTGTGGAAACCAAAGCTCCCAGCTCCACACTCCCTATTGTAATGCCAGGTGGAGGTTGTCGACCAACAGAAACGGAATCATCGATCTGCATTGTTTATTTGACATGCTGTATGGCAGTTGCATTCAACTGGAGTCGCATAATTGATCGGTGTTGTGTCTGTCAACTCTGACGGTGTACAGAGTCAAAATTGTTTCTCCTACGTCTCTCCGATGTCAGGGGATGTGGGTACTGATCAGAGGACATTGACATGTGAAGCATCTTGGGCGTGTACATGTGGAATAGAGACAGTATGTCATGAATGGTCAGTCAATGCCCTTTCTGGAAGTGAACAACTTAGTATGCTAGGCATGCAAGTCTAAACCGATTCATACACTTCAAATATATGTATATATAAATTTGTTTTGAATGTATTTCTGTATGAATTGTTCCTTGGTTCAATCTGTCCCCGGATAGTAACAGATGAGGATTCCCACATGGTCAGTAATTATATTCTTAAAACTTTCAGGAAACATTTAAAAACCTTATTATTTGAATAATTACTTCTTAGAACGTTTTATGTCCCGTTGCTGTGTATTTGTTGCGCCCTGATGCCTGCAGGCTTTCAGTGCTTAATAAAAGAATAAATAAATAAAAGTGAATGCTTTTTTAAAAAAGATAGAAAGTCCACTTTTTTCAAATCCAAAATATCTTTCAAGAGAAATAGATTTGTATATTTAGAATACTATTTCATATTTGTCTAACGCAAAATTGTGTGATTAGGTTTGATACATCCT
The DNA here is from genome assembly GCF_040938575.1 of Ambystoma mexicanum. Lineage (NCBI taxonomy): Eukaryota > Metazoa > Chordata > Amphibia > Caudata > Ambystomatidae > Ambystoma > Ambystoma mexicanum. Next base: position 726,821,698 of record NC_090934.1, read on the forward strand.
AGAAATGATGTGTCAAACCCTATGATCATTCTGTGAATTTACGACAAGTATTTTGAAACTCATCTTATTTTTAGAATGTTTCTCAACCACAGACTTGGACAGTTATTGCATTTAGCGAATTTCTAAATGGCGTGCCAGGGTAATACCAGTTCATTGAAAAGCACACTTTGTTGTCTGAGCACAAACAGGACATCATGTATTTTGTCCTTAATGTGCTAGATATGATTCCTGTGAATCTTGCTTGAACAAAGGACAGAACAGTGGTCATCAGATTTAAGGCACAGGGATGCCTTGTTGTCTGACCTATCTGAGATTACATGTTGAACACCATTCTAGAAACTGTACGCAGGTGACCAAATGTATCATCCATATTATGGGAGACTAATAACTGAAGATAGAAAGAACTGTACAAAGAAAGCAACCCATTAACGTTAAAAGGTGGCATGAGACAAATATAGCATTCAAGAATTTCCCTGGTTACAAGCTAGGAGGAGCTCACATTAAACTTAAAACTGTATCTATGCCAGACTAACTCAATGATGTGATAGGCTGTGGAAATGGGAGTGTTTTCCCTCTCCCACTCTCCAAACACAAAACTTTCCGTTTAGGATTTTTAGAATACCTAAATGAATACATTGTCTGCTGTAAACTTGGGTGGAAAATCTATCCTGAACAAAGGAGATGGGACTTTTTTTTACATTTGGATTGTGGCATATGTTTCTTGTATTTGATTTATTTTCATTAGCTCACATTATGTTTTACCTAACAATTATAATAATGTAATAGTTTGCACAAAATAAGGATTACCTGGCAACAATCCCAAAGCTTTTACATGTAGAAAAGGGCCACAACTACAAATGGAAACATCAAAGCAGGTATAAGGTATAGAATGCAACATGATTTACAAATACTCACTTCAAAGCAACTAATTATTTGAATTCATAAACCTACTTATTAAGGTGTTTCCTAGCTGCTGGGAGCCCAGACATTTCTTCATTCAGAACATATTTCTTAGTTCCCATGCAGTAGTTCTCCATATATTCGGCCCAGTGCAGCTGCCGTACATCAAAATTGAATGTCTGGAAAAAAACACAAAAGCACACGTTGATGAGTTAAGTCCAGTCGACAACTATCATCATAAATTAAAGGCAGCAAGCTGTACGAGTTTGGAATACAGCTAAAAGTCTGGGAAATAAAGCACAAACGTCCTTATTTTCAAGACGCTCCTACATTAGCATGTTTCTCTCCATTAAATATTACCATCAAATGCCTGAGAAGTATTCTTCAAAAAACATTCAAGGACAACAAAGTGAAGCATATTCATGAATTTAGAAACATTCATAGTAGGAATGTGCAGCCATTTAGCACTCTGAAGTGCTGTACACATTTTAGAGAAAGGCATTGGATTCTTCAAATTATATTAAAGTAACAGTGCCAAAAAGAATGATTTAATGAGGGTTATGATATTTTGACATCCAATAAAGTAACATCTTGGCATGTCTAAATGAAAAGCTCAATTTCTTTTAATGCAAGATTTTGAGGCATGTCATATCATGTTTCTTCATTTGTGCAAAAGAATGATTGCAGCCAGTGGTGGCCCGCCACTATGGGCTGCTGGGGTTATGGCTTCCTTTTTCACTTTACCCTTGATGCACAGTACTGTGCATCACGGGTAAAGTAAAACTGGTTTAAGTGAAATGCTATTACGTGGCTAGACTGGCCTACATCCACGTAATAACACTTGACATGTTTGCTTTACCCATGATGCACTATAACCGTGGCACATGGGTAAAGCAAACAAGTGTTGTGACTAGACTGTCCTTTTGAACTTGGCCGCGGCTTTCGGTATAAGGTGGATACAGATTGTACTGTCACAATATGGCGCCCCACGTGACGTCGGCTGTTAGACACCTTGTCCATTTCCTTAGGGATTGTGTGCTTTGGTCCTTTTTCTATGTTGACTACCTTGCGTTGACTTTTTGAGTCTGGTTCACTGTGTTTGTTCATGGTAGTACTTATTTCAGTCAGTGCAGACATCGGCGTAGGAAGTTGAATCCTTGAGCATCCAGGTGAGCCCGCAGTTTATGTTATCCCGATGAGGGGCAACTGATGTCTGCTTCTTTACGGTTTCCCTGTTTGCTTAGAGAATCTCATGACATGCTTATACAAGTCATGCTATGAAAAATCCAAAATGTAGGATTCACAGATGATACGTTACTACCTCCGGTGACACCTTTTTGGAACCGCCTGCTACTTTACAGTTTCCCTGTTTGTTTAGAGAATCGCATGGCATGCTTTCACGAGGTGTGTTATGAAAATTCCAAAATTGACGATTCACGGATGATACGGTACTACCTCCGGTGACAACTTTTTTGGGTCGGTAAGGTGTCAGGTTGATTCACTTGATGCATGTGGGTTCACCAGCTAAGAGCCACAGGCGATACGTTTTTTTCCATCGAGAGTGACCATTGAGTTTTCGGCTACATGTGTTACATTTGTATAACATGTAAGAGCCTATTACCTGGCTTTAGAGCGGATGGTGCATTTGATCATCTGGCTCTTTTGGCTTCATTCACAGATGCAGGTGTGGACTTGTGAGATATTGAAAATTCCAACAGTCGTTTTCCTTCTATGACTGGCGAAACCTAGTTGCTACTTATTATCCCAGTGGAGGTAATTATGTTGATGCAATTTGGCAATCTATTTAACGATTGCTGTATGGTGATGTCTGGTACTGATACAGAGCATGTGGTCTCTGTTGTCTGTTACTACAGGACCTCTATAATACCCAGGCGTATTCAGACGCCCCCTAAAAATTATGTGTGTCCCATTTGCGGTATACAAGGCGATTAGTGACTAGAAGACGCCTGCGAGAGAAATACCATTTAAGATAATTTCCATAGTTTCATGTTTTGGAACCGGTAGAGGTTGGCCAATTAAAGGGCTTTCCTCAGTGTTATACTGATATTTATTTTCAGTGTGATTGTTCTACAGAATTTGTTCAGCGTGTTGTGAACCTCACCCCAGTGTCACTCAGTATCCGCTTTTTGCTTTTCAGGCACAGAGACCCTCCATTGCTGGTGTTAGAAAAGACCCTCTCAACACGGTGTTGAAGAAATGTATACATTTTATAAATATTCCCCTGAAGAATGTTCTCCCTACATTGGGCTTGATGAACAAAAAGATCTCGGCAATGATGTTTTCATGACACATTTAGAATGTTGTATGGTTTGATGTGATATCTTTTGTGTCCTGTATATATCTACATATATTTTTTGGTTATGTTGTTTTAGATTCAGTTTCAATGTTGTAGTCTCCACAGTGTTATGTCAGGGTCCATTATATGTTTTAGATATTTGAATTTATTTTGAATAAATATATCTGATGAAAAGGTTTTTGTAATTGTTGCACACAGTCCATTTTTTTCAGGACTTGGAGTGCCCGGTCATCCAGCGGACTACTGTTTCTGGGTGATAAGGTGTGTGTGTAGATAGAAATCATCTGACTCCTTATTTATACATGTGACTGGACTGTCCTACATTTGCGGAGCCAGTCTGCATACATTTTCTTATTGTGGCATGGAAATCGATACTTGGCATCAAGGGTAAAGCAAACACAATAAGTGTTATTACGTGGCTAGACTGACTTGCACTGGTAACTCCAGCCTAGCCACATATTCTTTGTGTGTCATGGCATTTCTGTACTTTGCATGAACGGCAAAAGCACATAAGTGCGATTACTTGGTAAATTTACCATCTTGGTATGGCCAGTCTGGATAAACTTACTTTCAGTTTAATGGCATTTTTTACTGGCTGGGAGTCTATTTGGTAATCCTGGCATATATTGGTGCTGCATGCATGGCACAGCCAGCATGAAAATGTTTTATAAACTGGCAGATGTTGTGGGTAAAGGCATAATGAAAATGTGTTAGAAAAAGGACCTGTGCACTGTTGGCAACATGCATCTATTTGGTCTTTTCATGTGCTACCATACAAAATTGATTGCAAACGGTGTGGCTTATTACCCAGTTTTTCACAGAGTGCTGTTAATGGCACTTTCATTTTTTTTGTATTAAACTCTGTGGTGTTTGCAGGGGTGTGGGGCATTGAACGGCCCTCATTTGGTTCAGGCTCACTTTCTGCGCTTGTTCGTTTCCACATATTAGACACACACATTTACACCTCTGCAGTTCATATATTCACCAGAATTCACAGCTGCCACTGAATACAGGTTAATTTGCACAACCACTCCACAAAATGACAATAAAAAAAAAAACAGTTCTGTTTCTTTCACAAAAAACGACACTAAAAGGCTCAGGAAGATCGTGCAAATCAAGAAAGGTCTTTACATTTTGAAAAAGCTTTCTTAAACAGATGAAGTGGACATTTTTCACATGTACACAGATCATCTACTTTGTATTATTTTTAATTTGACAGATTGCACATATCTGCATTTAAGGAAAAAAAGAAAACTAAGGTTTTCCATGTTTGAAAAGTCCAAAATACTTTATTTCAAAAACGGTAACAGTGACCTAGAATTTACATGCACTCAAGATAGCACAAGCATTGGCAAATCTAATAGTTTTAGCGTATGTAGTGGTTAATTTAGCATGGGAGGAGTAATGAGGAATGACTCTGCAGGAGGGGGGATTATAAAGGGCAGCATTAGTAGGAATGACAAATCTAATATGTGGCTGCCAGGCGAGCAACAGTACACATGAGCATTGTACAGCATTGGAAGGAAGAAGCAACCGTGGCAAAGTGGAGAAGGAATGACAGTGCAACCAGAAAAGAAGGTCTGGGAGTGCAAGGTCGAGGGTACGGAAAGGCAGCCCAAGCGGTGCGGGGGAGTGGATTTAGGAATGGCAGCACAAGTTGGGGATAGCAACATGGGAAGGGGAGCTGAATAAAAACATTCCTGTAAATGGATACCAGGTTAGCAACAGTACCCCAAAGCATTGTACAACATTTTCTCTATGCCCACACCCACAATTCAAGCAGCCACTGCCAATTTAAAACACACATTCATGATGCCTTTGACAACTTATATATATATATATATATAACATGTTTCATGCAGCCTGTCATGAGACCCTACAAAACGTGTTTGCATTGTACTTATGAATCTGCATCACACACTGTTCTATGTACAAAGGGAAGGCATTCTGCCCAAATCGCAAGTTGGCACAGCAGTGAATTATCACTGGTACGGGGTCCCTGGTCAGAATTCACCCCCTTCCACTCATTCATAAAGATTTTGGGGAATTTTACAATGAGAGATTCAAGCAATTCACACAAATGTATTGTATTTGTGCAGAAGCATACACAAGCACTCGACAGTCATGTGTCAACAGTGTGCAGTGAATACAGTTATGTTTGGAAGATACTATTCAGACTAGCTTTTTTCTAGGCTATTGGGAGGATTGAGGGCTCTTTTTAGAGATTAACCTGTTCTGTGGGTATATTTGACATTGTAATTTGAATCCTCAAGTTGTCTGATGTGCTTAGTTTACAAATGTAGCCACGTATTGTACAGTGTTTGGCTGCCTTCCAGAGGCGGTGTGCTTTAGAAGAACAAGTTACTTCTTACCTTGTAACGTTCTTTCGAAAGGATTTTCCTCTGATGTATTCCTTATCTTGATAGATTACTTCCAGCTTGCTGGCCTCGGAAAAATGTTTCAGTAGAGGGCTCTGCGCGTCGACGTCCTTCGAGTTGGTGTCCCTCGAAAGCTTCCGCATCGGCGCTGACGTCATTGTGTATAAATAGACTCACGCAGCGTCCGTTGCTCAGTTCCGTTTTGAAGCTTAAGAGTAGCTGTGCATGAATTGGTTATTGACCTTGAAGGAGCGTAAGCTGCAACTACAAGGGAAGTTTTACTGAGGGGATGGATGGGAGGGGCGATAAGGAATACGTCGGAGGAACATCCTTTCGAAAGAATGATACAAGGTAAGAAGTAACTTGTTCTTCGAAGGGATTGTGTTCTCCGATGTATTCCTTATCTTGATAGACTCCCATAGCAGTGGTGTGTAAACGGAGGTGGGAGTAAAAATTAAATATTTCCCTTTAAGAACGAACAGAGTGCAACACAGCTTTGCCAAATCTTGTCTCCTGGCTAGAGGAGGAATCCAGATTGTAGAATTTTGTAAAAGTTATGTGCGGACGACCATGTGGCAGCCACACATATGTCTCGAATCGGTACCCCTCTTTGGAGGGCCGAAGAGGCTGCGATACCCCTGGTTGAATGAGCCCTAAGGTGTTGAGGGGGCTCTTTCCCTGCAAATTTGTAGCATTCTAGAATGGCTAAAATAATCCATCTGGAAATGATCTGTTTTGTGATTGGCAATCCTAATTTGTGTCCTGCATAAACTATAAACAGTTGGTCTGCTTGCCTAATACTAGCAAGTCTGCCGATATAAAAACTCAAGGCTCGCCTTGGAACCAGCCTATGTAGCCTCTCTTCCTCTTTCCCAGGATGGGGAGGAGGATAGAATGAAGGTAAGGTTATCTTCTGAGTGATGTGGAATTCAGAGACTACCTTTGGGAGGAAATTAGGCTTCACTTGTAGGACAACTTTGTCTTTGTGAAAAATTGTATGAGGAGGTTTGCAAGATAGAGCTTGTAATTCGCTCACTCTTCTGGCAGATGTCAAAGCCAATAGTAAGACTGTTTCATGGGTGAGAAATCTTAATGAACAAGAATGGAGTGGTTCAAAGGGAGTACCAATCAGGAAATTTAAGTCTAGATTTAAGTCCCACAAGGGAACTTGGAACGGCTTTGGGGGATGGACATTAGTCAACCCCTTCAGAAATTGGATTACTAGGGGTAATTTGAAATATGAAGGCTCCTCTGCAGTGTGCTTGAAGATCGGCAGCGCTGTGAGGTAGCCCTTGATCGTACCAACTTGAAGACATGAATTTGCCAAATAGAGCAAAAAAGAAACACCATTGGTGTCCCACATGAAAAGGGTTCGATATTCTTTTCTCTACAACAGCTGCAAAACTTGTTCCAACGGCAGCGGTATAAAGTCTTTGTTGCTGGCCTTCTAGCCGAAAGCAACACCTCCATGATGTCATCTGGGAGGTCCCAATCCTTGTATCTCAACCTTCCAGAAACCAATCGTGAAGGTTCTGATTTCTGGATGGAGAACCTGACCTCCCTTCTGCGAGAGAAGATCCTCCCAGTGTGGAAGACGAATCGGAGGGCAGAAGGACATGTCCAGAAGGTCCGGGTACCACGTTCTCCTGGCCCAGTCTGGGGCAAATAGGATCATAGTCTTCCGGAATCTTCTCAACCTCCTGTTCATCTGAGGAATGACAGGGACTGGAGGAAACACGTACAGAAGTGGAAACTCCCAGTCCACTACGAACGTGTCCCCTAGAGCTCCTCTCGGGGGAAATTCCCTCGAACAAAACTGATCGCACTTCCTGTTGATACTGGTGGCGAACAGATCCACTTGAGGGGTTCCCCAAAGGGTGAAGATCTCTTGAAGGACTTCCTGAGCTATCTCCCACTTGTGGGAGACTGTGCTCTGCCTGCTCAGAGCGTCCGCTGTCAAGTTCTTCTCTCCGGCTAAGTGAACTGCCGATAGAGATTCCTTCTTGAATTGCCCAAAACCAGAGCTGCATCGCCTCTCTCTACAGTGGCAGTGATCCCACGCCTCCTCTTTTGTTGAGGTAGTGCATGGCCACTGTGTTGTCCGTCATTATTAGGACATTTTTCCCTTGTACAGACGGCAGAAAAGCCCTCAGCACTAGCCTGATAGCTCTCAGCTCCAACAGGTTGATATGTAGTCTGGACTCCGATGGAGACCAACGGCCGCTGATGGTCAAGTCGTTGGCATGGGCTCCCCACCCCGTGAGTGAGGCATCCGTGACTACCGTTATGTCCGGCCATGGTTGCCAAAACAGTTCTCCTTTCAAAATGTTCTGACGACAGGCCCACCACTGAAGGTCTCAAGCCACTTTGTCCGGGACCTGAAGGAGATCTGTCATTCTTCCTGAGAATTGCGACCACTGGGTTCTTAGTGCCCACTGGAGAGATCTCATTCTCAGGCGAGCCTCTGGCACAAGGAAGATGCAGGATGCCATGAGGCCTAGCAACCTCAAAAAGTCGAAGGCTGGGAGACGTTGGGCATTTTGAAACTTGGTGACCATCTGCAGAATATCTTGAGCCCTCACCTCTGGTGGCAAGCATTTTCCCACTGATGTGTCCAGGACTCCTCCAATAAACTGGAGTCTCTGTGATGGTATCATCTGTGATTTCTTTAAATTGAGGGAGAAGCCCAGTTTGTGAAGGAAGTGGAAGACAATCTAGTTGGATCTGAGCTTGTTCCGAAGATACTGCTCTGATCAACCAATCATCTAGGTAGGGGTAGCCGTGGATCCCTTCCCTCCTTAGACTTTCAGCCACTACCGACATTAGCTTGGTGAAGACCCTCGGGGCGGAGGTCAGCCCAAATGGCAGACCTCAAAATTGATAGTGAGGGTGACCAATTGCGAACCTCAGGTATTTTCTGTGTTTGAGATGGATTGGCACATGGAAATAAGCATCCTGAAGGTCTAGAGATACCAGCCAGTCCTGAAGATGGAGGGCCTGAAGGATCTGAGAGAGAGTCACCATCTTGAACTTGTCCTTCCTGAGGAATTTGTTCAATTCCCGTAAGTCCAAGATGGGTCTCAGTCCTCCGTCCTTTTTTCGGTACTAGAAAATAGGGGGAATACCAACCCTTGTTCCGCTCCGCTACAGGTACTGGTTCTATGGCACCTTTCTCTAGCAGGTCTAGAATCTCCTGCGAAAGGAGGGGACCTGGAAACTTCAAAGAGTTGTTCCCCGGTGGATGACTGAGTGGTGCGTAGAAAAGGCAGGAAGTAACCTTGGGCAACTGTCTCCAATGCCCAAGCATCTGAAGTAATAGCCTGCCATTCCGTCAGATGTTGAGTTAACCTGCCCCCTACTGGTGTCTTGTGAGGAGAGACCTCAGAGTGGTTTAGAGGCGGCTGACGCTGATGCCGAGGGCAAGGAGGCACCTGCTGCTGCGGCTTTTGTACTTTTAACCCATCCACCACGGGTGAATCGTTTTTTGGCCCCTTTGAGCCGGCTGTCCTCTGCCTTTCCCAAATGCGGAATAAAAGCTAAAGGACCTACCTCTCCAGGAGGTTCCTGAGGGGCGATACAGAGTTTGACGGATTGCAGCTCCAATAATAATAATAATAATAATTAGGCTTTTATATAGCGCTACAAACCCTCAGGTATCTGAGCGCTGCTTATTATTACCCACGGTGTGTGGTGCTCATTTATCGACCTCGGAAGGATGAAAGGCTGAGTTTGGCCCCGCCGGGATTCGAACCTGCGTTAACAGGCTCTGCACGGGTGTCAAAGCGGGCGCTCTACTCGCTGTGCCACTTGACCAAGAGATTTTGCTGCTGCCTTGGATGTTTGTAACCTCTCTAGACTGTCATCAGCCTTCTTACCAAACAAAGAAGTGCCGTCAAAGGGCATATTCAAAAGTCTGGCCAGTACATCTGGAGCAAAACCAGACTTTTGCAACCATGCAAATCTGCGCATTGTAGTACTTGCCGCAATGATGTTCAGAAATGCTTCCCTTTCCTCTCCTTCCAGGAGACAGTCAGCCGCAGATGAAGCACACTCCCAAAGTGTATGCCTGAATCTTGCAAGCGTGCAAGTAGCATTAATGGATTTAAGCACCATGCTACATGCCGAGAAGACCTTTTTTGACATAGCGCCAAACCTTTTATCATCCCTGTCTTGTGGAATAGTAGGGTATGCAGATCCACTGTTCGATGAAGTTGCTGCTTGCACAACCAAACTCTCTGGGGTTGGATGTTTGCTGAAATATTCAGGGTCAGAAGCAGATACCCTATATTTGGCAGATAGTTTTTTGTTAACTGCCGGGATAACCTCAGGGGTTTCCCAGTTGACAGATATTTTTCTCTGCAATGCAGTATGAAAGGGAAGCACAGGATCTTCTTGTGGGCCTTTAAGTAAAATGTCTGTAAAATCATCCTGTTGAAAAGAAGGTGAAGGTGTAGACCACCCCATGAACTCTATTATTCTGGCCATTAAGACCCTATAAGGGGTCTCAGCATGTTCCCCTAGGACTGGTTTAACGAATTCTACTTCTTGAGAAGTATCTTAACCACTTGCCTCATGCAGAGAGTCTTGAAGGTCGTTCAATCTATTCTCTTCAGAGATAACTTCCTCTGGTATAGGTGTAGTGGTCCTCTGTAACCCAAAGGGTCTTTCATGGTCAGAATCCTCCCCTTCCTCATATATAGAAGACAAAGCTCTGAAATAATCGGACCTTGGGTATGGTTTAAAACCCATTTCTGAAGCAGAAGGGGCCAAACTTGTAGTCACCGGTTGAGAAAACGTCGAAGTTGTCGACACGGAAGTCAAACACTTCGATGAAACCGAAAAAGGCATCGAAAAAGTATGAAGAGGCCTCTAAGAACTCGAGAGGATCGGGATCTGACTCGGAGTCGTCAAGGTTATCGGAGACATCCTCGAGGTAATGGTCGAAGCCCTCAGTACATCTACTGACAGAGATGTAGTAACAACAGTAGGTCTGTCCTTTATCCGTGTCGACAGCGGCGTCGATTCGACCGATTTGTGTGTCAACGGGCCCTTCGATAAAGGCGTTGATGACACAGATTTATGAGTCGAAGGAACCTTCGACGACAGCGTCAATGACGCGGTCTTACTGCCTTTGCTCGAGCAGTTTCTTTCGCCGGGTGAAATGACTCGCAGCGTTTCGATTTTTTGGGTCTTTCACCCAGGGTATCACCTTTAGCCGTCTCCGAGGGGGTCGAGGCCGCTTTCTCGAAGACGCTAAGAATTTTCTTGCGGAATTCCTCCCACTTAGCTGGAGAGCTGTGTTTCGTGGGGCAGGTGACCCTTTCCGGGGAAGTAGAAGAAGACGAAGAAGAGTGAGATCTACAACGCCTCTTTTTCGAGTGTTTAGATCTCGAAGACAAATGGGAACCGCTTCGAGACCTTGAGCGGGAATGTTTCCTGTGACGGCGAGGAGACAAATGTCTCGACTCTGCCGAGGAAACTTTCGAAGAAGTAGAAGTTTTAAGAATCTTACCTCTTTCTAGCTTCCCCTTACGCTCCTCCAAGGCTTTTGCCGTCATGGACATACAGTCCTCGCATTCTGAACAGTGATGCTCCGATCCCAGGCACCACAAACAGATCCTGTGAGGATCCATCAACGACATTTTCTTCCCACAATCTCGACACTTTTTGAACCTGGTCGTGGGGTCGACGGTTCGGAAGAGGAAGCCATCGAATGAAGAAGATATCTTCGAGGAATAATAAGAATATACTTGAATAAAGAACTGAGCAACAAGATTCCGAGGCCCACGAAGCGCGGAAAAACGGAACTGAACAACGGACGCTGCGGAAGTCTATACACACGATGACGTCGGCGCCGATATGGAGGCTGTCGAGTGACACCAACTTGAGGGACGTCGACGCGCAGCGCCCTCTACTGAAAAAAATGTCCAAGGCCAGCAAGCTGGAAGTAATCTATCAGATAAGGAATACGTCGGAGGAACATCCCATCGAAAGAACGTTAAAAGGTAAGAAGTAACTTGTTCTTCTAAAGCACACCGCCTCTGGAAGGCAGGCAAACACTGTACAATACATGGCTAAATTTGTAAACTAAGCACATCAGACAACTTGAGGATTCAAATTACAATGTCAAATAAACCCACAGAACAAGTTAATCTCTAAAAAGAGCCCTCAATCCTCCCAATAGCCTAGAATGAAGCTAGTCTGAATAGTATCTTAAAAAACATTACTGTATTCACTGCACACTGTTGACACATGACTGTCGAGTGGGTGTGTATGCTTCTGCACAAATACAATACATTTGTGTGAATTGCTTGAATCTCATTGTAAAATTTCCCAAAATCTTTATGAATGAGTGGAAGGGGATGAATTCAGACCAGGGACCCCGTACCAGTGATATTTCACTGCTGTACTGACTTGAGATTTGACAGAATGCCTTCCCTTTGTACACAGAACAGTGTGTGATGCAGATTCATATGTACAATGCAAACACATTTTGAAGGGTCCGATGACAGGCTGCATGAAACATGTTTTACAGCGCCATATCGGCATGTATTGTTGTCAAAGGCATCATGAATGTGTGCTTTAAATTGGCAGTGGGTGCTTGAATTGTGGGTGTGGGCATAGAGAAAATGTTGTACAATGCTTTGGGGTACTGTTACTAATCTGGTATCCATTAATAAGAATATACTTGAATAAAGAACTGAGCAACACGATTCCGAGGCCCACGAAGCACAGAAAAACGGAACTGAACAACGGACACTGCAGCACCCTCTACTGAAAATTCCAAATTCCAAGGCCAGCAAGCTGGAAGTAATCTATCAAGATAAGGAATACGTCGGAGGACACAATCCCTTTAAAAGAAATATAATGACATTAAGTGGATGGGAGCATTTACATTGGTCTCTTAAAACAACATCTCACCAATGTCTCCACTAAGTCCTACAACCATATGTCCACCCCCTACACCACCTCGTGCTCCTCTATTACCAAGTCCTACTTATAAACTTGTAACCCTGGGATTCCTTTAAACAGTGTTCCATTGTTTGCCACCAATGTTTGTGCTTTATAAATCGCATGTATACATATAGTGAGGAACCATGCCTGTGCATTTTAAGAAATACAGTACATGCGGAGCAAATGTTACATGTTTAACGGCAATGAATTTCACAACCCTGAAGGGGGTGGCCGCATGTCATTACTGCAGCAACCATTTGAACAACTTCCAGTGTGCCTTGCCCATTCCTGCATTCGTCTTTACTAAACATTACCTACAAGTAAATGGGAGTGGGGGCTGGGGTGTCTGCCTCATATTAGACACATGATAATTGATAAACCAATATAAATTGCTTCTACTCCATCTAACAAACTACTTGGGGAATTGTTAACGCTCCACAAATATAAGCACACCCATAATGGATCCCCTTTTTAGTTTGTCTATTAGGTGTTGCTTCAACGCCACCTATAAGCCAAAATGATTGCATTGGCGTACAGGTAGGCGGGAGATGCCATGTGAGGATGGAGACAGCTTGTGGGTTTTGTTTGGTTATTTACCCACCCATTGACTGCCTATGGCCATTCCCACCCACTTTACTTCACTGCTTTGAGCTTGCTCTATCAAGTAGCAAAATCATGCTTTAGCCTGGAAGTGATTTTCAAAGCAGTCTTCTGAGAGTTAATGGCTTAATTGCAGCTGTAAATGACTACTGGTGCAATAAATTATAAAGTTACTCACCGTAGTGACTAACGTACTCTTAGTCCATAGTCCCCTTTCCGCCATACTGTATGGGCGTCCCTTCCAAGGGACAGGAGACGAAACCTTTTTCACCACAAAAAACCTTCTTCCCCTTAAATTTAGAGGCGCACAGGGGTGCGGCCCAGGGAGCATGCGCTGCCCTGCCTCCGGCGCCACACCTCAGTCCCCATTGACGCGTCAACAATAGATTTAACATTGCTTAATGACACCAATATTATTAGGGGAGAGGTTGGTGGGACGTATGGAGGAAAGGGGACTATGGACTAAGAGTACGCTAGTCACTACGGTGAGTAACTTATAATTACTCTTACGTCCCATCCCCTTTCCTCCATACTGTATGGGTGATTACAACTGAATATAGCCCCACGGTGGAGGAGACCCTCCTTAAGCAAATTGGTTCCTGAGAACCGCCTGTCCGAAGGCCGCATCCGATCTAGAGCCGGCGTCCAAACAGTAATGCTTACAAAAAGCAGAGGGAGAGGCCCAAGTGGCCGCCCTGCTTATGACTTGCCAAGGGACATGGTGCTGGAATGCGATGGCTGTTGCCTTGGCCCTGACTCTGTGGGCATGCATGTTGGCCGGAAGTGGCTTGTGCTGGCCTTCGTACGCTTCTTTGTTGGCAGAAACCATCAGACTGTATATGGAAGCCTCAGAGGCCTGATAGCCTGGCCGTGAGCCTCCGAAAGTGACAAACGGGACGTCCGACTTGCGGAAGCCCTAGAGTGGAAGTGTAACGCAGATGGAACCTTGGGCAGAAATGCCGGGTGCACCCGCAAGACTACCTTGTCCTTGTGAAAGGTGGTATATGGTTCAGAGGCGACGAGCGCCTGGATCTCGCCGACTCGGCGAGCCGAGGTAAGACCGACTAGTAAGGCCGTCTTGATGGCGACCAGCCTGATGTCTACGGACGCCATTGGCTCAAGTGGTTTGTGTGCCAGGGTGCCCAAGACTATGTTAAGGTCCCACACAGGGTGCGGTCTCTTGACGGGTGGTTAGAGCCTAGCAAAACCCGCCATATGTTTGACTATAGGGTTGGAGGAGGAGAAAATCCCCTCCTCTGAGTTCCTGTGAGCCCCAATGGCTGCAAGGTATGTACAGCAGGTGTCCACCTGAACGCCCGAATGAGCGAGATGCGCCAAGAAGGAGAGCACGTTGTCCAAAGTGCACGCCAACGGGTCAATACCCTTGGAGTCTACACAGTGGCAGAATCTGGTCCTTTTGCTCTTGTAGTGGGCCCTAGTGGCTTTGCTCCTGGCGCCCTGTATGATCTCCAGGTTGGCCTGTGAGAGGCTAAGGTGCTGAAGTGTTACCTGCTCAGGTACCACGCTGTGAGGGAGAGTTTCCCTGGGGCAGGGTGGATGACTCTGCCCCCCTGCTGCACCAGAAGATGTGTTGAAACTGTTGGAAGGTGAATCGGGGGCATCTCCGAGAGGCTGAGAAGCTCTGAGAACCAGCTGGCCACTATGGAGTTATCAGAATAATGAGAAGTTGGCGAGACGCCTTGATTTTGCAAATTACCCTGTGGATCAGGGCAGTGGGCGTAAAGGCATAGGCTTTCATGACTGTCCACTGGAGGTGAAAAGCGTTGCCTAGAGAGCCGGGGCCCTGACCTTGCCAGGATGCGAACTGGGGACACTTCTTGTTGTGCCAGGTGGCAAAGAGATCCACGTGGGGGTGACCCCACCTGCTTAAGATCTCCTGAAGAATTAGGTTGTTTGGCTGGCACTCGTAATTGTCCGCTCCCAGCCTGCTGAGCCTGTCCGCTTCCAGGTTGGATTCCCCTGGGAGGTGGACTGCCGTGAGGTAAATGTTGTTTTCTAGTGCCCACTCCCACATGCTGATCGCCAGTTAGCACAGAGGAGGGGATCTGGTGCCTCCCTGCTTGCTGACGTAGTACATGCTGGTCGAGTTGTCTGTCTGGATGAAGACAACCTTGCTCCTGAGAAGCGGTAGGCATGCTCTGAGCGCTAGCCAGATGGCGTTCAGCTCTAACCAATTGATGTGGTATTCCTGCTCCTGTCGAGTCCAGGTTCCGCAGACTGATAGGCCATCCAGGGTGGCTGCCCAGCCTAGAGCGAGGAGCCTGTGGTGATGGTGGCCTGCGGTGAAGGCGGCCGAAAGGGCTTGCCCGTTCGTAGGCTGCAGTCCCTGGACCATCATGTTAGGTCCGGGTGGAAAGATGGAGGGACGTTGATCATCTCGGATTGAGAGCCCCTCTCCTGGTTCCATGACACCGCAAAGTGCAGCTGAATCCTCCTCATCCCTAGTGTGGTGTGCGGAACGGCTAAAAGGACCGCTGCCAGAAGACCCAGGAGATGTTGGTACTACCATGCCAAGGAAGTGGGCGGTGGCCCTCTTGATGGCTGCGATTTTGTCCTCCAACGGGAAGACCTTCTTGGAGCATGTGTCCCAGGGTGAGGCCCAGGAAGGTCAGTCTGCGTGGATTGCAGCTGTGACTTTTTGAGATTAAGCAAGAAGCCCAGATTGTGTAGTGTGTTCATAAGGGCATGGGAAGAGTGGTGAACCGCTTCCGGAGATGATGCCCTGACTAGCCAGTCGTTGAGGAATGGGTAGATGTGGAGACCCTGCGCTCTGAGGAGGGCCGCCATGGCATTCATTAGTCTGGTAAAGACGTGGGGGCCGAGTTGAGGCCAAAAGGAAGGTGCTTGTATTGAAAATGGTAGCCCATGATCCTGAACCGAAGGAAAGAACGATGGGTTTGCCAAATAGGGACATGTAGGTACGCGCCCTTCAGCTCCATGGAGCACATCCAGTCTCCCTTGTCCAATGTCTCTGCTATAAAAGCTGGCGTAACCATCTTGAATTTTTGCAGGGTTAGGGAGAGGTTGAGGGTGGAAAGGTCCAGCACAACTCTCAGGCCCGCCTGGTGGTTCTTCCGAACGGCAGAAATCCTAAAGTAAAAGCCAAAGCCTTGCTTGGAGGCTGGGACTTCCTCCACTGCCTGGCTCTCTGCGAGTGACCAGATCTCCGCCAAAAGAGTTGCTGTCCGAACCTGTGGGAGTGGAGGGGAGGAGAGGAGAGGCTGGGATAGAAATGCGGTACCCAGTGGATACTAATGAGAGGGGTCAGTGAAATTCTGGCACCAGAAATGTGCATGGAGAGCAAGCCTGTCCCCCACCGGAGACACGTGGACCCGAAGGGGCGTGTCATGTTTTCTTACCCTCGGAGGCTGTCGCCGAGGGGAGTGGGGGACTGGAAAAAGCCCTTACTCCCCCCGCCCCCTTTGTTGTTTGCAATGGTTCTGAGATGGTGAGCGGTCCGGCTTCCTGGATCTGCGTTCCTGGAAGCCGCGGAACCCTCCATATGCATGACCCCTTTCCGAGCGCTGCTGAGATTGGGTGTACGATTTGGGCGTGGTCTTTGTAAGGATGGATAAAGACTTTGCCATTTGAGAGCTGTTTTTCTTTTTGTGCAGCTCCTCGTCCCTAGAGGAATGGAAGAGGTCCCCCTCCCCCCTCCAACGGGAGACCTACAATGCACTCCTGAACATCCGGGTTGAATTTCGTTGCCCAGAGCCAGGCTGTTCTTCTCATGTCCGTGGCCATACAGATGGCACAGCCAGAGGTATCGATATGAGCCACTGTGGATTCCATGAGGGACATGCGCCACCAGCTTGGCTTCAGCTAGCCCCGCCTTGAAGCGTGATTGGCTCTGGGTGTGGTGTTCCGGGAGGAAGTCTGCAATTTCCCGCCATAATCTCTTGTTGGTGGAATCCAGCATGGCATCAGCGTTGGCCTGACGTAGAAGTAAAGAGGCATTGGAATAGAGTTTCTTGCCATATGCCTCCAAGATCTTCTCCTCCTTGCCTAGCAGCGCTGCAGAGGAGGCGGCCGAGGACGACTGAGGCTTGGAGTATAGTGATGCCGCAGCGATCACCGAAGAGTGTGGCTGAGGATGGGCTGACAGCAAGAGTGTGTCCCCCTCCACCTGCCTGTACTTGTTGTCCAGTCGTCGATTAATCGGCTGGGCAGAGTTGGGTGTGAGCCAGCCCTTCTTGGCCAGGAAGACTACATCGGTCTGCATAGGAATCCTCGATTTGGCAGAGGGGCGTCACGTGAGGATTTCAGCCAGGTACTCCTACAGCCCAGCAAGATGTTCATGGAAGGCCCTGGCTGAGGATGGCGTGTCCGGATCCTTCTCCACGTCCGTATCCTGCGGAT
The DNA here is from genome assembly GCF_040938575.1 of Ambystoma mexicanum. Lineage (NCBI taxonomy): Eukaryota > Metazoa > Chordata > Amphibia > Caudata > Ambystomatidae > Ambystoma > Ambystoma mexicanum. The sequence continues at coordinate 726,839,227 of NC_090934.1, forward strand.
CTAGAGGATCCTGTGGAGGAGGAGTAGATGGCGCCGGAGGCTGGGGTACAGGGACCGCAGCCGGAGGCGGCAGAGGTTACGGAGTTGGCTGTGGAGCCAGAGGAGGCAGCTGCACTGGGGCCTGGGGCCCAATGGAGGCATCTGTGGAGCTGCTAGCATGGTGGGAATGACTTCCCTGATGCCGTCTTTGATGATAACCCCCATCTGAGGTGACTTCATGAGGCCGAGGAACTTCTCGAAGAGCACCTCCTCACTGGCTAAAGAGGTGGCAGGGGGTGCTGACGGGCTAGCGGGGAGCTGCTGGAGCCCCTGCGTACCCTGTGCATGTGGACGCCAAGAAAGCCGCCATGCGCAACTGAGGGGTAGACTATAGGCCACGTACCTGGTTGAGGGCAGTCCCACCTTTTTTGTTTTGCTGCAACATCATATTTAACACGCAAAAGAATAGGGAAAATCTTTTCACTTTTTTATAGAGAAACCATTTACTTTTACATGACGCCTAATGCATGCTCATGTTAAACCCGTTTCATTACAATAAAGGAAGTGGTGAGAGCACAAGGAACATAGGGAAAACTGCGCTGAACTGGCCGGATTAATGATGATTTGTTGAGCTGCCAGTTGTCAGATTCCCATGGGACAGTGCTCAAAAGCTCCAAATAAGTTAAGCAAGAAAGTGTTGGGGGAATCTCGTAGAAATGGTGCAGCGTATCAATTTTATGAGTAGTCTTGGACACTTGAGAATGCCATCTCATACTAAATAAAGAGCCCTATGGCTCAAAATTTTTGCCATTGGATCTTTATTATTGCTCAAATGCAGAATGCAAAGGCTTAACCCCCCTCCCACCCCCCGCCCAGATCACTAATCAGTGCTATCATATATGAAACGTCCACAGGCCACAAACCTTATCTATCTGGCCTTTAGGAAACACAACCCTGAAGACCCTTGTGGGTTGAAACACACGGCGGCACCTTGAGCAATAATTAAGATCCAATGACAAAAAATTAGAGCAAGAGTGCTCTTTATTTAGTTTGACATAGCATTCTCAAGCCCAAGACTACTTATAAAATTGATACGCAGCGCCAATTTCACGAGATTCCCACAACACTTTCTTGCCGTTTCATTACAACCATATTTACAATTAAAATGCCTAACTTATGGAGACACCACTCTATTTAAATAGTACAAAATAAAACTACATTTAATTTACTAACTCAGTTTCTCAATGAATGCACCTAGTATTAAAGTGAATGGTTTTACTTAACCACCAAAACCTGTGTTGTCTTGCCTCATGTGCTAATAGCCTTATAGAACTTGGGAGGGGTAATTCTCACTTAGGATAATGACCCCCCCAATTTATTGTCTGAGGCGAAGGGTGGGTCATTATACCGCGATAATGACCTCCCCTGCAGTTTACAAGGCTATAACAAAGTCAAAAAGGGTGATGGTGGCAGATTATCAAACTACAGGCAGCCAGCACAGAGGTGAAACATCAAATTTTCACTAAAAAGCTAATTGCTCCGACATCATAGTGCTAACGTAGACCAAACCGAAGTAATAAAAGAAGGTGATTGGAATGCTCCATTTCAATAAGCAACACTTGGCAAAGGAATCTCTGGACTGCGATTGTGCATGTGCCTTTCCCATGAAGGTCCCGCCCATGACAACCGACAGCCAGAGTCATGGAGTGGGTGGGAGGGAAGGAAGGAAGGGGGAACTTGGAGCCACTACAGACCTTACGCACTTTTCAAAGCAGGGCAGGAGCGTTCTCACACAATAACTCATTCATGAACATTCACAAAGACCCACACCCCTTTGCATGCATGCATACCGGTTTTTTTTCTCTACACTTACCCATAACGCTAATCTGGATGGCAATCTCCCTGCTTCAGAAAACTGTTTTCACAAGGATTTTCTAGGCAATGGAAGGGTTGTGAGGGGGGCATTAAGACGATATTTGGAAGTGTTCTTTGACTGTGGGAGCGGGTCTGGAAAGGAAAGTAGCTCAGCACATGGACAGGTTGAGCAGCTATTAAAGGAAAGAACAATGCATGGCCAGAGAAAACATGAAAGCACATGTGTTGTCCAACAAAATGAGCGTTTGACAGAACGATAGACAACACATACTCATTTGTTTTAATGGGGGGAGGGAGGGTTGGCAGGCACAAACCGTAATAAATCATGTTTTCCAATTTCATTTGCAGCATGCCCAGAAACCATGACAACTAGATAGCTGCTTCACAACACTGCTTCTATTCTCTAGTTCCTGTTAACAATGTTTTCAGCACAAAGGTTGCTCTTGAGTGACGAAATGAGGCAAACCCAAAAAATAAACTGAAAAAGGGCAGTATAAAATGACCAAACCTCTCACTTTACCTCATCAATTTGCATCTATAAAAGCAATACGGCATACATTGCTCACATAATCGTATTTCTGATGCTTGTATCTGTTTAGATTCACATGCTTTGCATAGGACATCTAGTGGTAGCTGCAAAGTATTGCACATTAGGCGAATCACCCTAAGATTTCTCGTTATCGCCCACAAATGCCTCTCTAATGACGCCCCTAAGTACCTGGCAGAGAAGTTCAACAAACGCACTTCAGCCAGACCAACCGGAACGCCGTATTCACATTGTTTATCCATCCCTAAATTCTCCTTAAAAAAAGCAGGTGGCTCAGGCTTTTGAGTCCTAGCTGCCAAGCTGTGGAATGCTATACCCATGAACCTTAGAGCTGAACCAGCCTTCTCGATGTTCAGAGCAAAAACAAAGTCCTGCCTCGCCAACAAGAACGCCCCCACTGGCCGACTTACTAACCAATGTATTTTCTTACTGTGTCTGTCACTTGACCACTATGTAACCCGGTCATATGCACTTACTGTTCTCTTTCTGTTATGTCCATGCTGTAACATGCTCTAAATCTACGGTGCCCAGTTACCTCAGGGTTCGGCTCGCGGTAGGGTATACATAAAAAAACGAAACATTAAGTCTTCGAAGTGTGAAAAAAGGGCTTTTGACAGAGCGTGTCTGTTTTCTATCCCTAGTGTGACGTCCACTGTACTCATGATCCCTCACACATGCATGTCCCTCAGATTATTTGTTTCTGTCAAGAGGGAGTGTAAGGGGTAAGCGTGGAGTGCAGGCAGAGACCATGAGGTGTGAAAGATCCATGTTTTTCCCAAGAACCTTCAACTCCAAGAGGGAAGGAAGTGTTGGCGCATGTGAATCTAAGCAGATCCAAGCATCAAAAATATGATTACGGTGAGTAATATATGCCTTCTGAGGCTTGTGGATCTGCTTAGAATCACATGCTTTGCATAGATTAGCAAGCAGTACTTGTGGAAGAGGTGGGTTGTTTGAAGGTAGTGCAGCAAAAAGTTGTTTCAATGTTGGGTGAAAGTGTGTACTGAACGCCAAGTGGCAGCTTTGCAAATGGCATCTAGGGGCACATTTGCCATGAAGGCTAGAGTTGCCCCTGTGCATTGAGTTGAGTGTGCCCTAGGCTTGAATGGCAACGTTCTCTTAGCAAGAGAATAGCAAAGTTGGATGCAGTTGACAATCCATTTAGAAATTGCTGTCTTAGAGATAGGACCCCCTTCTCTTCTTGTGGTTAGATACAAAAAAAGATCTGTGTTTCCGATAGGTTTCATCTTTGTAAGGTAGAACATGACCGCTCTACGTACATCTGGTCTATGACGGCATTTTTGTCTGCTGCGTTTGTTGGATTTTGGAAAAACGCAGCAAGTTCTATATCCTGGTATACATGAAATTTAAATATATTTTGGTGAAAATCGAGGGCGAGTGTGTAGCACTAACGTCTTTGTGGATAATCACAAAGGGGTCTTGTATTGATAGAGCTTGCAGTTCACAGACTCTTCTGATTGAAGTAATGGCTATAAGAAAAGCTGTATTATATGGCAGATGTTTAAGGCTGGCCTTGTGCATAGGCTCGAAGGGGGCACCCATGAGCCTTGCAAGTACAATATTGATGTCCCAGCCGGAGTCGGATTAGAAACTGGAGAGTATAATTTTTTTAACACCTTCCATGAAGGCTTTAACTACTTGCACTTTCCACCACAAAACTTTGCTCTGAGATGCAGTGTAAGCAGAGATTGCCGCCAGGTGTACTTTCAGCGAGTTAAATACTAATCCGGAGTCCAATATATATATAGATGGTAGTTGCCTATAGTTGTCAATGAACACTCAATAGTATTGAGCGAACGCGTTTTGCACAATAACAAAAATCGCTTCCATTTATCAAATAGCAATTTCGTGTGTTAGGCTTACGTGCCTCTATAAGGATTTCCTTTCACATTTGGTCCAGGTTTAGGTGACCAAAGTCTATGACCTCAAGAGCCAAGCTGGTAATTTCAATGTCTGAGGGCATGGGTAGAGAGTTGTCCCTTGATCTGAGATGGTCTCAACAGGGTAGTTTCATGGGAGGACACAGGGACATCACTTGAAGGTGGGAGAAGCAGTTTTGTCATGCCCACATAGGAGCGATCATACTTGTCCCCAGTGTAGTTTGTGGACAATCTTGAGAAGAGGTGTTGCAGGGGGTTGGGGGAGGATACAAAAATCTCCCTTAACAATTCATTAGTAGTGCATTCCCTTTGTTACCTTTCTGGGGAAACCTTGACACGTCCTGACGCGTAATCTAGGCAGTGTGCGTTTTCCTGTGTAGCGAAGAAGTCCATTTCTGGAAACCCCCAGTTTGAGAAGACACTGTTTAGCACATCAGTGTTTAGTTGCCACCCATGTTCTGAGGGCAGCATTGCACTTCTGCTTAGCACATCTGCCAGTGAATTGAGGTCCCCTGGAACATGATGTGCTACAAGAAACAGGTTGTGAGATTCCAAGATGGCCGGCTAGTCGGGAGGACGCACCGCCTTGCGCTCACGACCTGCACTGACTAAGGTTGCCCGCCCGTTGTTCTAGCAGCCCTCCCTGGCGTCGGAACGGGCAGCTGTCGCCCCCCCCTCCCCTGCAGCGGCTGGTGTGGCCAGTGTTGGGACCCGAGCCCCTGGTGTGGATCTGGCGGCTGGTGCTGTGGGCGCCCGAGGGTCTGGGTCTGCGGAGCGGTGTGGCGAGCAGCCGTCGGCCGGAGTGGGGAAGGAGTTTGGGCCCTGCGGGGGGGGGGGGTAGGGGGGGAGGTCTGGGGCGCCCCCACCGGTGCTCTCCTGATGGCCTCCCGCTCCCTGGGAGTTCGGTCCCCCGAATCGCAGGGGTGGGGGAGCTTGGAGGGGGCTGGGTGCAGTGTCCCTGGTGTGGTCGCGGCTAGCGGGGCCGGATCTGCGGCGGCCCAGGACCCCAAGGCAGTTTGGAGCGGCGGTGGTGGTGGTGCCAGTACCCTGTGGAGCAGTTGGGGAGCCCGGGGCGGGCGGTCCGCCGGGGGGCTGTGGCGGCCCTCCTGGGCTCCGGGAGAGGAGTGAGGCCGCAGCGGCTCGGGGGTGGAGCACTACCCGGATTGAAAGCGGCACCTGCCGGGCGCGTTAGAGGTGAGCCGGGGGAGGACCTGAGACTGGCGGAGGGCCCGGGCGGGTGTCCTGCCGCGAGTTTGTGGCCAGCCCCCCGGGCCCTGGAAGAATTGTAGGATTGTGCTGCGACCCCCTTCCGGCCCCGTGTGGAGGGGCCGCCTGTGAGGTGCGGTCGGGCTAGGAGGCTCATTGCTGGCAGCTCGGGGGTGGTGGAGAGGTCCTTCCCCGGGCCGGGCCTTCTGGACTTGAGCGAGTTGACAGGCTGCTGGGCCCCGCTGGGGGGCTACTTTGGTGGATCGCCTTGCAGATTTTCAGCAACTTGCGCCGTGGACAGTAATCTTTGAAGGGGGCGGTCAGTCTGAGCCCCTTCAGCAAAATAGAAGGCCCCTGGTCCCACAGGAGGGGATTGGCCCCCCGCGGTAACTCCACTTCCACTGGGGGCAACAGCTGCGGGGGAGGAAACCCGGCTGAGTGGGGTGCTGGGTGGGGCTGTGGGTTCCTGACTCGGTCGCCCCAGAGGCGCGTGCGGGTCCGGTGTGGCCCTGATCAAGGCTTCCGCGCCACCCCTGTCTAGGGGGTGCAGTTGTGGATGCTGCTGTCTCCCTCTGTCTTCTGCCACTGGGGTCAGCCATGTCCAGGAGCAAGGGGAAAGAGGGCACATCACAGGGAAAGATGTCCAGGAAAACGACAGAGGGCCCCCTTATGAAACTTTGGCCTAAGGACATGGAGACCACGGAAACTCGGGACTCGGTTCGGGGGCTGGCCGGGTCCTCCGCGGGGTCCTCCCCAGAGGGCCTGGACACGCCGTAACTCAGGAATCACTCTCGCGCCTTATGGGCGAACTCTTAGAGAAGATCACGGCGGTCGGACAATAACAGATGGACAAACTACGAGAGGACATGGCTGGAAGCCTAGGGGATCTCACAAGAGATGTGAACAAAGTTGAGGAGAGAGTTGACACTAACGAGAGGGCTATCCAGGAACTGACGGAAGATGCGAGAAAAGTCGATACCCTACTCGAGACGCTGGCGGTGGCTACACAAAACCTTGAGCTGCAAGCGGAAGACTTGGAGAACAGGTCTAGAAGGGCGAACATCCGAGTGAAATCGCTGTCGAAGGATATCCAAGACCATGAGCTCCCGTCTGTGCTGAAAGGAGTGTTTGTCGACCTGTTGGAGGTTACCCTGGACTTTCACATGCAGTTTGACAGGGTCCATAGGGTAGGTCCGAGACGCTTGGAGCCGGGCTCTAGACCTCGGGATGTGTTGGTAGCCTTCCACAGTTATGCGACGAAGGAGAGTGTCATGGAGAGAGCGAGAAAGGCGGCTCGAATCAGCTACAACGGCCAGGAAATCGCACTTTATCAAGACCTGGAGAGGATCACCCTTATAAAGAGGCGAAGAATGGGCCCGGTTTTGTCATTCCTCAGATCTCAACGGATCAACTATAGATGGGCCCATCCATTCGGTTTGTCCTTCACCTGGCAGGGCTCTCAACACAAGATAACTTGCGATCAGGGCTTGGCCTTGCTGGGCTTGGAGGATCAACCCTTACCTCCTGCGCGGGGGGGAGGGAGGGCCGCAGCCTCCGCGCAGACCATGGGAGTGGTCGACAGCTAAGTGCAGGAGGGGTCGGAAGAGGTCCTTGGGCCTGTGTCCCGAGCGACAGGCTAACAAAGGCTCTCTTGAAGACATGGCTGGGCAGAGTGGTTCCTCGGTGGTGTCATAGCAGTCTGAGGAGTTAACAAGATTTTGAGTAGAGGCCGGGGAGGGCTCTAAAAGGAAGCTGTCTAAGAGCTCAGGCTTTATGTTGCTTTGAGTGCAGGTTGGGGATGGACGGGTTTGGTATTCTTGGGAAGGGAATGGGATTTCCTGCGTGAGTGTTCTCTGGGTTTGGTATTGGGGTTGGCTCTTGTGTTTATTGTACGAGGGGGGCTGAGTGCCAGCCGATCCCGCCCAGACTGGGTGGATATGGGGGCGGGGGGAGAGGGGAGTGGTTTAAGATTCAAGGTTCAGACTTGAGTGGCACCAAAAGGGTTAACGCCCTAAAATGCATGTCACTAAACGTGAACGGGCTTAACTCCCATTTAAAGAGGGGAAAAGTTGAGCGCTTTCTTAGGCGGGAACAGCCTCACGTAGTGGCATTGCAGGAAACTCATGTACAGACGAAAGATTCACATAGGATTAGATTCTGGGGATATTCCCGTCTACACAGCCAACCAAGAAGGGGGTGGGTGTTGTTAGCTGTATGGGACGGGTTAGGAATGACTATTAAAGACATCCAGAAGGACAATCAGGGTCGGTATCTTGCAGTGTTGTTGGAGGGTAAGGGGCAGTCCTTTACAGTGGCCACCCTATATGTGCCCAACCAGGCTCAGGACCCCTTCCTACAGAAGTCCCTTACCCGCCTGGGGAAATTTGCAGTGGGGAATATCCTCCTAATGGGTGACTTTAATCTAGCCTGGGATCCTCCTAAAGATAGGAGCTCCTCGACATGGGATAAACAGGGGGGCCCTTCTGGGGAGTTGAAGAAAATGCATGATTTGGCCCTGGTGGACACGTGGCGCGAACTATATGGCTCGGCAGAGGGATATACTTTCTATTCGCACGCGCATAGGTCACACTCGTGGATAGACTATGTCTGGATCTCGAAACCACTGTTGGGAAGGGCCTTGGCATTGGATGTGGGCGCCATTGTTGTGGGGGACCACGCCCCGCTTACCCCATCATTGGCGGTGCCCAGAGATCCTCCGGCCATCTGGAAGTGGAGATACCCGGTTTCCCTGTTTCAAGAGCCTCTCCTGGTTAGTGAGATTGAGGATGCAGTGGGGGAGTACGCCTCCCACAATAAATGGGAGGACTCGACTCCTCAGATCTGGTGGGACGCATTGAAGGCCACAATCAGGGGCAGGATCATCACTATCAAGGCTAGAAGGGAAAGGGAATTAAGGCGAGGAGTTACAGCTGGAGGAGCGGCTCAAGGAGGTTATGTCTCGCATGAGCCTTAAAATGTCAGCTGCCACCAAAAAAAAAAAAAAAGAGTATAGGTTGCTCGCGGTCAGTTGAACCTCATACAAACCAGAGCAGTGGAACGGAACCTTTGCGGCTACCGACAGAGGTTCTATGTGAAGGGCAAGGAACAAGTTACTTACCTGTAACTGTTGTTCTCCAGCATGGGTCTGGCATGGATTCACATGCTCATGAATATTCCCCGTCGTCAGGCTGGGAATCCTCGGTAAAGAAAAAACCAGTATCAGTTTCGTTTCTGATCTGTCTTTCGTAGTAATAACCAATCACTGGTCTCTGCGTCATACTGACCACAGCCAATGACTGCCCTCTACCTAAGCACCGCCTCTGGCAGCCATCTTCAGATTTGGAAGCACGTGAAGTGGCAGTATGACCAAGTGAAGAGCCGCAGAGGGGTAGGCGGGAGGGTTCGCATGTGAATCCATGCCAGACCCATGCTGGAGAACAACAGTTACAGGTAAGTAACTTGTTCCTTCTCCAGCATGGGGTCTGGCATGGATTCACATGCTCATGAATAAAGAATACATAGCAGTACACACATGCACAACCACGGGAGGTGGCAAAGGCTCAACATTAAGCATCACATCAACTCAACATTAAGCATCTTACCTCCTCACCAGGCTCACCTCAGGCGAACAGGTTGCGCAGCACTGCTTGGCCAACCCTGGACTCCTCCCTGGAATCCCGGTCGACGCAGTAGAATTTCGTGAAGGTGTGCGTCGACCTCCACGTAGCAGCCCTGCATATGTCCAGCAGGGGCACACCAGATAGGAACGCCGTGGTAGCTGCGATCGCTCTGGTGGAATGGGCTCTCGGACGGCCAGGCAGCGGTCGGTTTGCCAACCGGTGACAGTACATGATACAGCCGGAGAGCCATCTGGAAATGGAAGCCTTCGAGAGAGCCTTCCCCTGATTGACAGGTCCAAAGTTCACAAAGAGTTGTGACGTCTTCCGAAAACACTTCGTGCAGTCTACGTAGAACTTCAGCGCTCTAGCCACATCCAGCGAGTGCAAAGTCCTCTCAGCCGGCGACGAAGGCGACGGGAAGAACACAGGCAACACCAAGGGTTCGTTGAGATGGAAGTCCGACGGCACCTTGGGGATGAAGGAGGGGTGCGTCCTGAGCACTACCCTCGTGTCGTGGAAAGTCAAGTACGGGGCCTTGCAGGAAAGGGCCTGGATCTCTCCCACTCGTCGTGCGGAGGTGATGGCCACAAGAAAAGCTGTTTTCCACGATAGAAACTTCAACGGGGCCGAGTGCAGAGGCTCGAACGGAGGTCCCATGAGCTTGGTCAGCACCACGTTGAGCTCCCACGCCGGGGCCGGAGCCTTCACCGGCGGGAACGATCTGAACAGTCCCTTCATGAACTCCTTCACCAGACGATGAGACCACAAGGACGTCCGCCCCGTGGTTCTGGTGTATCGGGAGATCGCAGCAAGATGAATCTTGATGGACGCGTGTGCCAGACCTGCTTTGGCCAGCGTCAGCAGGTACGGCAGTACTTGGGGAGCCGTAATCCGTAGAGGGTTAATCTTCTGTGCGTGGCACCAGACAGAGAACCTCTTCCATTTGTGTCCGTAGCATTTAAGAGTCGAGAACGCCCTGGCCTTTGCAAGAACCTCTCTGCAATCGGCCGGTATGTCGTATCCTCCAAACTCTAGCGCTGCAGGAGCCAGGCCTGCAAGTTCAGCGACTTCGGGTCGTGGTGGAGGATGGCGCCTCCTTCCCTGGAGAGTAGATCCGCGTCCGCCGGCAGCTTGATCGGCAGGGACGCTGACAAGTCCAGAAGGTCCGGGAACCATATCTGCCTCGGCCACGCAGGTGCGACGAGGATCATCCTGCACCGTGACCTCTTGAGCTGGTTGACGAGCCGGATTAGCAGAGGCAAGGGAGGGAACGCGTAGAGGAACAGGCCCTCCCAGGGGAACGAGAAAGCATCGCCCATGCTCCTCGTCTGGGGAAACCTGCTGGCGAACCTCCGGCACTTGGTGTTCGTCGCCGTCGCAAACAGGTCGATCTGGGGTGTGCCCCACCGTCGGAAGAGGCGATCCACCAGATCCTGCCGTAGTTCCCACTCGTGGCACGAGCGCAGCTTCCTGCTGAGTGAGTCGGCGATGGTGTTTTTTATCCCTGCCAGATGAAACGGCACCAGAAAAATCCCTTGGGCGACGGCCCAATGCCACAGGTCCTGCGCCTCCTTGGACAGCGCTGGGGACCTGGTTCCGCCCTGTTTCCTGATGTAAAACATGGTGGTGGTGTTGTCGGTGAAGATCCTCACCACCTTGCCCTTGAGGGACGGAAGGAAGGACCTGAGGGCCCAAAACACTGCACGGAGCTCCAGGACGTTGATATGCAGGGACTTCTCCGTCGGGAGCCAGAGTCCTCTTGCGTGCAGATTTTCGGTGTGCGCTCCCCACCCTTCCAGGGAGGCATCCGTGGTCACAGTCTCCTGGTGGGCTGGGGTCTGGAAGTCCATGCCCGCCGTCAGATGCGCGCGGGTGCCCCACCACCGTATCGCTCGTCGGAAACTCTCGTCGAGCTTGATCCTTTCCTCGAAGCTGCCCGTCGTCTGGATCCAGCGCGCATCCAGGAATTCTTGCAACGGGCGCATCCGGAGCCTGCACATGGGAATGAGGTAGATGCAGGAAGACATCATCCCGAGGAGGGACTTGATGGACCTCACCTTGGCCGCGTCGGCCACCAACATCCGTTGCACCTTGCCCAAGATGGTCCTAGTCCTCTCCTCCGACGGGGAGGCCAGAAGGGACACTGTGTCGAGCCTCGCTCCCAGAAACAGTGCGACTTGCGCGGGCACCAGGTGGGATTTGGCGTAGTTCACGGAGAATCCCAGGTCCGTGAGGAGTTGGACGGTCCTTGCCGTGTGGACCACGGCGAGCTCCCTCGTCTTGGCGCGGATGAGCCAGTCGTCCAGGTAGGGGTAGACGTGAATCCCCTCGCGGCGCAGCTGCGCCGCCACCGGTGCGAGGCACTTGGTGAATACCCTGGGTGCCGACCGTAGTCCGAAGGGAAGGGCTTTGAACTGGTAATGACGCCCTTGGACCACGAATCTGAGGAATTTTCGGTGCCCCTTTAGGATGGGAATGTGGAAGTAGGCATCCTCCAAATCCAACGACGATAGGAAGTCTCCTTCCTCCAGCTGACCCAGGACGTGCTGGAGGGTGACCATCCGGAACTTCTGCGCCTTGATGAACTTGTTCAGACGTCGCAGGTCTAGGATGGGGCGCCATCCTCCCGTCTTCTTCTTCACGAGGAAGTATCGCGAGTAGACTCCGGAGCCCCGAAGCCTCTTTGGGGCGAGTTTGATGGCGCCCTTTCTGAGCATCGCCTTTACCTCCAGGAGAAGTTGAGGGACGTGAAGTTCTTTCCTGGCCACGGGGGGGACGCGCGGGCACCTTCTTTGAAACTCGAGCGCGTGGCCCCGGGCCAGGGCGTCCAGCACCCAACGGTCGGTGGAGATGGACTCCCACACGCTGACGAAGCCCGCCAGCCGGCCTCCCACCGGGGTGCTTCGGTGGGGGCCCGACCCCACGGCTGGTTCAATCCTGCTTGGACGCGGCCTTGCCGCCTTGACCTCCTTGGCGACGACGGCGGGGTCCGCTAGACTTGCCTCGTCCTCTGTAGGCCTCTTGCGACGACGAGCGGGCCGCTTGACGGTAGGAAGCGAAACCGCCGCCGGAACCTTTGGAGGCGCCCTTGCCTCCGCCGCTCCGAAAGGGCGTTCGTCGTTGCTGCAGGACTCCAAGGGCCCTGGCCGTCTCAGTATCCGCCTTGATGGCCTGAAGGGAATCGTCCACTGTCTTCCCAAAGAGGTTGTTCCCATCGAAGGGCATGTCCAGGACTCTGGTCTGGACGTCCTGCCGAAAGTCCGTAGCTTTGAGCCATCCACGACGTCGAAGGCAAACGCCGTTGCCCAGCTGGCGGAACCCAGTGTCGGCGATGTCCGTCGCCACGGTGATGGCGTGGTCCGAGGCCACCTCACCTTCCTGCAGGATCTCCAGGGCCTCCGCCCTCTTGTCGTCCGGCAGAAAATCCAGCAGGGGAGCTATCTTGTACCAGAGCTCCCTGTCGTAGCGGGCCACGATAGCCAAGGCGTTGGCCGCTTTAATCGTCGTTGCTGCCGATGAGATGACTCTACGTCCCATAGCATCCAATTTCTTTCCCTCGCCGTCCGGCGGGGAAGTCGATGTGGAGGCCGCACCCCCCCCGCTTTCTTCCTGGCTGCCGCGGAGACGACGGAGTCCGGGGTAGGCTGCGCCCGGAGGCATAGGGGGGCCGTGTCCGGGACCCGGTACTTTTTCTCGTACCGGTCTCTTCTAGCTGGCGTCGTGGAAGGGTTCTTGAGGAGGGAAAGGCCCTCATCCCAAATGTCGTCCAACAGAGGCACTGCGAGGACCGTCTTCCTCTTGGCCTCGCGCCGCTGATAAAGGAAGCCTTCCTTTTTCCTCTCCTCAGGGCAGAGTTGGAAAAGCTCGGAAGCCCTGGAGATCATGGAGTGGAAAGATCCGATCTCGTCGGGCGGAGAAGCCCTGGTGGGAGGCGACGACGGAAAATCCTCGTCGTATGCCTCGTCGTCCGTACCCGTCGCTGCCGTGTCAGTCCCCGTATCATCCCCTCGGGTGGACGGGGAGGAGGGCTGGACGGGGCGCGACGGTTGAAAAGGAGGTGGTGGATGGATCCTTCTTTTCTTGGTAGGGGGAACACCAGAAGGTCCCGGTTCTGGATCCCCCGACGGGAGAGGTTCCTCCGTCGGTAACGGTAGCCTCGTCCTTATCTCGGAGCATAAGGACTGTATGGCCAACAAAATGGCCGCCGAGTTGTCTTGCGGCGCTGGCAGAGGGGAATCCGACGGGCGAGCAGGGGCCCCGTCGGTATCCTCGACGATGTCGTCGTCGTCACCTGCGTCGGGGTCCATTCCGACGGGCTGGCCTTCTTCCACGCCTAGGCCGTGGCTTAAGACCTCGATCAGCTCCTCTTCTGAGGTTGAGGCCGAATCTACGACGACGCCCTGCCCCCCCTTCTTCTTCCCCACGGAGGGTTTCACGGGGGTCCTATCGATGGGCACAAAGGAAGACTCCCTCCGCGGAGGCAGGGAGATTCTGGGCCCTGAGGTCGCCACCACTGGTGTAGCCACCACAGGCTGAGCCAGGGCCGCCGCGACCGTTTCGATAGAGGGCTTGGTCGGATGGATCAAGGCCTTCACCACCTTAGGTGCGCTCACCGCCTTATCCTTGAGGGAGGGGGCACTGCCACGCTCCTCCTCTGCCTTAGAGCTCGACCGGGGCCTCTCCAGGAGCTTCGCCGGGTGCTCGGCCTTCCTCTTACCCGACCCAGAGCGTTGGCTCGTGGTTGATGGTGCCGGGGAGGGTGCGCCCTGCCTGGCGCCCGTAGAGCCCGACCGTTCGGCGCTCCCGGTGCCAGCGGACTCGCGGTGCTTGGCCTTATGTTGGGCCCCCGTCGCCGGGGCGCCCTCAAAGGTCTTAGAAGACCGCTCGGATTTCTTCTTCTTCTCGCCAGACGGGCTCTTACCCTCCAGCCAGTTGGCGAGACGTTGATGGCGGTCCTTCATGGTCCGTTCCGACATGTTGCCGCAAAACGCACAGTCCTTCTCCACGTGCGTCTTGTCCTCATGAAGGCAGTAAAGGCAGAAAGAGTGTTCGTCCTCCTTGAAGACGTTCTGCAGCTGGCATCCAGGGCAGACCCTGAACAGCTTTCCGGGCGTCGAGCTTCCCTTCTCCTGGGCCATCTCCGAGACCGGGCCTGAGAAGCTTCTGGAGTCCTCCGAAGCGTAGCTCGACGAAATCTTCACCCTTGAGGGGCACAGATGAATCCGACACGGGTCCCCGTTGATCGGATGTAGGATCGGTGGAGCTTGAGGCTCTTTTGACCGAAAGAATCGAAGTTTTTTGTGAAAAAGCGCGAAAAATAGCACTAACGCTCGAGAGCAATAGCACGAGGATCCCAACACATGAACGTGCGGTAAAAATCTGAAGATGGCTGCCAGAGGCGGTGCTTAGGTAGAGGGCAGTCATTGGCTGTGGTCAGTATGACGCAGAGACCAGTGATTGGTTATTACTACGAAAGACAGATCAGAAACGAAACTGATACTGGTTTTTTCTTTACCGAGGATTCCCAGCCTGACGACGGGGAATATTCATGAGCATGTGAATCCATGCCAGACCCCATGCTGGAGAATAAGGCTGACCGCTTGTTAGCTAGAAAGCTCCGAAAGGAGGCCGGGGACAGAACCATACTAAAAATAAAAGGTGAGGAGGGGGACTTGCTCACGTCGCATTCAGACATTGAGGGAGCTTTTACTAAATTCTATACTGCCCTTTATAGTTCGAGTTTTCCTCAGATTGTAGAGCAAGAGACATACCTTCGGGATGTTGGCGTCCGACAGTTGTCGCAGGTCGATAGGGACGCACTGGAAGTCGAGATCACGACAGATGAAGTACAGAGGGTCATTAATAATCTTCCATCAGGTAAAGCCCCGGGCCCAGATGGGTCCCTTGCAGAATTCTATAAGACCCACAAGGAGGCCTCGATTCCCACCCTCACTAAATTATTTAACTGCATAGGCTCTTCGGGGTAACTGCCTGGATCCATGAACGAAGCCAAAGTGATCTTGCTTCATAAGCAAGGTAAGGATCCGACCGACTGCGCGTCCTACCATCCGATAGCACTAATGAACGTCGATGCCAAGATTCATGCTAAGGTCCTGGCCAATCATCTAGAGCCTATCCTCCCCAAACTAATTCAGGGAGACCAGTCGGGTTTTACAACCCTCGGATAATGTCAGACGGCTCACGCACCGGATTGAAAAGTCCAAGAAAAAGAATATTCCTGCCCTTCTGCTGGCTATCGATGCCGAGAAGGCATTAGATCGGGTGGAGTGGGGGTTCCTGTTTGCGGTGCTGGAGCGAATGGATTTCGGAGCGGGCTTTATAGCCCGGGTGAAGGCTGGTTACCAAAACCCTGTCATACGCTTAGCGATAAATGGCCGAGTTACTGCACCGATACATGTGGAAAGGGGCACCAAGCAGGGATGCCCGATGTCGCCGCTCCTATATGCCCTTCACCTGGAGCCATTTCTGGCAGCGGTTCGTGCAGCTGAGGACATCAAGGGTATCCCATTCGGAGGCCAGGCCCACAAGATTGTGGCCTTTGCCGATGATATGATATTCTCCTTAACCTCCCCGATCTTGTCCTTGCAGGTGATGGCAAGAGAGCTGGACAAGTTTGGTAAGGTGGCAGGCCTAAAGGTCAACGCCCACAAGTCTGAGGTTCTCCCCCTAACCATGATGTCCTCTGAAATTCGGGATCTCGCCAAGGTCCACAAATACAGATGGGTAGAATCCTCATTGAAGTACCTGGGGGTGTATCTGACCAAGAAAGTGGACCAATTGTACGTAGTGAACTATCCGCCGCTCCTCCAGAAGGTGAAATCTAAGTTAGTGGACTGGGGCACCCTTGAGATCTCGTGGTTGGGTAGAGTTAACGCTTTAAAGATGTCAATCCTGCCTCTGATCTTGTATCACTTCGTCACCCTACCGGTAAAAGTCACCACATCCTTCTTCAGGCTCTGCAAAAGATAACTAGTCGGTTTGTTTGGAGCGGAAAGCGCCCGAGGGTGGCGGCTCCCATTATGAAAGCCTTGCCTGAGAGGGGGGGGGGGAGTGGGGCAGCCATATTATCGTGTGTATTACTTAGCTGCGCAGCTTAGGGTAATTAGGGATTGGCAGAGGAATGAAAGGGGCAAAGTCTGGAGACCAATGGATAGAGCGGTGGTGGGTTCTGACCTAGAGGGCATCCTGTGGTTACTGAAGCAAGATAGGCCACACAGAATGTATTGTAGCGCTATAACATCGGCGACTGGGGATGCATGGGATCAGGCAGTCTGTAGGGCTCAGATCACTACCTTCCCTTCCCCCATATTCTCCCCTCCATGGAAACCCGCAATTCATTCCGGCTGCCACCCCCGCACCGAGTTTCGATCCATGGTTTTCAGGGGGATGTAGGATGCTGCGCGACTTGCTCGTCGAAGGCGAGGTGAAAAGCTTCGAGCGTTGCAAGAAAGACTTTGGTGTGGGAGAGCAACAGCGATTCTCATACCTCCAATTCAGGCACTGGATCTCCCATCCGTCTGTAAGACGCCCCGGTTCGCGCCCTCTTACCCAATTTGAAAAGTATTTAGATACCAACTCGGGGGATAGGGCGGTGGTTTCGTCTATTTATAAGCTCATAAAACGGGAAGAGGCACTACATCCCAGGTCCTGCATGTGTAAATGGAAGACTGATCTAAGGGCTGGCGTACGGGAGCAGGAATGGCTTAGGCTGTGGTCCCAAATCTCAAAACTCGCTAGGTCTATTCAAATCCGGGAGATGTGGCTAAGGCTGCTACTTAGATGGCACTGTACCCCGCTTAAGTTAAACAAGGTGTACCCCACGCACTCGGTGCTTTGCTGGAGGGAGTGCGGCGAAGTGGGATCCTGGGCTCACATTTTGTGGGAATGCCCGAAACTGGCTGCCTTTTGGTCTTTAGTTCGGCAGGCGATAACTCAGGTGTTGGGTCATTTGCAAGATGGAGGTGGGGGCGCGACGTAGTGGGCCTTAATGGAATGCTAGCCACCCTGTCCACCAAAGCTGACCGCAAACTATATGTGATAATGATGTCAGCGGCAATGGTCCAGGCCAGGAAGTGGAATTCGAAGGACCCGCCTCAGGAACACGAGTGGGTGGCGAAACTGTGGGCAATGGTGGCGATGGAGTGGCTCACCTATGCGATTCAAGGCAGGCACTTGAGGTTTTACTCAGATTGGGCCGTCCTGTTGTCCTTCTTAAAGGCGGGAGCCCGCCGGGCCTGGTGCCCCAGGGCGATGGAGCTTTTGGGCATAGCTACCCCTCAAGATGAATCGGACCTTCAAAGTTGTAGTGTTCTACCCATTTTCTTTCTCCTACTTGTTGAACTTGGCCACTCAGAGAACCTGTAGAAAATGGGCGGGTGGGTAGCGTGGAAGAATGGGGGGGAGGGGAAGGGGCTTAGGAGGTTCTGGGGTTCTTTTTCTTCTTGTTAATGCTCTTTGTTATATGAATCACAAATGGTTAATAAAAACCTATTGGAAAATAAAAGAAACAGGTTGTGTTTTAGTATCCGCATATAAATGTTCTGGGCTAGTTTGGACAGCCCTGGAGGAAGCGTCACCCCCCACCCCCTGTTTGTTTATATAAAACAAACGTCTGTGGTATTTCCTGTTAAGATTAGGACTGTTTTGTGTGCTAACTGAGACCTGAATGCCTGAAGTGCTTTGAGGACTGCTAGCAGATCCAGAAGGTTGATATGTTTCTTGGTCAATGTTTGTCCCTACTCAGCGGGCAGTGTGGTGGAGGAAGTGAGCTCCCCACCCGGTCATTGATGCATCTGTTGGAAGAGTGGCTTTGATTGGTGGGGTATTGAAAGGTTTTCCCTTTAACAGATTGTTATTGGACCACCACTGTTGCGATTGAACCACAGGTTGCAAAACTAGCACTAGATCGTCAAACACAACGCTGGATTGCGACCAGTGTTACGCTACCCCCTCTTGCATTGGACGCATGCGCAGTCTGGCGTATGGCACTAGGTAGATGCAGGAAGCCATCATTCCTAGCAGGTGCACTGCCTTTCGGTCACTTAACGACTGGCTACATTCAGAGGTGTTTGGAACTGCATGTTTTGGAACCTCTAGTCAGAGGGGAAAACTAGACCGCCGTTTGTTTTGATTAGTGCCCCCAGAAACTGTGACTTCGCTGGGCACTAAACTGGATTTCTTCTGGTTTATGGAGAAACCTGATTGGAACAAAAGGTTGATTGTCTGTTGTGTGTTCTGTAGGCACCTTTGAGGCGTGTCTCCAGTAATTAGCGGGTCATCCAAGTAAAGGTACACTGTAATGGACTGCCTTCATAAGGGGGCAGTCACCACTGCTAGGACCTTTGTAAACCACCCTAGGGTCTGATGCAATGCCAAATGGTAGCACTTTTAATTGGTAGTGCTCGTCTCCCAATTTTAATTTTAGGTATTTTTTGTGTGATGGTAACACTGAAACATGAAAGTATGCATCTTTCATGTCCAATGTTCCCATGTAATCCCCAGTTTTAGTTGTGGGATGACTTCCTGCAGCGTTGTCATCCTGAAGTTTTGAGGTTTTACAAACATGTTTGCAAGGTGCAGGTCCAGTATGGGGGCATTGTTTGATCTTCCTTTAGAACAAGGAAGTACACTGAATAAATGCCTCGATTTTCCTCCAGAAATGGCATCAGCACTATAGCTCCATTTTGTAATAGTATCTTGATTTCTAGTACATGAAAATGTTCCTTGCACAAGGTGGATGGTGGCGAGGTGTTTCCAGGAACTCTATGGCGTATCCTTTGGCCACTGTGTCGAGTACCCAGTGATCTGAAGTTATTCCCTCCCATTGCTGGGCAAAGAGTTTTATGCAAACCCTGACTGGGGCTGCATCGGAGGGAATGTGAATCGGCCCGTCATTTGGTAGCAGGGGTTACTGTGCCTCTGACTTTGCCATGTCGAAACCCACTCTGCGGATATTGGTATCAGGAATATTGACCCTGGGGGCTGTACAAGGTGCTACCAGATGCTCCTGAACCATAATGGTTAGATCTGTTGAAACCTTATGCATGAAATGTCTGGTGTGTATTAAATACTAACTCTTTGTACAAAAGGCTTGTTTGAAATCTGACCCAGTGTTTTGATAGTTTAGTGTTAGTTTTTGGTATTTTCCAACCATTCATCCACAGCCTTCCCAAAAAGGGCAGCGTCTTCAATAGGCATTAAAGAAGGCTGGCTGCGTCTCTGGCTGAAAAAAACAGAGTCTTGAAGCCACAAGTGTCTTTTGAGATGTGTATCCTTCTGCGATCACTCTTCCAGAGGTGTCGACAGAGTCCAAAACATTCATGAGAATAGTTTGCAACACTTGCTTGCCCTCTGTGGACACTAAGTTAAGTGTGCCTTGTAGGCTCAGGCACAGAGTCTAGGTTTTTGATGACCTCATCCCACTGGGTGCTATAGTAGCTGGCGAGCAACGCAGTGTTATTTGCTATTCTGGTCATCTAGGAGCCAGAGGTTGTAATACGATTGCCCAATGTGTAAAGCAGTTTACATTCCTTATTAGGGGGTGCCACTGAGGTGGAGAGTGGAACACCAGCTCTCTTCCTGGTAGTGGTGACCACAAGGGAATCTGGCTTCACATGTCCTTGGATATAGGGATGATCAAATGGCAGAGGTTTAAAGAATTCTTTCCACCCTTGGGTTCACTGCCCTACTGAGCGAAGGAGTAGAAAGAGACGGAGAAGCTCTCTTCTTGATGAAGTTGATTAAGGTAATAGCTTGACTCATTGTTAATTTCTCATTGAGAATGTCTTTTACAAAATCAGAGCCTTCAGGGGCTGTTTCCTTTGTTAGTATGCCGAAGTGGTGAGCTGCCTTTTTCAGCAGGTCATTATTCAGTAGCTGGTCAGCTATTGGGGACGTATGACCACTCTCGGCTGCTGCGGCATCAGTTGGGTCGATGACAGTGACATCAGGGTCATCCTGATCCTCACACCAAATGTCCTGATCTGCCTGAGCATATTGGATGTCTCCATGCTGAGAGGCATATATGAATGTGATGATAGGGTTAGGAGTGGGTGACGAACGGCGATGGGGCTGAGTAGGCACCTGGGGTTCACAAAACAGATCCACTCACTTTTGTCCGATAGGGAACTTATTCATGAAATTGACAAAGGATGAGACTTTAGCCACGATTTCCTCAAATCTCTCTCGAGTCCATGTTCCAGTTTTTGGCGTTTCATCCGATGGGAACTCGACCATGCCTGGGTCTGCCTTAGGTGTGCGGGGGGGGGAGGAGTCTGTTTTTTATTAGTATATGGCTTAGTATGGTGCTTTTCCGTTGAAAAATGTGTCTTGTACTTTTTAGACGGTTGTTTCGGTGTCCCCACCTGATCCATTGAATGAGGTTTGTGCACGCCTATTGCCGGAATCTTATCGTTAACGCCTTCTGGTAAGCGCGGCTGTGAAAGCACAGCAGGCTTTCTACGCTTCTGTCGAGGAGCAGCCCTGGGGTATGTGCTTAGGTGTAGGCATGTGGGCCGTTGTTGCTAGAAACTTTCCCCATGTGACTGCCTTTCGAGGCTTGGGACAGGCGAACGGGAACCAGAATGTTCCCTCATGGTGTCTTCGGGCTCCGAATCGGAGGCTCTGCTGCTTTGGCCTTCCGGATCTGACTCGGAGTCCCGCAGCAGTCTCCGACTCAGCCACCATTGCATGTGACGCCCACCACTTTGTTTGGCACTCTTTAAGGATTTTAGGTCTAAAGAGCTTGCAAGATGCGCAGCAGGACTCTAGGTGATCGCAGGGAAGGCGGTTGTTATGCACTATGAGTTTCTTTCAAGAGAAACCTTCAATTGTACTTCGGCCCAAATACAAACAGAGTGAGCTTCATGGTTAAATGTGGAGAAAAAATCATCAAGATGAGAACAGTAGAGACTGGGAATGGGTGCAGGCATTCTCTAGATAGAAAGGATCAGCCCACCCCCCACTCTCCCTACTGTTAGGCCAAAGCCAGGTGTAAGCCAAAGCCTGTTGTCGGAACTAACGTCTGTGTCCGAAGATCAGCCGTTGACATTATTCCAAAGGTCAGTAGTCCAGAAGATGCATTGAATGGTAACTTTTTCAACAGGGGGCATAGTACAACTCAACATCAACTCCTCTTGACTAGACCGTGCCACTCATCGGCTGCATTGCCTCAGCCTATGAGCTTTTGCCTTTCTCCCTGTTGCACCCATGAATACTGCTAGCTTCCTAATTGCTGTACTGTCTCTCCACACTGTGCTACTCATTGATAATGCATTAACTTCTACTCCTACTCATTTCTGGATATGCGTTCTCTACAACTTCCTCCTTTCCTATCCCCATTACAAAACTCACAACTCGAAACTCCCACTACACCATCTCTCTTCCACCTCGTTCCAACAAACAACCCGACGAGCTACCCATACCTCCTCTAACAGCTATTCACCTTGCCTCTTTTCCTCTGAGAATCAACTTCTCTACTCGTCCTTTCCTCATCAACTCAACATTGTGCTCTGGAATGCTCAGTCTGTATGCCACAAAATTTCTGTTATCACCGACTACTTTCACTCTACTCCCCTAGACCTTCCTGCTATCACTGAAACCTGTATTTCTCCATCTGAAACTGCTAATCTAGCGGCCCTACACAGCCCCAATCTATACTTCACTCACTCTCCTCGACTGACTGGCAGAGGTGGAGGCGTCAGACACATACTCTCTTCTGCCACAAATCTCCAATGCCACGCCCTCTCCTACCATTTCTGAATTTACCATCTCTACAATTGCTCTAACTCACTCAGTTCACATCTTCCTGGCCCCACTGGACCAGTCTGTGATGATCTTGGGCAAATCCTTGATTCTCTTTCCACTAAACATCACCTCATTCTCTTAGGTGACTAATATTTCCTCTCCAACCACTCCTCAGAAATCTGAACTTTAGTCTTTTCTTAGTGACCACGCTATCCACTTTATCCAGAACCTACCTACCGACACAGGGGGTAACTCTTTGTATCTCTTATTCATCTCCACCTCTTTCTAAGCCACTAATAGTTCTGTCATACCATCCATATCTGATCACTCAATTGTTTCCACCACGATCTCCTTTCCACCATCTGAACTTTCCTCACCACTTGCTTCACCTATTACTAAAATAAATGTAAACCTTCTGGCATTCCCCCAACCTACAGTTCTCAATCCCCTCCTTCACACCCGATGCTTCTTCCACCAACATTGCCCTCTCCAGCTTCCAAACCCTATTATGACTTATTCTCTGCTGCTCACTTTCACCCCCAAGTCTCAGCATCTTCAGCCATGGGTCACCACATTCATTCACTCTCTGGACAGACATGCGTCATCTGCTGCGCAAATGGAGGTGTACCTGCTCACATTGAGGACCTGCAACTCTACCTCTCTGTCCTGAACACTCAAGTCCACTCCTGATAGAATGAAAAGGGAATTGTACCCAACACTCATTGGCTCTAACTCCAACCATCCTACCCAGCTACAGGGCACCCTAAACTCACTCCTCCTAAGTGACTATCAACTCCACTCTCACAGCTAATAACCTAGCTGAATAATTTGCTGCAAAAATGTAAAAAATTAGAGACTCTATCCTGACCTTCCACACATTCCCTCATCCTAAATTGCACACTCCGGCTACTCTAACATCATCCTTTGCCTCTATCTCCCACTTTAGTCACACTAATACTGACAAAGTGCTATCTCTACTGATGAAGACTAACCACTCTTGTGCCCCATCAAAACCTCTTGCTCCTCAGCCAATCAAGCCTATTACCCCTTTAGAGGCCCCACACCTTGCTGAACTCTTCAACCGGTCTTTCAACTCTGCTTGCTTTCCCTCGGTTTTTAAAATAACCACGGTCATCACTCTCCAAAAATAGCAAGTGGCTGACTCGAACTGAGCAGCTAACTTTTGCCCTGTCTCTCTCCTCTTCTGCACTACTCTGCTTGAAAGGGTTTATTCATTTTTGCATTTGTAGCAGTGCGCTGAACCCTCAGGTATCTAGGCGCTAGTTACATTAGGGGAAAGGAGAAGGGGTGTACAGTTAAAGGTAAACAGGTATGAAGCGTATGTTCAGGACGTTCACCATTAGTAGAGTGTCTTGGCTCCGACGAGCTTAGGCGAAAAGCCAGGTTTTCAAGTTTCTCCTAGGACCAATAGGAGGGTTCCATTCTCACGAACAAGCGGTGATTGTTCCACAGCTTGGCGGCGATGACAGGGAAGCTTGAGCCTCCTGCAGATTGGCAACCGAAGCTCGCCATTTTGAGCAAGTGGTCGTGTGAAGATCTTAGTGGGCGAGAGACGTGTATTTTTTTCAGTGCGCTAAGAAAGGAAGGCAGGTGCCATTTCAGAGAGGCACTTGTGAATGATGGAGAGGATCTTGAAGTTGATCCGTTCTCGGATCGGCAGCCAATGGGTGTCTTTTCTGGCTTCTGAGACGTGGGCGTTTTTGGTAAGTCCGAGGGCAGCTCGGAGGGCATTGTTTTGGATGATTTGTAACCTTTTCAGGTTGCTTTCCGAAGTACCAGCAAAGAGGGCGTTGCAGTAGTCCAACCTGGCCCCCGGTGATGGCTCTGGCAATTGTGAGGCGATTGGGTATGGAGAGGAAAGGCTTATTGGCATTGACCATTTTGGCTGGCTGAGTAGGTGGCAGCGGAGGATATGGCGTTAACTTGACGTGAGAGGTCGAGTGAGTCGTCTAGATAGAAACCCCGAGTTTTGGCAGCAGGAGAGATGCAATTAGGTTACTGTCAATGTTGAAGGAATTGTAGGTCGGATTCAAGTTGCGGAGAGTGGTGGTGGAGCCAACAATGAGAATCTCGTTTTTATTCATCGTTTAGTCATAGCATGCGTGTTGCCATCTAGTTTTGGACGATGTTGTAAACTGAGTTGCTGGTAGTGGTGTCTTGGTGGTAAGAGAGGGGGTGGAGAATTTGTGGGTCATCAGCGTAGTTCATGTAGGAGATGCAGAGGACATCCAGGTGATCGAACAGGGGTTTTGTATAGATGTTATACAGAGTGGTAGAAAGGCAATAACCTTGGGGGACGCCACAGGTAACTGGCGTGTGTGAGGGGGCATGATTGTCTATAAAGACCAGATAGGATCAGTCAGCTAGGAAGGATATGATCCAGTCAGTGACTCCCGGAGAGAAGTTTGCTGTGGTTCTGAGGTGATCGCGAAGAAACTGATGGTAGATGAGATCAAACGCAGCAGAGCGATCCAGCATGAGAAGCAAGGTAGGTTTTCCCGTGTCTCTGATGACTAGTTGATTTTTCAGTTCAGGCAGAGCAGATTCCGTGTCATGCATTCTGCGGAAGCCTGACTGATTGAGTGCCGATGAGTTGGTTGGCTTCAAGTATTGTACTTGAATGTGGGCTGCACAGTCGATCTTTAGGATAAAGGACACTGTTGTGATCGGAAGGTAGTTGGGTAGGGATGGAGGGGTCGAGGGAGGTTTTTTATTTTTAGTAGCGTGAGGATCCATGCTTCTTTCAGGGATGCTGGAACAGTTTTTGTGGAGAAGAAGGCATTGATTATGGCTGTGATGAATGGTGTGAGTGACTGTGCAGTCTTTGATGATGGGGGCCGGGGAGATGTCACCTTTGCATCGGGATGGCTTGAGGCTTTTGATTATGTTGGCTGCTTCCAGTTCTGAGACAGGGTGAAAGTTAAAAGGCATGGAGGATGGGAAGTGTGGTGCATCAGGGTGAGAGGAGGGTGGTGGTTTGGCTCGGATGGCTTGTTACTTAGAGCAGATTGTTTTCTGGAGTGTGCAGATTTTTCCTTGGTTCACCAGTCTACTATGTGAACGGAGGGAAGGATGACTGGCGATTCGAGTTCGTGCAAGATAGTGAAGAGTTCACGAGAATTAGAATTGGCCCTTTCTATTCTCTTGTTGTATCTGTTGGAGGTGTGTAGGGCCTTTTTGTACTCTTTGGCGAGATAAGTGAATTGGACTTTATTAGCTAAAGAAGGGGTTTTACTCCATGTTGTTTCTGCAGCATGTTTCAGAGTGAGCGAAGCAAGGAGCTCAGGGGTGAACCATGAGTTTTTCTTTAGAGCACGTTTGGCTTTGCGCTGTTTGAGCGTACCAGTATGTCAACTGCTTGAGTAACTGTGGCATTGTAGGGATCGATTCGGGCCACAGGGTCAGATGTTCTGTTAGTTGGGTTCTTGAGGGCTGAGGGGAATGGTAGGAGGTAGTCATTGGTTAGGTTCTTGGTGCAGCGGGCTAGGCCATTAGGTTTCATTGCGTGGCAGGAGGAGGACGGTTTGCCCATCGGGATGCCAAAGGTGATGGTGTGGTGATCTGACCATGGCAGGTTGAGATGGTCGGGCAGGAGATGTTACAGTCGAGATCAGCAATCCAATCAAGGGTGCGGCCATGGATGTGGGTAGGGTCAGTGATTTGCTGAAGGAAGCCAGCTTGATCAGGAAACACGGCTACACTTTTGGCATGTATGTCAGAGGGGTTGTTGAGGCCCAGGCTGAATTCACCTAAAATGAGTTTGGAGCTCAGTTTTAATGAGGGATTGATGACGTGCAAGAGATCGTCCTCGAAAGAGACAATGGGGCCAGGGGGTCAGTAGATGAGGTTGATCTTGATGGTACATGTTGGTGAAATGAAGAGTTTGGTGGCAAGTTCGCAGTTAGGGATAGGGCTAGAGTTAGTGGTTCTGATGGCAAGGGTGTTTTTGAAGAGGAGTGCGACTTTGCCATCTCTGTTGAGGATTCTGTCGTTCCGTAGGATGGCGTAGCCAGGGGGGATGGCAGTCGATAATGCAGGGCCACTGGCGGGATTGAGCCATGTTTCGGATAAGGCAAGCAAGTCAAGGTCATTGAAGGGCAGGAGGTTGTGGATCTCAGGGGCATGAGCTGGGACTGACCTGGTGTTGATTAAGGCACATTTGAGAGGAATGATGTAAGTAGGGGCAGTGATTTTCTTTTTTGGCTGGGCGATGTGGGTGGAAGGTTACCCATGTGCGCATACGGTGGAACTTGTTTGTGGATGGGGGAGTGGGTCGGGTGTGGAGGGTCTTCTGGTGCAGGTTTGGAGTAGGTGGTTTCTGAAGATGGAGGAATGCTGGTGAGGGCAGGGGTGGTTGACATGGTGTGTGCAAGTCTGGATTAGCGTATATCCTGAGGACCCCAGACTGATCCCCTTCATTGGCACCTAGAAACCGCGTCCCTGGGTAAGGCTTCTCCGACGGCATTCCCCCTCGATCCCCGCCCCTCTGTCGCTGCAGGTTATGTCTCCAAGTGGGGCTTAGAGCCTCATGTTCTGTCATCGAGGGCCTTTCTACACAGTGCCTGACAAGCTCTAGTTCCACAGGCCGTTCACGTAACCTCACTGCTTGTGCCCCACAAAGCAGAGATCAGCAGTTATGTGGCCCAGAGCCTTAGGCAGCCCAGCCACCACTCCTCACCATGTGCCAGGCTCCAGTTCAATTAGGGCAGTCCATGATGCTCAAACCTACTCATTCTCCCAGCTTAGTTTTCACAGGCCCACAGAGCCCTACAGAACGGCCCGCCGGGCCCAGGCACTCGCCTGCTTGTGCCTCGGGTCCACTAGCCTCTCTCTCCCACCTCTTTGCAACTTCCGCGGCGAACAGCCACCACGAGTGACCACTGGAGTTTGGGCTGCTGTTCAACTTCGCTGCCTCTGCAGTCCGCACTGGACCAGGAGCTGCTTTCCAGCAACCCTGCCACTAAGGCTGCCAGCCGCCTCACTGTTGAGCCTGGCCCTTCTTACCAAGGCCCCTCCGACAGGGAGTCTTGTCGGCTGTCGCTGCGCTCCAGCCTGCTGCAGCACTCCTCACCGCCTTTGCCACCGGTACCGCTGCTGCACACAATCACCCGGCTGGGTTCACCAGAGCGCCACCAGGCAAATCAGACATCAGTCCCTAGGCCCCTCCAAAGATCAGTCAGTGTCCAGAGCAGTGGCCCAGCACACAAGGCGGTCCACCAGGCCCCACAATCCGACTGGGGTGTATGCTCCCCTGGGGGCCAGGACTTCCACACATGCCTGAACCCCGCAGGCCAGACCCTCTGCATGCTCCTGAGAAAGGAGACCCTTAAGAGACCGCTCCAGCATATAGCACTGAGCAGCCAAGGGGGGAGTCTACATACAACCAGGCAGTTGTCTCCCTCACTCCCCCAGGAATATACTGGACGTACCTCAGGTCTGTGTAATCAACAAGCCATCCACAGGACCACGATAGACAAGTAAGTGTCAAGGCGAGGGGGAGGGGGGCTCCCCAAACACTGCACCTCCCACCCAATCACCACACCAACAAGATCAAGGGGACTCAGAGCTATGGAAACACATCTCTCCCGGATCAGGCACCAGCTCTGCACCCTTGATGGGGTGCAAGTTCACAGGCTTCACAATGTTTTCAAGCCTCCAGATTCTCTTCTGGCCTAACCTGCAGCAGGCCTGCAGGACCTCATCCACCACCCAAGGGCCCACCCATTGACTCCCTGCTGGTCCGGGCTGCGCAGATACTACTGTCTTGGCCTCACAGCCTTGCCCATGTTACTGCCACGGTGGGGGAATAGTTTGACCGCCTCCTGCGATAACCGCAGTGCAATGTCAAAGCCCTCCAGGGCCTTAAGTGCTCCGATCAGCGGCAAGCAAGGGAGGGGGTTGTGGGAGGGGGCAGAAGCTCACCTTCAACCACCAAGTTGCACACCACTTGCTCTGTCATGTCACCCACCTCAGGCCTCCCCGACCTCTTTAGCCTCCAGCTCTGCGTCACAGGGCAGAGGCTCCATGTCCTCCCGCCTTCCTCCATTGTGGCATCGTGCCCCGCTCACAAGGCCACGGGCAACATCGGGTGAACTCTCACGGGTGGGTTTCTTCTTGGGATTCGTGATCAGGCGCTTGACTTAATTGAATCTTACCTTGCACCACGCCAATTCACCGTCTCCTGGAGCAACACCTCAATTCACTTCTCTAATTGTTGGTGTTCCACAAGGCTCTGTCTTGGGTGTGCTACTCTTTACTCTATACACCTCTGCTCTTGGGCACTAATCTCATCCTTTGGGTTCTCGTACCAACTCTTCTTGGACGACACCCAGATCTCATCTTGTCCTGAACTCTCGTCTGATCACTAGCAGAATTTCCAACTGTCTCTCTACCATTAAATATTGGATGGCTTCTCACTCTCTGATGTTAAACTCTACCAAAACAGAGCTGCTCTACTTCCCTGCCAAAAACTCTCGCTCATCTCTTCCTTTGCCTATCCAGATCCCAACTGACACTCAACTATGACCCTTCTCATACCTTTGCTACTTTCATCTCCAAAACTGGAACATCTCACCTTAACTTCCTAAATATTAGGAAAATCAGGCATCTCCTTCCTTTCAACACCAAACATCTCCTAACCACTCTCGTCTTCTCTAAACTGGATTACTGTGCCAGCATCCTCTTTGGTCTCGTCAAACATGTTTTCTGTTCTTTCGACAAGATCATTAACTTTGCTACCAGGATTCTCCTTGAACTCACTCACTTCACACCTACCTTCTAGTAACATCACCATGTTGGATGGCTCACGATGCAAAAAAGGGCCAGATTTAAATGTCATCTCCTGGTTCACAAATCTATTCATGGTAAGGCACCACTGTGTCTATCCTCCTCTGTCCAACTCTAAAAGCCGTCTTGTTATCCCTGCACTGCCTTAACTACCCTTGTGGCTCCTCACCCTCCCCGTGCTTTCTCTCGCTTCCGCTCCTTCTCTCTTCTTGCTCCACTTGCATGGAATGCTCTTCCCCCGGACAGCCGAGAAACAATTAAAAAACAAACCAAAAGCATATCCCCTCATCTCAGAGTTACCCTCTCAACCTACCGCTCATCTGCCTGCTACCTGACATTTTTCCCTCACCTCAACCTGCTTCTGTGCCTCACTTACTCTGCCTCCACTCTAGCACTTCACCCATCATGGTCACATCCCGAGCACAGTTGGCTGTACCACCTACCTGCACTTAAAAATGTCCAATGTTCATTGTCCTTAATCTACACATGTCCACATATGTATTGTCCCCGGTGACTTCTCCATTTACTCTCCCTCACAATCTGGTCATAATGTCCCTCAAACTCACCCGGTTGTAAGAATCTCACTGCTTCCAGTCAAATCTAATTTCTTATCTAGTTTATGTTCTTTTGTGCTCAAAAGAGCATTGCTCCTCCTGTATATACATATATACATACATGCTACGTCACTACACCCCGTACCTAGGAGGAAGGAGCCATAGGATTTGGCTTGAAAATAGCTAAAAAAAAAATGTCTTCTGTGTGAGGAACAGATTCACTGACTGACAGTACTACTACACCAAGACAACAAAAACGGTGCCGACACCTAATCATCACCTCGCCCCATTAGAGAAGGACAACCAACTATAGACTGAAGACCACAGCGGGCCGGATGGGAGGAATCTGTGGGAGAAGAATCCATAGAAAAAAACATTACTGGTAAGTAATTTCTCCTTCAATTGATTGTATTCTCCTGCAGACTCCTTATCAGATAGACTCAAAGCAGTACAGAGTGCAGTAGCTGGATGAAAGCCCTCAGACATGGAAGCTCTGCAACAGCACTCTGCCGAATCGAGTGTTCGAATCACGTGCCACATCCAAGCAGTAATGCTTGCTAAATGTGTGGAGCGATGACCATGTCGCTGCTCAATGTATTTCCTTTACTGCCATACCCCTCTGCAATGCAGGCGATGCTGCCACACCCTTGGCGGAATGTGCTCTGATGCCTGTTGGTAGAGCTTTACCTGCTCTCTGATAACTCCAATACAGAGAGTTATGCCCAAGAGATTGTCTGTTTGAACACAGCCAGACCCTTTCCTGGACAGAAAGAAAGCCACAAAAAGCTGGTCATCGTGCCTACATTTTGCTGTCTTAGCCACATTAAAGCAGGGTGTCCTCTTAAGGTCCAGTCTGTGCAGCCTCTCCTCATTTTTACAATGGTCCAGGAGGATAAAACACAGGCAAATCATTGATCTGGGAAACGTGGAATTTACAAACAACTTTAAGCAGAAGTCAGGGCGCACATTGTGTGAAGTTTTCTCCTTGAGGAATCGCAGGAAAGGTGACTTGTAGGATATGGCCTGCAGATCACTTACACATCTTGCTGACGTGATAGCCACCGGGAAAAGCATTTTCAGGGTAAGTAACCTGATAGGGCATGAATACATGGGCTCCAACAGAGCTGCCATCCAAAACTTCAAAACCAAATTGATGTCCCAGTCTGGAAACAAAAACGGAGTAGGCGGTATGACGAATCGTGGAATTCAGTCACTTCTCCCTGGGGGAGCCTTTCCTTGTGATGCTATGGAGATGACCCAAGTTACGCAATACCCTCCCTAAGTGGGGACCTCACCAGGAGAGGACTTCTGTTCTGCAGAGGAGCTCCCCAAGTTATCCACGCTCGGACCATCAATAACACCAAGGCTTCAGAAGGGACAAGAATATCAAGTCACTGTTTGTTACTGTGCCATTAGACCCAATATTCAACCTGAAGAAATGCATTGTAATAATACTATGAGGTAGAGTGAGCGAGTAATACAGATTATTCAACTGTCAGAAAATAGCAATACTGTGATTAAGTGTGAGCGAAAGATGGAGAGCTCTCAAATGAAAGAGAAAGAAGACTATAATCCCCTGCTGGGAAGTACCCAGTTATGTGTCATAAAAAAAGAAGGAACATTGGCAAGGAGTAGTTTCAAACCAGCCTTGTTGTGGAAGCTGATTGAAATTGGGATGTCCTGCATGCTGAGGAGGCAACCAGCTGCCGTGCAGAGGAAGCACAGAGGGAGCTGGTAGCAAGAGAGCAGGGGAAGTAAACCCCAAAGAAGAGGCCAGTTGTGCATAGCAGCGTGACCCAGGAGTGGACTGTGCAGGCTGGTAATTAAAAAGACCGCTACGACTTTGGCACCGTGGACCGGATTCCGAGAACCTGAGAAAGTCGGAGAGAAGGCAGAAGCCGGCCTGACAGAAAAAGGAGAAATTCCCACCCTGCAAGCAGGCCCAGTGATGCCAACCCCTAGAAGAGAAGGTAAGTGGGATGGGAGACCCGGGAGAGAACACAAATATAACAAGAAACAGAATCATACTCGTCCCAGTAATAAATGATGTAACAAAGCCAAGTAAAGATCGTTACTGGCGCAATAATACTCATCTCAGTACGAGAGGCCACTTTGATGAATGGTGTGACACGAGAGTGCTAGGAACAAATATAACGATTCAGCCACACATCCCAGCTAGAGTGACAAGCCAAGAGGCTGTAAATAATTAATGGGGTCGTCATACTGGTCCCAGAAAGAGTGCAAGTACCCAAGAGAGAGACTCTTTATTGGGCTCATCATACTCATCCCAGTGAGAGATCAGACAACCAGAAGAGTGGAGGTCACTCCTGGAACCTTCATCATCTTCCAAGCAGAAGGCAAAGGGACATTAGAATTGAAGACTGTAACAATAAGATATGTTATAATTCTCAAGAGAGAAGTTGGGCATAAAAGAAAGACACTATACCTGAGGAAGGCAACGTGAACGAAAGGCAAAGACAAGGAACACTGATAAAGGGGAACCTACAATGTCAAGAGAAGGGGAAGATAGGAAGTTGGGAAAGTCCCCTTAGTGAACTGAGCAAACATATGCAAAGGATATCCAAGAACTATCTGAAGATTATCTATTAAGATAATAGGGCTAAGAAGCCGCCACAGGAAAAGGTATTCATTCTCCTGTACATTAGTTCTGTATTAGTGGTAGGGTCAGCATAGCTACGTTTTTGGACAAAGGACAGACTTTACTTTGGACTTCACTACTGACGGGGAGCACCCTAGTTAGCTGTATTAGGAAGGGAAACCCATAGCTTAGGAAAAAGTAGGGCATTTTTCTTATTTTGAATAAAAGCTTCCAGGAATGACAACTCTAGCCTTGCTCCTCCTTCTGACCCACCACAGCAGGGACCCATTTACAAGGCCTTTCAGGAATTGGATCATAACCAGGATCATGAAGAATGATCCTTGATCCGGAGACCTCTTTAACACAGACAAAGCTGCCAACTAACCTTTGACTGTTCCCATCTAAAGGCATGACAAAGTCAGTAACAGAAGGAACGCCATCACTGTGATGGTAGGGCAAGCCTTAGGGTCTATCCTGCGTTCCCTACACCATGCCTCAAATCTTTCTCCATCTGCATGCAGCCAGTAGCACCTCAAGTCCTCTTCTGAGAGGTCCCTGTCCTCAACCTCTTGAGAACCCATGGCATTACAGGTATTGGAGGGAACACATTGGAGGTTGAAGAGCAAATTCTCCAGAATTGGGTCCTTCAGTGCACCCCGCTGGGAATTCCCTTGAGCAAAACTGTCTGCTCTTCGCATTGGATCTGGTGGCAAACAGATCTATTGTCGGGGGTACTCCACCGAGTGAAGATCTCCTTGAGAACTTCCTGGCACACATCCCACTCGGGTGAGACCGTGCTTTGCCTGCTAAGAATGTCCGCCAGCCAGTTCTTCATTCCTGCTAGGTGGACAGCAGAAGCACAGATCTTGTTCTCTTGTTCTCCAGCAACCAGAAACATAGTTGCAGTGCCTATCTAAATAGGGGCAGAGACCGAACAACCCGTTTATTGAGGTAGTGTTTGGCCACTGCATTGTCCGTCAAAACAAAAATGCGTTTCCCCTTGAGGTTGGGCGCAAAAACCATCAGGGCCAACATGCTTGTCTGCAAATCCAACCTGTTCATACGTCACCGGCATTCCATTGGTGACCAAAGACGGCTCACATGCAGGTCCCCACAGTGAGCGCCCCAACCCTTCAATGGCGCATCCGCAACCACCCTGGCTTGGCGCCAGAGAGGCCAAAAGGGTTCCCCTGTCATCATGTTCTCCCTGCTGGCCCCGCGAGAGAGGTCGCTGGCCACTGACCTCGAAGATCTTGAAAATGTCCTTCATGGCACTGAAGTACTGGGACTACTGATCGCTCAACAGCCACTGCAGAAATTACATTGGCAGTCTGGCCTCTGGCACCAGAAAAATGCAGCAAGCCATGAGACCCAAGAGGTGGAGGAAGCCACTAGTAGACTGTTGTGTCTCTGGAAAAGCTCAACCATTGGTCTGACACTAGTGACCATCTTTGGGGAGTTGAGGGGGGTGGGGGGCCTTCCCCACATGTGTGCCAGATTGCTACAATGAATGGAACCTTCTGTTTTCGTGTCACGTGGGACTTCTGGAAATTTATGGAGAAGCCAACTTGTAAAGCAGAGAGCAGGTTTCCTGCTTTTGAGACTTTGAGAAACCTGAAGGTGTCTCACCCGCTAGTCCACAGGGATCGGTCATCCAGCTGGCCAGGACACAGCCATCGCTTCTCGAACCAGTTCCTGGGGGTGGACCACTGCAGGAGGATCACCTTGGTGAGGGGTCTTCAGAGAGTGGGACACTGCAAGGTGAGATGGGGCATCCCCTTCCTTATAACACCTTTACCCCATCCTACCAGGTAGGATACTTAGGAACTCAACTCCCCTGGCCCCCTTTTCCAACAGAAACACTTTCTTATGGACAGCTCACTGAGAGAAAATGGACTAAAACCCATGCTGTATATCTGACATGTCCCAATACAATGGTCAGGCAATTACTGTTCATTACACACACGCACACACCTGAATTCCATCACACTTCCCCACACGGATAAAAGGCAGAGAACGGAAGCACATTCTGAGCAAGGCAAAGCACACAAGGAAGTAACAGTTCCAAAATGGCAGTGTACTACAAGGCGAAAGTCGTCGAGACCGAAGAGGATTGCAAGTAGGGAAGTGCCCTTGACCTTTTCAACGCAAAACCGTTACTTTCACAAACCTTCGAGAATAGGAAACCCAAGACCAGGAATCGAGGCTGAAGAATCCTGCATTGTGTCAGAGGTACCTGGGGCTCTCTCGCGTCGATAGTCAAGGCGGGGAGAATCGTTTGCTGCGGTGGTACTTACCTTGGCTCCTACAACAAAGCAGCACCAGCAAAGTCAGCAGAGCTGGTGAGTTGGGGAGACAGAAACCAAACTGGTCTGCGTTAAAGCCAAGGTTGCAGACAGCCACATTGTATAGTGAAAACTGAAGAGAACAGTATGAAGCGTATGTGGCAAGTGACACAAACATAATTAAGGATAAGATGAGTGATTGAACTTTGAAGCCAAGATACGATACCATAGACAGAGTGGTCCGGCAGCATGTGGGTGCTCAGTCGAAAGTCACTGTTAGGTATCCAACTGAAAGGTGACAAATGTTAAGATGTGAAAAAGGAGTTGTGAAATCAAATTGGTCCTGCACCGGTTCAAGCCAAACCCTGTGCACATTCAAAAGTCTACAATAGTAAGAATGTAAAGAAGGTAGATGCTGTTCTGAGCTCAGCAGAGGGAGATCAGCTAAAAGCTTTGGTTAAAGCAAACTTGTGCCAAGAGTTACATTTGGAAATTAAATTGATCCGAACAAGGGCGAGGGAGACTAATTGTGTTAAAAGGGATCTGAGCCCGGCTGAGGAGGATCCGGGGTGAACCGTGAGTCACCCGACAAAGAATATCCTACGAAGACTGTATTAAGAACATCTGAGCCCGTATGAGGGGTGAATAGTACACCACCTTAGAGACTGAATACTTGTGAAGATCTGATAGAGGAAAATAACGTATTTGTTTTTCGCATCAGGCTCTCTGAAGGAAGAGACTTTGAAAATCAAAGAGACTAGGGCACAGAAGGCCCTGATGCTAATCATTGAACTGCATCCTCTTGCTAGAGAAGCCAGAGACTGTGCTAAGCTCGAGTGAACCGCCTTGTCCTGTGCTGAAAACGTGGGTAAGGGAGGCAAACAGTCTGAACATGCAGACATATTTTGCGAACCCTTCTTTCTTTTTCATAACATTGTTTCCCACACTATTTCTATTAAGATGTTAGGATTGGCGATAGGTAAATTAGTATAGGTCCCATTTTTTTTAAATTTTTTTTTACAGACCCAACTAGGACTGCGTTATTATTTGATGGTCGTAGCTTGCTCCCATCTGGAGATTTAGGATTACATAGGTGTTTATCAAACCCTTTTTGAAGTTCAATAAACACTCTTCCTTTAACTGTGGTCACTTGTGTCTGTCTTATTGATATTGATATTTTATTTCTATCGTGCTCGTACAAAAGGGTTTCAGAGCGCAACAAGGCAAGGGAGGGGAGCAGGGGAGAACAAAACAACGATCTTACTAGGACGTGACATTGAGAACACGCAAGTGCATGGGAGGGGAAAAGTGCATGGAAGGGGGGAGAAGTGGAAAGTGAGAAGCAAAGGAGAAACAGATAAATAATAAAGGCAACAAACAGTGGTAGTGCAGCCACAAATGGCAAGTGCTAGGTTTAAGCCAGCAGACAGGGTAGGTCTGATAAGTGCAGGAAGAAAAAGGGGAGGGTGGGGGGGCTGTATGGGTACAGATACAGACACCAGAGCAAGGGGTGGCCCGGAGGCAGTGCGGGAGAGTGGCAAAGTGAGCAGGTACCTGGGCCCAGAGGACAGAGGGTGGTCAGGTGCACAGTGCCAAAAGAGAACAGATCAGCAGGGGAGAGGGGGAGCAAAGGCAGAAGAAAAGAGGAAGGTCTTGAGGTGCCTTCGGAACCGGAGATGGTTCTCCTCAAGTTTTAGAGTGGCAGGGAGACTGTTCCAGAGGGAGTCCCCAGCCGAAGACAGAGTTCTACCCCCAGCTTGTTTCTTTGAAAAACAACTGACCCTGAGGGAGTTAGAGGTAGAGGAGCAAAGAGCTCGAGAGGGGAGGTATTTGCGGAGGGATAGCTGAAGGTAATTTGGACCCAGGCCCCAGAAAGTCTTGTGGACAATGCAGAGGGTTTTGAACTTAATCCTTGCATCCACTGGGAGCCAATGGAGGGATTCCAGAGATGGAGAGACATTATCTGGATTACTTGCAGAGAGCGGAGAGTAGAGACAGGTAGATTTAGAAAAAGGCGGTTACAATAGTCTAACCTAGAGAGAACCAGAGCT
Source organism: Ambystoma mexicanum (assembly GCF_040938575.1). Taxonomy (NCBI): domain Eukaryota; kingdom Metazoa; phylum Chordata; class Amphibia; order Caudata; family Ambystomatidae; genus Ambystoma; species Ambystoma mexicanum. Next base: position 726,875,416 of record NC_090934.1, read on the forward strand.
TGGGAGACCATGAGCTCCTGGAGGAAGGAGAGGAAAGGCAGAGTACCTCTGAGGAGGTGCAGTAGGAAGTTTGACTTTTTAGGGCCATCAGAGATGTGGGCGAAGAAGGAAAGTGTGGAGTCAAAGATGACCAGAGGTTCTTAGCCTCTCAGGTGGGGGTAGGAGGAGGGCCAAGGGAGGCCGGTCAGAGAGTGAGGGGAAAGGATGGTCAAGGTGTGCGATGAGGATCTCCGTCTTGCTGGCATTCAGACAAAGATCATTGGCGGCACACCGATCTTGAATGGCAGTTAGGCAATCAGAGATGAGAGAGGGAGAGGAGGTGGCCGAGGGCAGCCTGAAAATTAGTTGAGTGTTGTCAGCGTAGCACTGTAAATTTGAGCAGAAAATTACAATGCAGTGGGCGTGAGTGGCAATGTATTGGTTGAAAAGCCTGGGCGAGAGGTTAGACCCCCCTGGGGAACACCACAGGTAGAGAGGAAGATAAATGATAGGAGGGACCCAAGTTGGACCTGGGAGGGTCGATCAGAGAGGAAAGAGGTCAGCCAGACCAGAGCCTGATCAGTGATACCCAGGTTATCACGGACACGGTTGAGCAGGATGGTATGCTTGACCGTGTCGAAGGCAGAAGAGAGATCGAGGAGGATGAAGACAGAGGGCATGTTAGAGTCAAGGTTGGAGAGGAGATCATCACGAATGTTCAGGAGAGCAGTTTCTGTGCTTCTGGCAGCTCTGAAGCCAGACTGGTGGTCATGGAGACAGCCAACAGAATTGGAATGAAGGTTAAGCTGAGAGATTGGCAACTTTTCCAGGAGTTTGCCCAGAAAGGGAGTAATGGAAATTGGACAATAGTTAGCTGGACAAGAAGGATCACCTGTGGGTTTCTTGAGAAGAGGATGCACCAGGGAGTGCTTCAGAGGGGAGGCGAAGTATCCTGAGGCAAAAAAGTGGCTGCAAAATTCAGCAAGGGCCGGAGCGAGGGTGTCAATGTGGTCCTTGATGGTTTTAAAGTAATAGGGATTAACCTGTTTTGACAAGGCTTTCATAGATCGGACTTGTCTAGCGACCTCATCAGGGAAGAAAAGAGGAAAGGACGAGAAGGATGGTGGGGGATGGCTAAAGAAGGGTCAGCAAGAATAGATGGAGGGGAGAGGAGGGGTGGAGGTTGGCAGGGAGGACAGGATGTCCTGGGTTTTTGAGATAAAGTGAGAGGCGAGGGCATTGCAAAGAGCCTGGGAGGCAACAGGAAGGGTAGCGACTGCAGCAGGGTTGGCCAGCACCTTGCAGATTTTAAAGAGTTTGGCCGAGTTGTTAGATGCCGCAGAGACACGATCTTGAATGTGGACTCTCTTCTTGGTGAGGACAGAGAGTCGGGACTGCCTTTGTAGCAGGCAACAGGCCAGCTTGTCAGAGGATGAACAAGAAGCCCTCCATTTCCTCTCAGCCGCCCTACACTTACATTTACGTGTAGCTAGGTCAGAGTCATACCAGGAATTGCACTTGGCTTTGGACTTCAAGTGGATCCTCATGACAGGGGAGAGAGAGAAAGTGGCGGCAAAAGCCTCAACTGAAACACGCTTCATGGGCCGGATGTCCGAGAAGGTAGGTGGCAGTGTTGGGGTAGGCCTGGCTTGGGGGGAAGAGAGGGAGAGATGAGAGGAGAGGAGGGAGTGATTGCTCCAGGAGAGGAGTGGTCATAGGGATGGAGAGGTCAGACGAGATCAAGACATCGAGCGTGTGCCCTGCAGAGTGAGTCGGGTCAGAGGGGTGGATGGACAGGGAGAGGGAGTCTGAGAGGTCACGGAAGAGTACAGAGGAGGAACAAAGAGTCTAAATGTATATTGAGGGAGGAGGAGATGAGTGGTAGAGGCCAGAAGGGAGGAGAGGTCCGCCCACTCAAAGAGAAATGAGGTGATTTGACCAGGAGGCTGGTAGATGGTAGCCACAGTAAGAGAATGGGTAGGCGAGAGCGAGCCTACAGACAAGGCATTCAAAAGAGGAGCAGGTCTGAGTGGGAATGGTAGAGGCAGGAATCCACACTGGAAAGATCAGGGCTACCCACCCACCACCGGACCGGGAGGATCTGGGTTCGGATGGGATCTTGTAGCCATCAGGGAGGAGTGTCAAAGCTTGTGACAGAGCTTACCGTGAACCATGTCTCAGTAAGACCAAGGACATCAAGATCTAGTTCAAGGAGGCGGCAGATGTCAGAGGAGTGTTTGACAGCAGAGCGAGAGTTGAGAGTGGCAATATAAATCAGGTTGCTGGCCTTAAAGACCTTCTGGGGAGGGGTACAGATCAAAGGTACGCCCTGCGGCGGAGAAAGGGCCCTAGGCTGGGCAGAGGACGAGAGAGGGCGCAAGGTAACCACGTGGGGAGAGGAGGGGGCAGCAGGAGATGAGAGGAAATTGATGAGGCGAGGGAAGCGCCCATCAAAGAGGAGGAGATTGGCCTGAGGGCCTTGGACCATGACAGGGCCATTTAGGTAGACATTAATGATGACTTTAGAGGAGTCGAAAGAAGCCATGAGAACTTCCCAGCGAGTGCCACCATTAATGGTAGAGGAGGAGAAAGGACAGAGCACAGAGATCATATGAGGAGTCCATAGATCTGGCGAAGGAACGACAAAGAGGATGTCGGTGAGGGTCTGTCTAGAGGAAGTATTGGAGTAGGTGTCGGCAATAGAAGACCATGGTTAGAGGCCAAGATGTCCTTTTTGAACTTCTTCCTACCAGACTTAGTAAGTAGGGAAAGATGCACCTCTGATTAATTTCAGGAATCGCCCGTGCTTCCGATGAATTGGTACATGAAAATAAGCACCCTGGAAGGTCCATCGACACTGTCCAGTTCTGGAATTGCAGAGCTTGAAGAATTTATCTTCAACTTCACCATACTGAACTTGTCCTTCCTTAGAACTTGTTTAAGGCTCTGAGGTCCAGAATGGGACACAGTCCTCCCACTTTCTTGGGTACCAGAAAACAACTAGAATACCATCCTGATCCTCTCTGTTCGGGTGGCACCTCTTCCACAGCATCCTTCAATAACAGGGCTCTCTTATCCTCGTGGAGCTCCTGTTCTGGTTGTTGAGGCAGGCATGTGGTCCGTCTGGAGGTTTTCTTAAGAAAGCTACAGTTCACCCATTTAATGATCTGCAAGGCCTAGTCATAGAAGGCATCTCCTTCCAACCGGCCAAGTGCTTGGAAATTCTCACTCCATCCAGCGAAATGTGGGGAGAACCCAATACTGCTTAGCAGTGGCAGACGCCCCTGCTGAAGCCTGCTGGTCCCAAGAAGCCTGCAGCCTCGTCGGGACGCGAGAAACACCTCTGCCCTTGCCTGACTTTCAGGAGCTGTGCCCTTTTTCCAAACAGAGTGTACCGTCTGCAGCCACATCCCACAGAGGAGAAGTCAATAAATTGCTCTGCAGGTTGCTGCACAGCTAAGCCCAGCGACCTGGCAGCCAAGTCGTTGAATTTTCCAAGTATTCATAGGCTATTGCACCGCACAGGTGCTCACTGTCCAAAGCTATGTCCAGAAGTTAAGCCTGGGCATTCGGCGAGAAACCCAAGCTGTGAAGGTAGGCCAATGTCCTTAACACAGTGGATATCCCCATAGCACAGCCTACGCAATCTGCAGTGTCCACCCCCGACTGCAGCGTTCGGCATGCCACCGCCTTGCCATCAATGATCCGCATTAACCCATCCCTCATTTCATCAGCTGGTATGTCCTCTGCTGCTTCTGCCATGAGTTTTCACAGCCCATGAGAGCACTTGGCGAATGCGCATAATGAACTTACTGCCTTCAGGGCCATGCTGCGGGCAAAGATCCTGTTTTTGCCAGGGCATCAGTTTGCTTGAATTCTCTGTCTGTAGGCAGGTTAGAAGGGGATGTGGCTGGTCTAGAGCTTATTGTAGTGCCTTGCACCACAAATCTTTCTTGCGTGTGATGGGAAGACAGAAAAGGCACCCTCTCCCCCACCCAGCCAGCTTGAATTTCTTGGTAAGCTCTGTATCCACAGTTGGCATGGAGCAAGGATTCAGCCACAATGTTGAGATGGGGTCTGAAATGGCCACTTTAAAAGGCAATTTCCTTTCTGTCTGCGGTCCCTTTTCTAAGATGTCCATTAGATCATAGGTCGACAGAGGATTTGCTGGAGTGCTTAGACCCAAGGCCCCTATGACCCTTTCCACAGTTCTTCAGGGTACTGTGCATTAGGGTGACCATAAAGAGCAGCCTGCTGCATATCTAGATCAGAAGACGTGTCCAATACACTTGCGTCATGCAGCCCTTGGGCCAGAGCAAGAAAATCTGCTTGGTCAGTGAAATATTTGTCTCCCCCAGACAACCTGCCCATAAGTTTAAATCCAAAAGGCACTTGGCCCCATCCTCATCGAAAATAATTGATTTGGGGCAAAGGAACGGTCGAAACTGTCGTTCCCAAAAGGACCAACGGCACTGGTACCACAGGGCCCTTCGGAGATAGGGCCAGCTGTCGTGGTCTAGCATGAGGGCATGGAACCAGACTTAGCTCCTTGGCGCTGGACCCTCCAGACTAAACTGGAGCCTTATTGGCCTGCAGCATCGAGACCAGAGTCCTACCTGCTGCAGCAGTTTTACAAATTGGGAGCATTTGCTCCTTGAATGCCTCCCACTTTCAACGTGCCCAGGCAGTCCTTACCACAATCCCCTGACGAATCGGAGTCCTGTCTGCGTCAATGGCATCTCTTTTTCTTATGGCAAGACGAAGAGAATGAATGTTTTCAGGAGTGCAAACACTTCTTTTCTTTGTTATGTTGCCGGTTCTCCTTTTCATGGCATGGAGCCTTCGGTCTCTTATCCTGATGACCCGAGCCAGGGACTTCAACAGAGGCCACCTGAGCGTCAATTTAGCCGATCGTTCCCTACGGGATTTGGCATTCATTTGTTGACACAAGCCGCACTCTTCGATATCATGATCTTTACAGAGGTACCACACACAGATGCCATAAGAGTCAGTGATCGACATAGAGTTGCAGTCCTGACAAGTTGTCAAATTGACATTTTTCCCACACGAGAAACGTTCCGAATAGCATGCCGAAAAAAGGAACAGAGGAACAGGGGCGTAGTGACATGGCATATATGCGTCCCAACATCAAATCCAGAGCCGACAAGTGGCACGGTCGAGACAAGAGGAGTCCATGGTCAATAGTGATTCTTTCAAAGACTCCTGTCGAAAAGGTTTCAGAGCAGCTGACACTTCAAAGCACTGTATGCATGCAGCCATCAATCCTAGGAGTCTCTGAAACCAAAATGTGGGAACACAAATTCAGCTAAAAATGCCACACAGTAGCTAAAATATCAGTGATCCTTTGTTGAGATGAGAAATTCCTCAAGGCCTGCAAGTCCCACACAAATCACAGAAAGGTTAATCTCTACGAAGGAACTAAGGTTGATTTCTGATGGTTCATAGAAAATCCCAGACTGAAGAGTGCCTCAATAATTGGAGCAGTGTGGCTGATTGGTGTGCAGAAGGGGCTTGGACCGATCAATCGTACAAGAAAGGGTAGACATGTATCCCCCCCAGAGATGGAGGAAACCGACTACTCTGTTCATCAGTGTGTACATACGGAGCAGAGTTCAATACTGAAAATGCCTCTCACTAATGGAGAACCTCAGAAATATTAGATGGGGGTTCCTGAATCAGAACATGCTGGTATACGTCTGAGGTCCGCAGCAGAACACCAGTCAACTTGAACTGATCACAGGATTAGGCCAGGCGTGACCATCTTCAGTTTTCTTTATTATGGTTTTTTCAAACCTTTAAAAAAAAGAAAAGCAACGACCAAGAAATGTGTACATACAGCAAGAAAATACATATTTTACATCTAGATCCATAGATGAATCACATCTTTCGTCGGCAGGGCACACTTCTAAACGTCCCACTCAATTAGAGGGCAGGCTTTGTGTCCAAACGCTCTTTTATGACGCGAAGAAAGGAGACCAGGGCATATAACACAGATCTATTTGACCCGTCAAACATGGCTCTCCACCAATCTTCCCGAGAAACAAGCTGAAATATCTGTTACTGGGCCAAATATGATGTTTCTTTCTTGTTCTAGCCCAGAGCACGTCATTGTCAGATGCTTGAGATTTTCATTTGTGGTTTTGCAGAGTCGACACACTAGATCAGAATCATTTGACTGGGACCAAAAGCATAGTCGCTCCTTGGTAGGCAGTACATTGAGCATAAACTGTAAGTATATGGTTCTAGACCACTGATCCGGGAAACAGGCCAAGTATTCTGGGAGACGGCCGTAAGCACTCGCCTCTTCAGGAGCTTCTTTCATTGTTCGTGATTCCGATCTTAGTTTACAAGTGTTGATCCAATCTGTTCTCCATAGTTTCAATTTCGCAGAGTCCGGATTTTCTAGCAAGGTTTGTGTCGTGATGTCGCATGTGTCGAGAACCTCACGACACAACTCATTCCATTGATACAAGATTGTTTGGGCTTTTTCGGAATCTGGATTGTGAAGTATTGCAATTTGTGAAGGCGGATTCATTTGTATAGTTTTCCTGAAAAGACTTAAAAGATTCCAGGCAACTCTTGCTTGAATAGAGATGTACCCAAGTTCGTATCTTACACATGCTGTGGAAGTCCCCTTAGGGAGGTGTAGGACTTTGGACCAAAAGATGTTTTCAAGCGAGTTCCACACCTCGTGCCCACAGCCAAATGCATTTTCTCTGCCATATATCAGGGATGGAACCACCTTTTGTTGGAAAAAGGTTACCATAGGTTTTAGGGAGAATTTACCAAATTTTTTGTTGATCAGCGACGCCTGGCATGCCAACTGCCGGCATTTGCTCTTCGGTGTCTCTACCCAGGGTGCGTCATTTCTACTGGCACGGATTCTCATCCCCAGATAGGTGGTGGTCTTCATAATCCTGATAGGTTCTTTGTCCAGGTACCAGTTGAATTTCTTCTTGTTTCCTTTGGAGCCCTGCAGTTTTTCAAAAACAAGAATTTCACATTTCCCCTTGTTGATGTTGAGACCATTCTCTGTTAGATACGTCTCCACAACGCTCAGTTTACTCTGGAGTCCTATTGGTGTTAAGTCCAACAGAATAATGTCATCTGCATAAACCAGGTAGTCAATGTGAGTACCATGTATTTTCGGTGGAAACGTAGTCAGTCCTTTGAAAATGTCTTTGATATCCGATATGAACAGATTGAAAATGCTCGCTGCTACAGGACAACCTTTTTTAACACCTGTAAATGTGTCAATTGGGGACGATAGATTACCCTTAAGGTCTAGTCTGACCCTGATAGAGGTGTTTGCGTGGAGTTCACGAATGGCGGCCAACAGGCTAGGTGGACAGTTCCACTCGCTCAGTTTCCCCCATAGTAGGTCTCTGTTTATACTGTCAAAAGCCTGAGATAGATCAATTAGTGCCAAATAGATCTTAGAATTTGACCGGTGGGCTTCCATCTTCAGTAAGTTTAACAGTAGGAGGGTAACGCAGCATCCCACACCCATGACAAATCCTGTCTGTCTCGGGTCCACACAATTACATTTAATAGACCATTCCAGGAGTAGTTGGAGAAGGGAGGCATACACTTTCCCCAACACGCCAAGCAGGGCGATGGGTCGATAATTCTTGGGGTTTCTACGGTCTCCTTTTTTGAAAATCGGTATGATCACTGCCGTTTTCCATGATTTAGGGGTCTTACAACACTTGATAATTCTATTGAACAAAGTCTCGCAAAAGACCGACCATTCTTCCGGGTGACGTTTCATAGAAAAGTTTGTGAGCCCGTCCGGTCCTGGTGCTCTAGAATCATGCACGTTCTTAATGATTCGTAAGATATCTTCGTAGTCAATGGTGAGTTCCCAGTGTGTTAGTTTTGGGGATTCCCATTCTTTGATACCTTTGTCTTTGCGAAAGAGATCAGAGTAGAAGGAAATCCACTCTGTCTCTAGGACCAAGTTTGCCTGCAAAGCGTGTTGTGGAGCAAGGTTATCATTTATGAGTCTCCAATAATCGTCTGGATTAGTGCTCGCCATTTTCAGCAGCATAAGCTCTGGATCATTTTGTAACATGATGGCCTTGTGAGATTTTAGCCAGTTCTTGTAGGCTTGTTTGAGTTTGTGATTTCTCGCTGGCATTTGTAGAGAGGGATTTTCGCATCTTTCTCAGTTGCCAACGCAGAAGTCTTTTTCTTTGTGAAATCTCAAGATCAAATTTGTGTTTGCATATAAATTCAGCGTACCTTGGATTTTTCTTCTGTTCTAGGTATTGAGTCAGAAGGTGGTTGTATTCCAAAGCTCCTGAAGACTGGTAATCCGCCGAGATGAGAGATACCTCGACAGTGTCGAGGTATAGACGGACGCGACCAGCACCCGTTCTGACTGCATAAGCCCAGCGCTCCTGATTTGATCGAATATGTGTGGAGAATAGTAGAGTCACCATATCGTGATCACTATGAGGCATTTCTGTAACTACAAGACCATTAGTTCTCATATGAATGTTTCCAGGTACCAAGATGTAATTAAGTGTTGAGCTTAGGTCTCCTCTTCTCCATGTCGGGGCCGCCGGGATATCCCCTGGTGTTTGACCATTGAACATCGTTGGCTCTCGTAAGTCCATTTCCACGCACCACTGCGTTGTCAGTTCTTCAAGTTTGTTGACTCTCTTCTTGCTGCCAATTAGGTTTAAGTGACTGATGCAGTCAATGTTGAGATCGCCACAAATGATCAAGTCGTTTGAGTTGCCCGTTTCCATGAGGTCCTCGATGACAGTTGTTACTTCATCAATGAAGAATTTTGTGCCAGCTGCCCCATGGTTCCAATAGAAGTTGACGATGTAAAGTTTGCAGTCTTGAACATGTGTTGCCCCTGCAGAACTAACCGTTACCACCTGAATGAAGGGAGAGATGTTAACGCAGTTCGTAATCCTGAAACCTGAGGCTATCCTAGCTGTCACCAAAAGACCGGCCATTGGTCTACCCTTGGTTTGCTTAATGGCCGGGTTATGCACTATTTCAAACCCCTCCAATATTGGGTTGTCACACAGCCATGTCTCCTGTAAACAGATCAGATCTAGATCGGTGGTCCATGCAGTGTTGAACATGTGACTAAAGCCCCTGGTGTTCCAGGATCCCAATTTGCAGTTCGTGGATGGTTTATAGGCCTGGCATTAATTCGACTGTTGTGTGTTTAACGTTCCGGCAACCCAAGACCAGTCATTTTCTTTCGCTTCCTTAAGCACACATTCTTTGTCAGAGGCCACATTAAGCGTGGCGCGATCCACTCCTTGAATTGTTATCTTTATAGAGTCATTCCGTGATGTCTCTGGCAGTGGTTTTAGATCAGCACTAACATGGCATGGTGAAGTTGCAATGATTGTCGGTGTCGCAATTTCAGTCAACACCGACCTGTGCAGATGTTTACTTTCTCCATTATCCACTCTGTCAGGCACATTTTCCGTTGGTCTAACTGCACAACGGGTCGGTGCTAAAGAGATGTCGAATCCCAGCGACATTAGCACCAGACCTGCTTGAAGTAGCATGTCAGCTATGAGTTTTGACTGTAGGTGTAGTATGACCGCATCATTTTTGGTGTCAAAGAATTCTACAATTTTTAGATCTCCAGATTCAATGGCTCTCAAGCTCGGTACAAGATGGCATAGCCACAGCACACTGACGATTCAAAATTAGGTCATCCGCAGAGTCTATGCGTTCGAGGAGCACTTGATACAGCTGCTCTCGGCTGCGGGACTTCACACAGTCTTACAACTCTGCTGAGTTGTTGAGGTAGGATTCTGTCTTGCACGTTTTCTCGACGCAGAGATTTCGGGGCAGGAGAACCAGTGTCTTCCGGTTGTGAGGGCACTGGCACTGAGGACGTTTGTGGCGAGCTTAAGTTATTGTTGGAGATTGGAGCAGTAGCATTGCCAGAGGCCGAGTCGCCTTTATTGGAGAGATCCGCTGATAAGGCGGCGTCCTCGGCCACCCTCAACTCCTCCACCATATCATTTTCATAGACTGACATGTTCAGTAAGTCTTCAGATATGTCACATGAGTTGGATTTAGATCCAATAGCTTGATCCAATACAATGACTACTTTGTTTGTTTGTTGTTTTGTTTCGCCACTTTTTTCTTTCATAAAGGTCTTATTCACTGTTACATTTACAGTTTTGATGTTTCTCAAAAACTTTCTTGAGTCTTTGCCTCGGTTTGTTTTTTTCAAGCATATGTTTTTCAATTTTTTAGCACCAGTACCTCTAGATTTGTTTGCAGTCGAGCCAGTTTTTGAGGCATTCTTAAAGGTCTTGAATATGTCAAAGACTTCTGAAGACTCTGCATTCACTTCTTTGTTGGCCGAGTCAGGCACCGAATCTGTCAAGACCACAAATTGGCTTGGGTCAGAAGAGGATGCTATTTGTGGATCTAGGAGGGCCAAATTCCCTATGGATTGACTCGCCACGAGGATATCGTGGAATTGTGTAGAATTTTTGTTTCCATTCCAAACTGTAGGTTGGAAATCCACCGATTTTTGGGCTCTCGTTTCGCAAGCGGAATTGGCGTGCATCATAGATCAAGGTACTTGAGTACAACCAGCTGATGTTATTTCACCTTTGTCCGGCGAGATTTCATTGTGTTTGTCCGCATCTATAGAAATACATTCCTTGGTTCTTGCTGTTGGATTTAAAGATTTGCTTAAGTCTATGGCAGCCAGCGGCGAAGCACATGTGGCAGCGGGCAGGCATTTCGGATTGCCGAGTGGTAGTGTGTCGGGGTAACGCAGGTCATCAGCTCCTCTTTCACTCAGTGCACCCGTTCGGGGGCTGAGCTAGTCTTTTGTTGGAAGAGATTGAGCGCTTGTTTTGCCACTTCAGCCAGAAGTTTCTTATCCAAGTTGGCGTTTTTATTGAAGTCCATCAGTGATGTCATCGCCAAATCAGCCTTGGTGTTTGTTCTTACCACTGCATCCATGTGTTGCATATGTGTGTTTTCAGTAGCCAAGAGCTTAGAGTTCATGGCGGAAACTACTGCCGTCAGACCTTTTAGATTCTCATTTAAATGCTCGTACATTTTGAGAAAGGGCGCAATAGACAGCGTTATTGAAGATATGATAATGGACTGAAGGTCTTTTATGTTTGGAGCTTGGCCCATAGTAACATTAGCCGCTGCTTCGTGCCCTGTTTGATGTTTTCTGCCAGGAATGAAGCGTCTAATTTTCGGAAAAGGGCGCTCCATTAGAGACGAGTCGAAAGATGATAGATCAGACGAGAAGTCAGTACCCTCATAGTCAAGAGTGACGCCCGCCCCGTCCAAGCACAACTCATTTACTGAGCAATTTTGCAGTGGTTTGGGGGCTCCCATTTTGGGGATCTTGTTCTGTGAGCATTGGACGCTTGGAGAGATGCTCGAATCAGCACGCCTTTTTTCGTCAAGCCACATTGATGAGGGGTCTGCAATTTACTAGGAGGGCCTGTGATAAGTGGTTTTAAGGTTGCAGGTAGTTCAAAAGCGTCCTCCATTAGTTCTGATGTTCCAATTTGTGTTTCATTTGCTGTTGATTTATTACATCTGCCTTTGTTAATCTGTTTAAGATCTGTTAGTAGTTTATTAACAACGTCCAAGGAGTTTCTGCGATTGTTGTCATGTGTCTTTTCCACTTTCTTTGACGCACTCAAGACAGCTCTCGCAGTGAGGGGATGGCTAAATGCGTCCGGACAGGATTCTTGCCCTGGCTCTGCAGCGTCCAGGGGCGTGGAAAGAGTGCTTTTGTAAGCCACGTCAACATGAGGCACTTCGAATGGAATCATAGGTGATAACACCAGTTTTTCATGCGCACTGTAGAATCTGGATCGGGGGGACCCGCTACTTGTTTCTTCATTTTCGTCTGTGCCGGAAGTGACCGGGATAATTGAGCCTGAGTTTAGTGCACGTACACTAGAGTCGCAATGGGTTTGCGCAGGCATCGATCCGTCTGCAGCTCTTAGTTCTCCTAATGTGATTGGAGTTGGAAACAGACTAGGACCCATCGTCTCGGTCAAGTCCATGTTCCCAGAACCTCCAGTGAGCTTCTTATTGTTGTCATTGTCCTTGTTGTTGTCATCATCATTAGAGAAGGGAGCAGTGTCGACGATGGACTCAGTACGGCATTCAGACGAAATCGTTTGGGCAAACGAGATGAGTGCGGAAGAACATGTGGTTCCCAACGCCGATTTTACTGGTACAGTTTCTTGACCCCAGCACCCCGCCAAGATGTCTGCTTTGTAAGATAAACAGGGTGCGGTCGACACAAATAGTTCGGAGGACACATAGGCACTTACTTGGGCAGCTTGGGCGACGTGTTTATTGCCGGCTTTAGTGCCGGCTGTGTCGAAGATTCCGATGTCGTCACTGTAGCAGCCGGGACCGAGGCAGACTCGCGCGGGTCTTCGGGGACCGCCCGCCAATGAAATTCAGTGGATTCAATGGATTCAGCTGTGAGCCATGAGCGTTCAGACTCTGGGCATGGTGAGTCAGGTCCCTGTCTGACTTAAGCGTAGGTTTTCATTGCCGCGCTAGGAACTTTCCCTTGCGTTTTTGCAGCGACTCGCATCACACGGTCTGCAGCGGCAGCAGACCGCGGGGAGCTGGGGAGAGAGAGCGAGGAGTCCAGGATTCCACGGACTTCCTCGGACTCCTCAGACTCTGCCAGACTCCGCGCCTGCTCTGCGGGGAAGATCAGTTTTTAAAGCGAGGCACTCCAGCAGCAGGTCACTCCCCCAACAGGTAAACACAGAAAGTTACTGGCAACCGCAACTCCTCAGACTATGCCAGACTCCCAGTTTTTCGGTGAGTGGAAAAAGATGGAAGGTAGAGAAGTCCAGGATTACCTACAGGCCAGCCTGTTCTTGGAAACACTGCACTGGTCCAGGTGAACAGATTCTATGGCCTCCATAGAGAGGAGCTTGTTGACCTCCACCAGGAGAAGATTGTAATCTATCTGGATGAGGGAAGGATGAAGAGGAACAGAAAGAAGGTAGCCCTTGAGAGTATTCAAGGGTCCCTAGAGATGGTCAGTCAATGAGGGAAGTGATAAGTGAGCTTGCAAATGCATGGCCTTTTGTCAACCTGACTCAACCAGTCATTGCTTCTTAGGATATGCAGGAGCTGTAGAGGTGGATCCAGCCGGCGAAGAAGCCTTTTTAAAAAGAGAGACTGCTTCCTTCTATGGTTGCTGGGAGACCTGTCAAGATTCCTGGCCTACCCGTCCATGAAAGCCACCGAAGGACCCTTGTTTGGAATCTCAGGAGGAAGAGGACTGCTAAAAGGGTTTGTGTGCAGGCTTGGAGAGGATTGTCTGACACTTTGCAGTCTGGGTCGAGGTCTTCATATTATTTAGCTCTTCGTCTGTGGGTGGATGAAACAAATTCTCACTAAATAGCAAGTCCAGAATTCTGTCTTGAACCTCCTGGGTAAACTTGGTTGACTACATCCGTGCCACTCTGGGCATGTTAGTGCCCAACGCCATGCTTCTACTGCAGGTTTTGGACGGAAGCTTCAGGCAGGTCCAGAGCGACTACCTTGGCTTCTTAACATTCTGATTTAAAGACGTGCTGCTTCTCAGTAGTGACGAAAGCCTGAAAACACCAATTTCCTTCCAAAGCTTTTGGTTAGCAGCTGCCAGAAGCATGTCAGCTTTGGCCTGTCTGAAGTGTAACAAGGCCTTTGTGTAGGCTTTGCAACCATAGGCCTTCAGACATTTTTGGTCCTTACTACAGAAGGCTGGTGATGAGGAGGAGTGGCCTGAAGTAGAAGGCTTGGAGTAAAAGTGATACAGAGGCGAACACCATTGAGTGCGGTTGTAGGTGTCTGGTGAGGAAGTGTTTTTTTTTTTTAGTAGTGAGGGGCCTATAACACACCTCTAGTCTCCTGTTGGTGCCTGCACTGAATGGGACTTTTGAAAAATCTTGCAAACTTCTGCCAAAGAGCCCCTCTGAATTTGTACATTGGATCTATCAGAAGATCTGAGGACTAGGAACTCCGAGAGGATGCCTGCCTCATGTGCAGACTCTTCAGGAACGGGAACTTCCAAGAACTCAGACAGGCCGAGCATCCAGTTGTGGAATGCATTAGCTCTATCAGGAATATTGTCCTTGGCTCCACTAGACAAATCCTTGGTCCTGTGGGTCAGAAAGATCTGTGGTCAGAGCAAATGACTCCAGAGGTGAAAGCGGAACCCGAGAGCGTGTGGTTGTATTGGCAGAGGATTGGACAAACCCAGCATTGGCTTGGGTGGGGCCGAGGGAGGATTAGGGCCAATGTGGTCGTGTCCATTGTTGGCTTGACTGGAGATGACAGGGTGATTGGAGATGTAGGCTACTGATGCATCATCTCACTAATAGTCCCCTTAAAATACTATGTCATGGCTTTAGAGCTCATGGAGTTTTCAAACGGGTTGAAGAAATGGTCCTCAAGGTTGGTCTGAGACTGGAAGCATGGAAGGAGGAGGAATCCAGGATGACAATTATGGAACACAGCATGGTTGTCTATGTCGAGCCATCCAAGATATAGGAGTCTATGGAAAAGGTGCAAATTATGTCAGATAAGAGCGCCAGTCGTTGGACTGCCAGCCTGAATGTGGCACGAATGATCCTTGCGGCTCTGTATGTGGCAGAGGTACCAGCAATTCATGCTCTCCGTGGGTAGACATCACAGCCAGCTCCACCAGCAAATTACCACCCTGTGATCCCGGGTCAATGACAGAGGGGTCTGTAACTGGGTATGCAGTGATAATAACGAAAGAAGAAATAAACACAAATAACAAAGAAATAACTTATTTTTATAATAACTAATGTAAATATAACTAATTCGACATTTTGAAATTTCAAATTATACTTTGTCTTTAAATAATCATATAATGTAATTTTTTGTTAAATTAACCTGAGTTGATTGACCATTTGGTGTTGCTCACGTACATGCGTTTTTCCATAGTGATGCAAACGGAAGATGTTATCTGCCATTTTCTTCTGTTCCACGGATCCTACCGCAAGTGCTGCTTGGCTTTGCTGGAGTTCAGTAGATTTTTTTGGCTTCTTTCCTGGATTAGGACATTTCTTGCAATGGGTTTTTTTTGGGATGCATTCCTGGATCATGGCAATTTTTCTGATGGATTTTTCTGGATGCTTTCCTGGATTATGGACATTTTTGGGATGCGTTTGGTTGTGGCTGGTGTACTTTCCTGGAATTTTAATATTTTTGCAGTGACTTTTGTGGACATTTCTTGGCATTTGGATTGGCATTGATGAACAAGTTACTTCTTACCTTGTAACGTTCTTTCGACGGGATGTTCCTCCGACGTATTCCTCATCTTAGATATCTCCTTCCAGCTCTGCTGGCCTCGGAAAATTTTTTCTCTAGAGGGCGCTGCGCGTCGACGTCCTCCGAGTCGATGTCCTTCGACAGCCGCCGTATCGACGTCATCCTGCCTATAAAGGCCGCGCGCAGCGTCCGTTGCTCAGTTCCGTTTTGTAGCCCACAATAATACTTTCTGGACTAACTAATCACCCTGAAGGAGCGTAAGCTGCAACAAGGGAAGTAGAACTGCGGGGATGGATGGGAGGGTCGATGAGGAATACGTCGGAGGAACATCCCGTCGAAAGAACGTTACAAGGTAAGAAGTAACTTGTTCTTCGAAGGGATTGTGTCCTCCGACGTATTCCTCATCTTAGATAGGCTCCCATAGCAGTATTCTATTATCGGAGGAGGGAGTACTGACTTCACACTGTCTTCTATTGATGAATAGAATGCAGTACAGCCCTTCCAAACCTAGTCTCTTGACTGGAGGAGGAATCCAGATTGTAAAAACGTGTAAAGGTATGGACAGACGACCATGTAGCGGCCGCACATATGTCTTTAACCGGCACGCCTCTTTTGAGGGCCGATGAAGCTGCAATACCTCTGGTCGAGTGAGCCCTAAGGTTTTGAGGGGGCTCCTTCCCTGCCAGTTTATAACATTCCAGAATGGCTAGAATGATCCATCTGGAAATGGTCTGCTTAGTTATTGGTAACCCCAGCTTGTGACCTGTGTAACCTACAAACAGCTGGTCTGCCTGTCTTATCCTGGCTAGTCTACTAATGTAAAAACTTAAAGCCCTCGTAGGGTCTAGCCTGTGTAACCTCTCTTCCTCTTTCCCCGGGTGAGGAGGAGGATAGAAAGATGGTAGGGTAATCTTCTGAGTGATAGGGAATTCAGAAACCACCTTTGGGAGGAAATTAGGCTTCACTTGCAGGACAACTTTGTCTTTGTGAAATATAGTATGAGGTGGTTTACAAGAAAGAGCTTGTAATTCGCTCACCCTTCTAGCAGATGTAAGTGCTATTAATAAAACAGTTTTAAGGGTAAGGAATCTTAACGAACAAGAATGGAGAGGTTCGAAAGGTGTACCCATCAGGAAAGTTAGTACTAAGTTTAAATCCCATAGGGGAACTTGGAATGGTCTTGGGGGATAAACATTGGTTAACCCCTTTAGAAACTATTACCAAAGGGTAATTTGAAATAGGATGGTTCTTCCGCAGCACGCTTAAAGATAGATAGCGCTGCGAGATAGCCCTTAATGGTGCCCACTTCAAGGCCTGAATTTGCCAAATATAGTAGGAAGGACAAAACCATTGGTGTACCACATGAAAAAGGGTCAATATTCTGTTCTCTACACCAGCTGCAAAATATGTTCCAACGGCAGCGGTATAAAGACTTTGTTGCTGGCCTCCTTGCCGAAAGCAACACCTCCATAACATCATCAGGGAGGTCCCAATCCTTGTACCTCAGCCTTTCAGAAGCCAAGCGTGAAGGTTGAGGGTTTTGATGTCTGGATGGAGAACCTGACCTCCCTTCTGTGAGAGTAGGTTCTCTCTGAGTGGAAGTCGAATTGGAGGGCAGATGGACAAGTCTAGAAGGTCCGGTTACCACGTTCTCCTGGCCCAATCCGGGGCAATTAGGATCATGGTTCGCCGGAATCTTCTCAACCTCCTGATCATTTGAGGAATGACAGGGACCGGTGGGAACGCGTACAGAAGCGGAAACTCCCAGTCCACTATGAACGCGTCTCCCAGCGCTCCTCTCGGGGGAAATTCCGTTGAGCAGAACAGGTCGCATTTCCTGTTTAGGCTGGTGGCGAACAGATCTACCTGAGGGGTTCCCCAAAGGGCGAAGATCTCTTGAAGGACTTCCTGAGCTAGCTCCCACTCGTGGGAGACTGTGTTCTGCCTGCTCGGAGCATCCGCTGTCAAGTTCTTCTCTCCGGCTAGATGAACTGCCGATAGAGAGATTCCTTCTTGGATTGCCCAAAACCAGAGCTGCATCGCCTCTCTGCACAGGGGTAGTGATCCTACGCCTCCTCTTTTGTTGAGGTAATGCATGGCCACCGTGTTGTCCGTCATTATCAGGACGTTCTTCCCTTGTACAGCTGGCAGGAACGCCTTCAGCGCAAGTCTGATGGCTCTCAGCTCTAACAGGTTGATGTGTAGTCTGGACTCCGATGGAGACCAACGACCGCTGATGGTCAAGTCGTTGGCGTGGGCTCCTCACCCCGTGAGTGAGGCATCCGTGACTACTGTTATCTCCGGCCAGGGTTGCCAAAACTGTTCTCCTTTCAGAATGTTCTCCTGACAGGCCCACCACTGAAGGTCTCGAGCCACCCTGCCGGGAACCTGAAGAAGATCTGTCATTCTCCCTGAGAATTGTGACCACTGAGTCCTCAGTGCCCACTGGAGGGATCTCATTCTCAGGCGAGCCTCTGGCACTAGGAAAATGCAGGATGCCATGAGGCCTAGCAACCTCAAAAATTCGAAGGCTGGGAGACGTTGGGCATTTTGGAACTTGGTAACCATCTGTAGAATATCTTGAGCCCTCACCTCTGGTGGCGAGGCTTTTCCCAGGGAAGTATCCAGGATCGCTCCTATGAACTGGAGTCTCTGCGATGGTATCATTTGTGACTTCTTTAAATTGAGGGAGAAGCCCAGTCTGTGAAGGAAGTGGCACACGTGATTTAGCTGGATCTGAGCTTGTTCCGGAGAAACAGCCCTGATCAACCAATCGTCCAGGTAGTGGTAGGCGTGAATCTCTTCCCTCCTTAGACTTGCAGCCACTACCGACATTAACTTGAAGACCCTCGGGGCGGAGGTCAGCCCAAATGGCAGCACTCGAAATTGATAGTGAGAGTTGCCAATTGCGAACCTCAGGTATTTCCTGTGTTTGAGATGGATAGGCACATGGAAATAAGCGTCCTGAAGGTCCAGAGATACCAACCAGTCCTGGAACTGAAGGGCCTGGAGGATCTGAGAAAGAGTGACCATCTTGAATTTGTCTTTTCTGAGAAATTTGTTCAATTCTCGCAAGTCCAAGATGGGTCTCATTCCTCCGTCTTTCTTTGGAATGAGAAAGTAAGGGGAGTACCAGCCCTTGTTCCTCTCCGCTACAGGTACCGGTTCTATGGCACCTTTCTCTAGCAGGTCCCAAATTTCCTGCAAGAGGAGCGGATCTGGAGCTTTCTGAGAGCTGATCCCCGGTGGATGACTCTGAGGTATACGTAGGAAAGGCAGGCAGTAACCTTGGGCAACTGTTTCCAATGCCCAAGCATCTGACGTGATAGCCTGCCATACCGTCAGATGTTGAGTCAACCTGCCTCCTACAGGTGTCCTGTGAAAGAAGTCCTCAGAGTGGTTTTGGGGCGGCTGATGCAGATGCCGATGGTAAAGAGGCACCTGCTGTTGCTGCGGCTTTTGAATATCTACCCCGTCCACCTCGGGTAGTTCTTCTTTGACCCCTTTGAGCCGGTCGTCCTCTACCTCTTCCGAATGCGGAGTAGAAGCGAAAGGACTTGCCCCTCGCAGAGGTTCCTGTGGGACGAAAAGGAGTCTGACGGATTGCAGCTCCTAGGGATTTTGCTGCTGCTTTTGAAGTTTGCAGTTTCTCTAAACTGTCATCCGCCTTTTTCCCGAACAAAGAAGAGCCATCGAATGGCATGTTCAAGAGCCTGGCTTGCACATCTGGGGCAAAACCCGACTTTCTCAACCAAGCGAATCTCCTGGTTGATGTACTTGCCGCCATTGCTCTGCTGATACTGTCAGCCGAATCAATGCCCGTCTGGAGGGATTCGCACATAGCGTCTTTACCGTCCTGTATAATATTCAGGAACGCATCCCTTTCTTCTCCCTCCGGGATGCAGTCAGTCGCTGTAGAAGCACACTCCCAAAGTGTATGGCTGAACCTAGCAAGGGTGCAAGTAGCATTAACAGATTTTAACGCCATGCTACATGCTGAAAAGACTTTCTTTGCCATAGCATCATATTTTTTATCGTCCCTGTCCTGTGGGACGGTAGGATAAGCCGTCTTGACATCGGTAGAGGATGCTGCCTGTACCACCGGACTTTCTGGGCATGGGTGTTTAGACAAAAACTCTGGGTCTGTAGAAGATACCCTGTACTTTGTAGACAGTTTTTTATTTACTGCTGGTACTACATCTGGGGTTTCCCAGTTTGTCATGATCTTTCTCTAAAGAGCTTTATGAAAAGGCACCACAGGATCCTCCTGTGGGCCTTTGTCAAGAATATCCGTGAGGTCATCTTGTTGGAAAGATTGTGAAGGTGCAGACCACCCCATGAACTCTGTAATCCTGGCCATTAAGGCTCTGTAGGGGGTTTCAGCATGCTCCCTCGGGTCTGGTTTAGCAAACTCCACCTCAGGGGAAGTGTCTAACCCACTTGCCTCATGTAAAGAATCATGAAGATCCTTTAATCTGCGCTCTTCAGAGGAAAATTCCTCTCTAACTGGGGTTACAGGTCCCTGTAACTGAAATGTGTCTTCCTGTTCAGACAAATCACCCTCTTCTAAAATTGAGGATATAGTTCTCAATTGTTCTGAACTCATGAAGGGAGTAAATCCCATTTCCAAGGCAGAGGGTGCCGAACTTGTCATTATTGGCCTCGAAAACGTCGATGTCGTCGACGCTGACGTCGAAGGCTCCGAGCGTGGCGTCGAAAACAGAGGCGGAGGCCTCGAAGACCTCGACAGAATTGGAATTCTACTCGACAATATCGAAGCCATCGACGTCGAGGGCCTGGCGATAGTCACTGGATGTGTGGTAACCGTGACTTTTCTTGGCGTCGACGCCGGTGTCGAAGCCGGCGTCTAGTCGACAGACCCGTGTGTCGAAGGTCCCCTCGACAACGGCGTCGAAGACATCGACCTCGACGGAACCTTCGTCGACGGAACCTTCGAGGAAGGTTTGGAGGTCATAGTCCTGCTCAAGGGTTCGAGACGCGCTCGAGAAGTTTCTTTCGCCGGGTACTGCGACTTGCGGCGTTTTTGACCTTCGGGTCTTTCGACCAGAGCATCGCTCTCGGCAGTCTTCGAGGGGGTCGAGGCCGCGTTCTCGAAGCCGCTCATCATATTTTTTCGGAATTCCTCCAATTCAGCCCGGGAACTATGTTTCGTGGGGCAAGGGATTCTTTTTGGCGAAACAGAGGAAGAGGAAGACGGAGAAGGGGATCTTCGACGTCTCCTCTTCGAGTGCTTCGATCTGAGACCCACTCCGAGACCTGGAGCGCGAATGGTGACGAGGAGACGAATGTCTCGACTTCGTCGACGAAGAAGAAGCTTTAAAAGTCTTACCTTTCTCCAGCTTCCCTCTACGCTCCTTCAGGGCCTTAGCTGTCATGGACATACAGTCCTCGCACTCCGAACAATGGTGTTCAGCTCCCAAACACCACAGACAATTTCTGTGAGGATCGGTCAACGACATCTTTTTCCCACAATCTCGACATTTCTTGAAGCCGGATCGAGGAGTTGTCGGTTCCGACGAGGAAGCCATCGAGTACGGATCGAATAACTCGAGGTAAATAGGATTAATCTGACTAAGAACTGAGCAACGGTATTCCGAGGCACTAAGTAAGCGCGGAAAAACGGAACTGAGCAACGGACGCTGCGCGCGGCCTTTATAGGCAGGATGACGTCGATACGGCGGCTGTCGAAGGACATCGACTCGGAGGACGTCGACGCGCAGCGCCCTCTAGAGAAAAAATTTTCAGAGGCCAGCAGAGCTGGAAGGAGATATCTAAGATGAGGAATACGTCGGAGGACACAATCCCTTCGAATTACTATTTACAATGGATCTGTTCAGCTGTCAAAACTACATTGGTAAGCCATTTACATTTTGTTTTTCCTGCCTTTTGAGGTATGCCATTCTTTTTATTTAGTTTTAAGTTGTGTTTTTGGCTTATTTTTGTGTTAGCAGTTTAGGGTAAAAGCAACACTGTAGATAAGAAAATGGTTAACATTTCTCAAAGTCAAGTACTGCTTGTGTAATTTGTAATTCAGTGGCTTCTGTGTTATTGGTTTTGCTCCATTTTGGGTTCTTTATTCTATCAAGCTGGCCACCATCTGTAATGAAACGTGTTTGTTGTTTTGGATTCGTTATTTATGCACATTTACATAGGTCTGATATGATATTTATTTGTACCCATGTATTTTATTATGTCATTAGTCATTTAGTTTTCGTAATTTTTTTACTGTCGTTATTTTGGTTTAGTTATAATTACATGTAACCCTGTCATTGTGGCAGGAGTGACCTTGGGGATTATGTGTGCATCCTTCCTTGATGTACTGGTTCACGCCATGTGTCCCCTCTTCTTTTAGTCAGCCATTTTGTGAAAACAGAGCTCTGAATAGTGAGGAACACAAGGGCTTTTACTTACCAAAGTGGAGCCCCTGGTGTAAGGTCTTGAGACCCTCGGGATGGATCCTGGTAGCGGGGACAATGGCAGGACCTGGAGATGACATGCATTACTTACCGTAAAAGCATTTCAGATGATTGTACCCACTTAGATTCACATGCTGTGCATATAGTCTGACATCCAGTGGTAACCGCGGAGTATTGCATCTCGTCTTTCGAGAATTGAAAGGTAACATTGACATGGGCGTGCCTGTAACACTATCCATATCTGACGTGTAGTGTATGCAAAATCCCACACGTGTCAAGGTCCCTCCAATTTTATTTTTCTTGCTGTGAGGGAGCCTATGACTATCGTGAGCAAGTACAGAAAAGAGAGAAAGTAGTAAGACGTCTATGTTCCATCAATCGGAGCAGGAAGGCAGGGTGGGCACATGTGAATCTAAGCAGATATAATCATCAGAAATGCTTTTACAGTGACTAATGCATGTTTTCTGATGCTTGTTAATCTGTTTAGGTTTAGAATCACATGCTGTGTATAGACTAGCGAGAAGTACCCAGAGTTTTAGGTGGGTTGTCAGAAGGAACAGCAGTGAAAAGATGTCTTAGTACTGCTTGTCCCACCTGAGAATCAGACGTAGAGTGAGTGTCAAGGCAATAGTGTTTTTGTAAAGGTGTGTACAGAACTCCAGGTTGCCGCTTTGCAAATGGACTCTAGGGGAACATCTGCAATGAATGCTATGGAAGCCCCAGTGCCTCGAGTAGAATGTCCTCAAGGCTTGAGGGGCAGTTCTCGCTTAGCAAGAGTATAACAGAGTGTGATGCATTTAACAATCCACTCAGATTGCCGATTTAGAGACAGGATCCCCTTCTCTGCCAGCTGCCACTGAAACAAAAAATTGGTTCCGTATTCTCAGTGGTTAAGTTCTGTCCAGGTAAAACATGACTGCCCTACGCACATCTAATGTGTGTAGGCTTCTCTCAGCCATGTTAGTAGGGTTCTGGAAGAAAGTAGTTCTATTGATTGATTAAAATGGAACTTGGAGATAACGCGCAAAACGAGGGTGAGAGCGCAGAACCACCTTATCTCTGAACTGTAATGAAAGGGTCTAGAACTGAGAGGGCCTGTAGTTCACTAACCCTTCTTTTAGAAGTGATAGCCACTAGGATGGGTCCATGTCTTAAAATTGCGTCAAAAATGGCTGCAAATACAAAATATTGCAGCAAAAATGCAGTGGTTTTGCTGACACAATCATGTTAAGAATGCGGGGGACACCCCCAGACCCATTATACCATTTAAGGGGAGCGGGGCACATGTTATAATGGGGTACACCTTTACCGGGTCAAACTACAGCATTTTTGCCGCAATTTTCTTTACCGGCGATATTTTTGCCATGATTTTATTACCCGATAACACATTCAGGTCCCATCCTTGGTTTGAAATTGGGGGGGGGGCATGGAGGGGAGGTGAATCCTCTTGACCCCTTCCATGAAAGCCTTAATAACTGGTATCTTCCACCATGACACTTTTTGTTGTGACGTAGTGTAGACCGAGATAGCAGCTAAGTGAACCTTAGGGGAATTAAAAACCAGGCCCGAGTCAAGCAAGCGAGTCAGGTACAGTACAATGTGAGTAGGAGCGCAGTCAATGGGATTGATGCTCTTGGTATAGCACCAGATAACAAAACGTTTCCATTTACTGGAATAGCAATATCGAGTGTTAGGTTTTCTCGCTTCCTTAAGTATGTCCATGCATTTCTGAGGGAGTTCTAGATGTCCGAACTCTATGACCTCAGGAGCCAGGCGGCTAAGTTCAATGTTTGCAGGCATGGGTGAAGTGTCTCCCCTTTGTCTTGGGACAACATGTTGTACGGGCAAGGTAGTTTCACTGGGGGAGATAGAGACATCTCCATCAGATGAGCGAACCAGGGTTGGTGGGCCCACCAATATCATGCCGACTGGTTCCTGGTGCATATTGTGCACTATCTTGTTGAGTAGGGGAGTCGGGGAGGAAACGCGTAAACAAAGTTCCCTGACCATGTGATCCAGAGTCCGTTCCCTTTGAAGTGGTTCTGTTGGTACCTGGAAGCGTAATCTTGGCATTGAGCATTCTCCAGAGTTGCGAACAAGTCGATCTCTGGGAAGCCCCAATCTGCGAAAACATTGGAGACAATGTTTTCATGTAATCGCCATTCGTACTCCACTGGTAGGGGGTAATCTCTGCTGAGTACGTCTGCCAGAAGATTGAGTTCCCCTGGAACATGTGATAACAGGAACATGTGTTTGAGAGCCCACTTCCAAATATTCTGGGACAGTTTGGACAGCCCTGGATAGTGAATGTCCCCCTTTGTTCAGATAGTACATGGCTGTGGTGCTGTCTGCGAGGATCAGGGCCGTCTTCCCCTGCAGTTGTGTCTGAAAGGCTTTCAGTGCTTTGCATACTGCTAACAGTTCCAACAGATTTATGTGGTTGGATGCTATGTCTGATGACCAAACTCTGTGTGCTGTCTATTGAAGCAGGTGAGCTCCCCACCCTGCGAGAGATACCTCCCCCCCGGTGGCCTGCGGGGGTGTTGCAGGATTTACCCTTCAAGAGATTCTCCCTCGACCACCACCATAGTGAGAGAACGAGGGCTGGCGAGACAACCACTAGATCGTCCCATTGTCCGCTGGCCTGACACCACTGGCTGTTGAGCCACCCCATTATTGGACGCAGCGCAATCACGCGTGAGGAACCAAATAAATGGATGACGCCATCATTCTTAACAGTCGCATATAGCCTTGCATACTGCCACCTCTCGACTGGCTACATATTGAGGGATCTGAAACAGCATGTTTTGGACCCTCTCGTTGGAGGGGAAGATGAAGCTATCCTTTGTTCAAATTAGTGCCCCTAGGAACTGCTTGACTTGACGGGGTCCAAGCTGGACTTCTTCTCGTTGATGGAAAATCCAAGCCTGAATTAGAGGTCTATTATCTTTTGGGTATTTGACAAGCACATTTGGTATGAATCCCCTGTTATGAGCCAGTCGTAAAGGTAAGGATAAACCGGAATGTATAACCTGCACAGATGTGCTGCTGCCACTGCCAGCACCTTTGTAAACACTCTTGGTGCTGAGGCTATGCCAAAGAGTAGTACCTTGAACTGATCGTGCTTGTTCTGTATCATGAATCTGAGGTATTTTCTGTGCGCGGCAACATTGAACTATGAAAGTATGCATCTTTCATGGCCAATGTTGCCATGTAATCCCCCTGTGGGAGCAAGGGAATTACTTCCTGCAGAGTGACCATGCAAAACTTTTGGGTTCTTGACAAATTTGTTCACTGGGCACAAATCTAGTACAGGGCGCATGGTGAGATCCTTTTTGGATGGAAGGAAGTACACTGAATAACTACCCTTGTTTACCTGTAGAAGAGGCACAACTTCTATGGCATCCTTTTCCTGCAGGGTCTCGACTTCTTGTAGCAGGATGCGCAGATGTTCTGGCGTTGGGCGTCTTGCTCGTGGAGGTCTAAATTGGGGGGACTGGCTAAATTCTATACAGTACCCGTGGGCAACAGTCTTGAGTACCCACTGGTCTGTAGTTACCCCCTCTCATGCTTGAAGAAATTATGTTATCCGGCCCCCGACTGGGGAGGCATGGAAGGGGGCCCAGATCTATGCGTCATTTTTGGCCTGACGCCGGAGAGCGCTCAAGGAGTAGAATTCCGACCCCTTCCTTTACCACGTCATTGGCCTCTTGGGGGATACAGGGTGGTGTAGGTGTTGGCTCCTTGGGTAGAGGACCAATTATTTCCTGAGCTGTATCGGTTCTGAGGGAAACGTTGGCCACGAAAGGAATGTTTAGACCGCTCCCTCTCCTCAGGCCTCTGGGTGATCTGATCCAGGGTCTTGAGGATGCGATGCTCTTTCTTAGCAGTTTTGAGTGCTTCGTCAATCGCCTTTCCAAATAAATTTGTTTCCTCCACTGGCTTATTTATTAATGAGGCTTGAGTCTCTAGTTTAAAACCAGAGTTGTGTAACCATGCGTGCCTCTTCAGGAGGGTACTTGAGCCAAGGATATGCCAGCTGTCTGCTGCATCCAAAGTATTTTTAAGGATTCTCGGATTAACCTGCCTGCCTTCTGCAACCATGGAGAGCAGGCAAGCTTGCAGCGGTTCAGGGACTTCTTGAAGGCCCTCCTGTAGCATGCCCCATTGTACATCGGCATAGCTGGCCAACAAGGTTGCATTATCTTCAATGCGAGCGAGTGGAAAAGGATGCAGCCACTGTGATCCTTTTCCTTAGAGCATATAGTGTCACAAGTTTCTCCCCTTCTCGCCTGTTTTTCCTTTCTTGTAAGGGGAAGGATAAATGAACACCAGGAAGAAAACGGTAACAAGGAGAGCGCGAGGCGAACTCCGGAACACACGTCTAGCTACACCAAGCAGTAGCATGGAGACGCGCGGCGCCGCAGAGGCGTGGACTTTTTCTAGGAAGCTGAACGTAGTAAGAAAAGGCTGGAGTACAGCGCTTCGGAAGCACCGGACATGTTGGTAGAACCGCAGAGTTAATACCGTGGTGCATCATGGACCATGAAGTCCAAAAAGGGTGGACTCGGCGGACCATGACAGCATGCCTCCTCCTAAACTCGGCACCTCCGGGTTTGCCTGGGTGGATCAGATGATATCCTCACAACAGACGAAGGGCTTTCATGTTTGAGACTGGTTCCCAGGTGCGCTCACTGGGAGGGTATCCTTTCCATTCAACCAGATACTGGAGTTGGCCGCGTCTGTATTTGGAATCGCATATCCTGGAGACCTCGAACTCAAGTTGTTTATTGACCAGTACTGGAGGGGGTCTAGGAGCAGTTTGGGTGGAATGCACAAATGGTTTCAGCAATGAAGTGTGGAAAACTGGATGAATCCTTTTCCATGAATCCGGAAGCTGGAGGCGGTATACTACTGGGTTAATGATTTCTTTTATGGAGAAGGGTCCATAATACTTTAGGGGCCAATTTATTTGGTCGTGGATGTCGAGGAAGAAGTTTAGAGGACAACCAAACTTAGTCTCCGACCGCATAAGGAGGGCTTGGTCTTCTTTTGGTTTCTGCATGACGTTTGACATCTATCCTGGCCTTTTCCAGTCATTCTTTGGCGTCTTTGTGGACATTGATTAACATTTCGATCCAGGAATCAACCGCAGGGACTGGGGTTGGATGAGGCAGGATAGATGGTAGAACTGAAGGATGAAATCCCTGGCTACAGAAGAACGGGCTGGTTTTGATGGCTGAATGATCCGAATTGTTGTAAGCGAACTCAGCTACAGGAATCAGAAGTGACCAATCATCCTGGACTTTGGTGGAAAAACAGCAAAGATACTGCTCTAGGGTCCGGTTGACTTGTTCTGTTGCTCCATTGGTTTGTGGGTGATATCCTGATGACAACACATAGATGTTTCCAGAATTGGGATATGTATTGGGGTCCTTGGTCAGAGATGATTTTGAAAGGCAGTCCATGAAGTCTGAATATGTGTTCCAGGAAGATAACAGCCTATTCAGATGAAGATGGTAGCTTGAGCAAGGGTGTAAAGTGAGCCATGTGTGTAAACAGATCTATCGTAACCATTATGGTCGCGTATCCTCTGGATGGGGGTAATTCTACGATAAAATTTGTGGCGATGATTTCCCAAGGTCGTGTTGGCATTGCTGGTTGGTGTAAGAGGCCTGCTGGTCTTCTGTTATCATGTTTGTTCTGGTTACAGACTGCAGAAGATTGGACATAGGTTCTACATCGTCTTTGATTCGTGGCCACCAGAACTGTCTTTGTAAAAGATGGAGGGTGGTGGTGATGCCTCTATGTCCTGAATGGAGGGTATTGTGACATAGTCTTGTGATTTTTGTCTGAGTTCCTGTGTGGGTACTGCCAGCCGGTTTTCCTTGAAAAGATACCAGTCTTTCTGCTGGAGGTTCCTAAGATTGTTCCTTTCGTATTCTTTCCAGAGTTCAGAAGAAGGTGTCTTAGCACGAATGTCCTCCAGGAGAGAAATAGCTTAGGCTACAATTACAGAGTCAGGAAACATCTTGGGAAAGGAGCGTGCTTCGAGAGGCTCGTAATCAGGACGTCTGGACAAGGCATCAGCTATGAAATGTGTTCCAGGAAAGTGAAGATTTTGAAACTGGTATTGGGCAAAAAAGAAGGCCCAGCAGGCCTGACGGCTATTTCTGCATTCCAGGGATTGTAGGACTTGTAAGTTCAGATGGTCCGTACAAACTTGTACAGGGTGTTTGGCTCCCAGAAGGAGATGACGCCAGTCAGTGAAGGCTTGTCTGATGGCTAGCAACTCCTTCTCCAGGACGGAATAATGAGTTTCACTGGGGGTCAAAGTACGGGATAGATAGGCAATGGGATGTTCTATCTTCTCACCATCAGGTCACTTTCCTCGGCAGCAGAATCTCTGGACAAGACCAGCGTTTTTAATGCAGCATTCTCAGCCTTAAGGTTCTGAACTTCAGTGGTTAATTCTTGCATGCCTCTCATGAGGTCCTGGACTGCGGCTTCCATATCTGTCTTTGTATCAGGTTTGAGGCATCTCAATCTGTTTCTCCCCTTCTCACCTGTTTTTCCTTTCTTGTGACGCTCTTGGACGTAAGTTCCTTACTGTCCGGGACTTATATAAACCTGGACGCGGGTCTTCGGAGTCCAGCGTGAGCTTGCAGACTTCCAAACGGAAGCGTTCAGTATCCGGGCGAAGAACCAGGATGCCGACGAGTCGGCTCGAAGGAGTCGGGAATAGACTCAGAGCACGAGGGAATTCCAGGAGTAGTCCACGAAAACAGGTAAAGGGAAAGGATAAATGAGCACCAGGAAGGAAGAAAACAGGGTAACAAGGAGAGCGCGAGGCGAACTCCGGAACGCACGTCTAGCTGCAACAAGCAGTAGCATTGAGACGCGCGGTGCCGCAGAGGCGTGGCCTTTTTCTAGGAAGCTGAACGTAGTAAGAAAAGGCTGGAGTACAGCGCTTCGGAAGCGCCGGCCATGTTGGTAGGACCGCAGAGTTAATACTGCGGTGCATCATGGACCATGAAGTCCAAAAAGGGCAGGCTCGGCGGATCATGACAGTCTCTTACACTCCTTGTCAGGGGGTGCCTCCCCAGTTGATTGGGGAACCCAAGCTCTCTTCCTGGTTGTTGTTACTGCCAGTGAATCTGGAGTAGCATGAACCCTGATGTAAAGGGGGTCAGAGTGGGAGGGTTGAAAATAAATTCTACCCTAGGATTTACTGCTCTAGGACAGCGTCAATAAAGAAGGGGCCAACGGCTTCTTGATCGAATTTAACAGAGGAATAGCTTGGCTGGCCGGTGGTTTTTCTTTTAAGATGCCCTCCTCTTGATTGTATAGGTCCACAGGGGCCTCCTCCTCAGTGAGGTCATAAATATATTATTCTTCTTCTTCTTCTTCCTCCTCTTGAGAAGGGTCAAACACCTTCTGAAGCTTAGCCACAGGGAGAGGGGGGGGGTTGTCCTCTCTAAGTCTTTTGGGTGTGGATTATTCAGAGTTCCACACACCTCTATCCATACATCCCTCAGATTTCTCTCTGGTCCAAATAGATGAACCAGAGGAGTTCAAGGGGTGGAAAGGGCTCCTGTAGTGGATGTTCTGCATCCAAACATTGAGATTTCTCCTTTAACGTTGAAGAAATCCCTTCCGAAAAGTCCTTTCGGGGGACTGACGGTTGACGCGTGTCCTTCGGTTTGTCTTTGGGCCTCTCCGTGGGTTCAGATGAATCTTTAGGCCTATCCCTGGGTTTCGAGGAATCCTTGCAATTGTCCTTGGGTCTCGATTAATCCTTGGACCGTTGCTTCTGACCATCTGCTGAAATAATCCTAGCGATGCTTTCGGTAATCACCTCAGAGTCGGGAAGATGTAAAGTTCGGGCCTGCGGTTGCGCGGTTACTTTTGGCAGAACCGGGGCATTCTCGGCCCGGGACGCATTCTTCCGATGCATCTCGACAGACTCCTGGATATTGGAGGCAGCGGCATTCGATTTAGAGGGCCCAGACACAAGGCGCACCTGCGGTTGCGGTGAGGGCTGCTGACCTCGATTATGGCGCTCAAAGCCGAAGTTATCGGTGTGCCTGTTGGCGTATGGACCGCTTCGACTGTTTCGCCGAAGATGTCCCTGGGGTTGTGTTCTTAGTGTGTGAAACATGTGCATCTTTGTCACTGGGGTGTACAGTCCCCAGAGCAGGACCCGAGTCTTACCTAGTGGGGCCGGGGACAGACTATGCGGCGCAAGAATGCTCTGCCGAGAGGTCAATCGCCTCCGAATCGGAGGCCTGTTCGTCACTCAGCCCCTCGTCATAATCGGCGGTTGTGGCAGCGGGAGAACTAGACTCAGCCTGTGACATTCCGTAGGCCGCCCACCACTTAACACAGCGCTCCTTCAGTGTCCTCGGACGCAAGAGCTTGCAAGCCACACAAACCATCTCGTTGTGATTAAGGGGCAAATACCGATTACACGTACGGTGTTTATCCTTCCAAGGGCATCTGGCCTTACAAGAAGGACAAAACCTAAATGGAGTCCTCTCCATAGCGGAGGAAATAAATAGTGACGAAAAGACCCAGGGAATAAAAAGAGGAAAGGGATTCTTAGAAATGGAAATGTCCACCCCGGCACTGCTCTCCCTACTGTGTAGGCTGGCCAGAAGGCCCGGCCACGTGGTCGGCAGCGCCGACCAGAACACTGTCGAAGATCAGTGGAACCGTCTTCGGCGGAGATCTGGAAACAGCCGTTGAGGGAAGGGATGGTAAGATAATATTCAATAACTCTAATAATATACGAGCAAAGGTCGAGGATAACAATAGTAATGTCTCTGGACGAGTTCCGCATAAGGCGACCAGTATACTAGGTGGAAAAAAACAATCTGAGGGACCTCGATGCGTGAGGGATTTTGGGTTCACTACACGTCACGTAGGGATAGTGTTACAGGCACGCCCATGTCGACGTCCCCTTTCGATTCTCAAAAGACAAGATGCAATACTCTGCGGTCACCACTGGATTCCAGACTACATGCACAGCATGTGATTCTAAGCAGATTAACAAGCATGAGAAAATGCATTACCCCCAGCGAGTATGTTGCTGTAACACCTGCTTCCTCTGAACTTAACCCAGTACTAGTCTCTGAAGAACCCTCAGCCCTAGAGCTGGTGAAATCAGTTATGGCCTCTGGCCCTCCTCCGTTGGGTCTTGGAGGAGCCAGAGGACCACTCCTGCATGCAGCGGGGTCCAAGGGAAGGAGTCGCTGCCTTGGGGTTCCTGCGCAAAACATGCTCTTACCTCAATGGAGCTTGAAGCTCTCTGATGTTAGCTTCTGACGAACTTCTTCACAGAACACAGTGTGGAAGCACCAAAAAGATCCCTTCACAGAACACAGTGTGGAAGCACCAAAAATATCCCTTCACAGAACACAGCGTGGAAGCACCAAAAAGATCCCTTCACTGACCAAGTCCTCGACAAGTGTGTGGAATTCAAGAGCTGAACACGGCAGGCAAGTTTTCTAAACATTGTTGGGGGCAAAGGCATCCCCAAGAGATTGTGCATGACAGAGGCCAAGAATTTCCTGATACAGGAGGTGCAGGATTGACCTTCTGTTATAGGCAGATGACAAAAGATATGGCAGTGAAGCCAGAGGGGCAACAGCATAAGGAATCAAATGGAAACCTCTTTATGAGGGTGAAGCTGAAGAAGCAAAAGAGATAAGTTGCAGCAGTGTAGTGTGAGGAATCCTGTGGAGTCATCACTAACCCACATCCTAAAGTTGCCTCCCACGTGGCCATGAGAAGGCAGCCGCTACCTGATCCGGACTCTGGGGGTTGTATTCTGAGGGTGGATCACATGACAGGAGATGGCTGTCTGGGGGAGGTGATGGCTCTGACAGGAGTGACACAGTAGTATTCCCGTTTATGTGAAGAAGAATCCCTAATCCCAGCATTTCTAATGGTTGTTTGTAATTATTCAGAACCCTTTAATTGGGAGGACCTAAAACCTACTTCTGCTAAACATCCCAAACACAATTTCGTTAATTCTTCATATGTACATAAAAGCTCTAAAACACATTTAGCATCTGATGTTTGTTAAGGAAAATTCTCTGAAATGTGCTAATTCCTCTCTACCTTAGAGACACCCAGCACACTTGCTTGATTCTAGGAGTTTTCAATTTTCAACCAGGAGAGAGCAAGACCTTTTTCTCACTCGCTCATGTATTGTTCTGTGATTTGAACACTGTTTCTTTTGGTTTTGGAGTCTGACAAACTCCATAGGCATCATCCTTTTACATTGTGTCACACAGCACCTTCAGTGTAGTGGCACAGGGAAGTCTTTCAGGTTTCCCAAAGATTTAAATTCCTTCTCTTGGATAAACTACTGTTTCCAAGAGCAGTGAAGTGAAATTGACTTTACTTAAATTTGTAACTTTCTAGACCCAGCACACACCATCTTACAATAGGGTGCTGGAGGGGTTACTTCGTATCCCCTTTGTCTAGTATCTCATGTAACATTTTTATGTTACCCTTTCTATAATTAATGGCTGATGGCAGAGGTTTACTTTTAACTACCATTGTGTGTTTTTAACGCATTCTGCGTTCGCAGCTGCAGTACAGCACCAATTGGTGCCCATTTTGTCAAAATGGCCCGTCTTCTTTTTTTGCCATTTGTTGCTGAACAGTCCTTTTTGAGATTTACTCTGCGCGCCAAATCAGGTTTGGTCCCTTTGTTCGTTTTGTCTTTGGCAGGATTCACGAGTGAAGCCCGCCTCTGGCTCCAGAGTGTCTGGCAGGGGCAGGAAGTGAGGGAGGTGTCCAAAACTCCCTGTGCTTAATCCCCTTGGTTACAGGAATGCACCCAAAGGTGATTGGCCGGTTGGCTGTCCGGCAAGGACAGCCACCCTGCTGTGTGGCATCTAGGCTGGAATTAATGGGAGAAACATGCATAAAAGGCAAGGCTTTTTGGCTTGTAAGGCAGAGTCAACCACTGGACGAAGGAATCCCAAGAAGAACTTGGAAGAGACACCTGCTGCATTTCCTGGACCGTAGGTTTGCCCAGTGAAGCCCTGCTGCTGTGCTGAAACTCTGAATTCACCTCGACTAGAGCAGCCCTGAAAGGATGACTTCTCCCCTTGAGTTGATGGGACCAATCAACTCCAAAGTGAACCCTTCTGGACATCCTCTCGAAGCTGGCTGTACTTCCACTGCTGATGGAACCAAAGTGCCAGGGAGAGGAAAACCAGATTGGGTACATCTGTCATGATGCCTACCCCCGGGCATCTGGATCGAGTCCATCAGCCCCGGGAGCAGGCATCCAGATACTCATTAAAACCCCAACAGCCCCGGCAGGCGCCAGGCTCATAGACTTTACTTACCTTATGCAGACCATGCTGCAAATGAGTCCAAGCCAACGTGAGGCCTGGATGGGAGTATTTTATTACAGGGACTATTTTTTACTCGGGTGTGATTCTGGGGAACTTCTTACCTGGGACTACTTTGCAGGCTATTTAAACCATGCCCCGAACAGCAGCTCATGCTTCGTGTTATTCTGCATCCAGCAGCGTAACGCTCACCGTGTCTGCAAGTCAGCATCCAGTCTTCTGCCACGCCCGCCTCGAATCCGGAGCTCCTAGACAAAAGGAAAAGAAAGGAGAAGAGATTAGATCACAAACATTATTTGATTCCTTACCTGATTCCGGACCCAGCACATCTCCGAGCCTGGAAAGGACATTATTTCAGCACGCGTCGCTTCGCCAGCAGCAGCTTCCATTTTCTTTGTCGAAACCCAGCACCAGGGGGGAAAACAAAAGGAATAACAAGGAGAGCCAAGAAAACCGACAAAGACAATCTCTTTGCCACAATAGGCTTACCTGCTTTACCACCGGAGGTATTATCCTTTAATTCGCTGCATCTTTCTATGCCTAAAGGGAGAGAAAACAGCAAGTTAAACCCATGCAATTTTTACCGGACAGTGTTTGGTAATACAGACTCTTACCTGAACGCCATCAGCTGCCTCCAGGCAATATTCTTTTGGACCCAGCTGCAACCTAACGAGGGAATGGAACAAGAGTGAACATCGGACATATTGAACTCTTTGAACTTTATAGACACTGGAGTCAATATTCCTCCGGAACTCCTCCAGTACCTTCAAACCAGTGAAGTAACTGGTATCTACGCGCCCCTGCATTCCATGCAGGATGGAGAGCTCATCATTTAAAAACATAAGGAGAATACTTCTACGAGTCCAGCAGACAAGATTAGGCGGGCCAGTCCAGACATCTCTTCACTACGCATCACGTTGGTGGAGACCGCAGCTGTCCGGGTCTGATCGACGCCCCTGTGGGAACCAGGTGAGCATAACATCCCTTTTAAGTCAGACCCGAGCTCCAGGAAGATCCTCTGGACTCCCAGGAAGCGGGACTGACCAAGCCGGAGCCACCTCAACAGAGTGCTGGACCCCAGATGCGAGGAAAGTCCAAAGTGGTAACCGAGAACCACGGTGGTGCTATTTGCTGAGACACAAAGAGCTGAAACCGCAAAGTGCTGCTGAATTGAAGTTTGTCCTTTGCTGCTGCTGACTGTCCCATTGTAGTGCAGGAGTCCCCAGAAGTCCCCCCTCTTGTCCCGATGACTGAGGCCCAGGAACAACAGGATCTGCAGAGCTGCACAGGAACAGAAGCCAGCTGGAACCACTTCTTCTAACCAAAGGTACCGTACAGTCTAAGAGAACTTACCTCTTGTCTTGTAGCCTTACTTGTTCTCAGTTGAGACTTGGCTTGATTGCTTCTGTAGAGTTGCTTGCATCTTTACAAGCCTCCGAGCTTGTGGCCCCGCATGGATTCTACTTTTTCTACAAAGTCTTCTTAAACATTGTGCAAGACTTACTTACCTGCAAGAAATGCTTCAGCTCACCTACACTTCTGCCCAATTGACATTGGCTGGCCTGGCTCCCTGAATGACTTCTTTGCTCCGATTGTGTGTTTTGCCTTCCTTCCAGGAAAGGGTTAACTTACTTTGCATTGGGGGTTCAAAAGTACTTACTTGGTTCAAAACAATTGTGTGATCTCTTGTTCTATTCCAATAACCCTTTTCTTCGACACCAATCCCAGTATTGCTCTAAATGTACCAGTGATATATAAATGTCCACAGTGTCCTAGCTATTTAAGTCACCTTAGGGTGTAGGAAGTGTCTGTGTGCCATCCCAAATGGGTACTTGCTGATTTAGAGAAACTAAGAGTGTGTATATTGGAGTGTATTTATTTGTGTGTTACTATTATATTGTCCCTTCTGAAGGCTAATTCAAACTGACTGGTAAATGTATTTTTTTAATTTTTTTTATTTACTTGATTCAATTTACAAACTTTTTAGAAGTTTTGTATCCATTTAATACCGTCCTCTGGAAAAAGATGACTAGTTCAGAAACAGGCAAGAGAAAAGGAAAACAGGGGAGGTAGGATTCACAAAAATTAATAATTGTTTAATCAAGAAACCTTGAGTGTAAGTGTTTATTTGGATACTTGTCACTGTGAATCTCTGTGTAACCACCCTACTGCTCACAATGACACCTCTTGAGATAAGCCTAGGTGCTCAGCCACACTACCAACCTGTGTAGTACAGACTTATACCAAAGTTTGGGTTCCTATTGCCAGGAGGCCAAGGTTGTTGTAATGCACCCAAAGGGTACTGCTTCAAATCTTGCCTAACATTTATGATAATTATTATGTAGACAAAAGTGTTCAATAAAAACTTAAAACA
Organism: Ambystoma mexicanum; assembly: GCF_040938575.1. NCBI lineage: Eukaryota > Metazoa > Chordata > Amphibia > Caudata > Ambystomatidae > Ambystoma > Ambystoma mexicanum. The sequence continues at coordinate 726,910,893 of NC_090934.1, forward strand.
CTATGTAAATCCTTTGGCCTCCAATTCCCAGAAAGCTTCAAGTTCTGGGACAAAGAAGAGGACTAAAGAGTCAATGAGGATTGACAGTAATACCAATTATAACTCGTGGTCTAGTTGCCCATCATTCAATCCGAGCATCACCTGCAGGTAAAAGAAGGTAAAGGAGAAGTCGCATGAAGCTGCAGAGAGCACGGAGTGGGAAGCGGACTGAAAGGCAGAGGCAAAGTTACAGAGAGAAGACGTGCTGGGAAGCGAAGACGCTTGTAGGCAGTGGGTGTGAAGGGATGGAAGAGTGTAACTCCGGTAATCCAGTAGTGGGTGCCAAGGAGGGACAGCTACATGAGAAATCTTTGCCGCAGAAGGAGACGCGATCATGGGCAATGGCAACTGTTGCATTGGCAAAGCAGTAATAGGCCAACGCGTAAAATAAGAGACCCGGCCTGATTGGGAAAGCTAACCTAACTGAAAACGACCGCAGCAGCTGCATGTTGAACCGGTGAGTCGACCCAGAAGTGTTGGGGACCCCCGGGACATGCTCACAAGTGATTGAATGTTTGGAGACATATTTTGAACATCGACCAAATACATTTAAAGCACAAAGGCAAAAGTGGTACAACTCCCCTTCTGTGGGATGCAATTTGGGTAAACTTGGAAATCACAATGCCAAAAGACTAAAGAAGAATTAAAAAGTCGAACTCTGTATAATTTCCCTTATGTGAAATGTCAATTTGGGTTAAACTCAAATAACCATTTCCAAAAACCAATCTATATTGAAAAGTAAGTTGAGACACAGAACTTGATCAAACCCTGTGTATGTGATGTCAGTATGAGAGATGGAACAAGTTTTACCAAAGTCAATAAACAATTAACCATTGAAGAAGTACTAAATAGACCTGATACCAGAGGTATGTCAGGTAGTGAACCTTTTGTGGGTAAAGACGCCTGGCAGGAGAGTACACCAGGGGATCTACAGAGACCAAACAGATACTCCTGGAAGGAGAGCCAACCAGGATGTCTAATTCAGTTGAGGAGTTCCTGGAAGGTGAGTATAAGAGGAAATTCAATGTTTTGAAAGGAGAAACTTTGTCTTTGAAAACCTTTCTTGAACTTGAACATTTCGCTTTGCTATTCTAAACTTTCGAAAATACTCTTTCTTGCTAAAGGCTAGCCAGTGTTTTGGTAAGAGTTTTTTTTTTTTTGCCATCCTGAAAATCATACAATACTTTCTTTCACTATATTCCAACCTGTGTTCTAGAAAGAACATTTGATTTACCATCTTTAGAAGAAAAAGACATTTTCATTACCTTTAATGGAACTTTGTTGAAGGAGAGTATTTTAAATACTTTCCTGAAACAGTTCAGGGGACGGGATACTAAATCCTGGACACAAGGAGTGTTTTGTTGAGATATATATATATATATATATATATAATACTCTGCAGCTTCCACTAGATGTCGGCCTATGCACAGCATGTGAATCTAAGCAGATTCCACAAGCCTCAGAAATATATATATGTATATATAGTTTTGCACATTCTTATTGAACTGAAAACACATTTCCATTGTACCTTTTGATTTTAGTATGTTAGTGTGAGCGTCGGGTGCATACTGGACAAAAGGTCAACTTGCTTTAGTTTTAGTTTCATAGGCTGGGACGTTCTCGAGGGAGGGGCTGGTAGTGACTGGGAATGGCCAGTCAAAAAGAGAGAGCGAGAAAGAGAGGAGAGAGAGAGAGAGAGAGAGAGAGAGAGAGAGAGAAAAAGAGAGACTTCTCCGATCCCATCTGCCTCCTGCTTTTCTCCAATGCAAGAGTTTCAACGCAAACCCAATATCCAAAACTAAAAATGAACAAAGCACAGCACTCAAAATCCTGCTCTCTCCACAACTGAAGGCCCTTCAAAAGATTGATGAAACAAATTTCCACGACGCTCAAAAGCGGATTGATGCAATAGTACCCATTCAAATAACACACACCACAAACTAAATATTCTTTAATAATTAAGGAGATCGAAAAAGAAAAACTGAAAGAATGAAAGTGAAAAAGAAATACTGAAGAAATAAATGACATTAAAATATTAAAACGAAAAAGCGTTACATATGTACGATATGCATGCTCCTTGTAGTCAAGTTGATCATTGATAGCTTGTGGCAATAGTCCCGCAGCTCAACTTTGTGTTATTTGAAATCAAAATAGGAAAGGATATTTTCAAAATGGCTCCCCAAAGCACTTATTTAGAGGGGTAATTTTTGCTGTTAAGATGTTTTTATGTAACAATTCGTTCTGCACCCCAGTCCCTTTTTCAGCACCATAATAGTTACTACAAAATGTAATGGTTCTTTAAATATGCTCCTACTATTCTAACCTCTTCCACTCCCAACCCTCTCATCCTCGCCGTATCTTTCAAACCCTTTCTCGCCTTCTCTCCCCACCCACTCCTGACCTCTCGGCTACGTCTCCCCTCTCTCCTTCTAATTTCGCCGACGACTTCTCTTCCAAAATTCTCCCTCTTCACCAAAACATTAACTGCTCTCCTTCCTATTCCCCTCCTCCCCGCTCCCTCCACTCCCCTTCAGCTGTCATGCCTGACTTCGCTCCAATCACTCCTTCCGATATCTCTCTCCTGACCAAATCTCATCCTACTGCTGCCCCTTCCAATGCCCTCCCCACCCTTCTTATTCTGAAGATTTACCCTCTTCTCATTCCCTACTTATCCTCCTCCTTCAATATCTGTCTCTCCTCTGCTACCTTCCCTTCTGCCTCCAAGTACGTTACTATCATTCCTATTCTGAAAAACTTTATGCCAATCCCCTTCTTGCATCTGACTTCCGCCCAATCTCACTTCTTCCTTTTCTCTCTAAAATACTTGAACGCCTAGTCTATTCTCAGGTTTCGTCACTAACCTTTCTCTCCTTCCCTCCACTCAATCTCGTTTCCGTCCCCAAACACTCCTCCGAGACCGCTCTCACTTACATTCTTAACTCCCTCCTCTCCGCTCACTACTGGAAGCAGTCCACATACTCCTTGACCTCTCTGCTGCCTTTCATACCGATCAACCCTTACTTCTCAATACCCTTTCCTCCTTTGGTTTCAAAGGTTCTGTTCTCAACTGGCTCTCCTCTTACCTCTCTCACCACTCTTTTGCTGTCTTCTGGGGCGGTCGTACCTCCCCTACACTCCCCTTGGACTACGGTGATCCCCCAAGGCTCTGTTCTCAGACCTTTCTTATTCTCTCTTTACACCTCCCTTCTCGCTCCGATCATCTCTTCCTTCGGGATTTCTCACCATTTCTACGCCAATGACACCAAGCTTTTCCTTTCCTTCTCTTCCTTCACTCCTGACCACCACCTTAATCTCTCTTCCTGTCTTAGTGCCATTAAAAACTGGATGTCATCCTACTATCTCTCTCTCTCAATACTGATAAGACTGAAGTCTCATTCTTTCCCTCCAACACGCTTCCTCCTCCCTCTCCCCCTCCTTCTATTCCTTTCCCCCCTCTAATCTTCCCATCTCTACCCATGCTCGTAATCTAGGCATTCACTTTGACTTCTCCCTCTCCTTTATCCATCATATTTCTCTTATCTCTTGCGCATGTCGCTACCACCTTTTTAATATTTGTAAAGTCCGCTCTTCTCTCACCTTCCATGCTACCAAGCTTTTAATCTCCTCCCTCATTTTCTCTATTGCTCTTCTCACCGGTCTCTCTGCTTCCCACCTCCCCCCCCTCAAATCCCTCTACCACTTTGCTATCCGTACCCTCTGTCGTATCTCTCCTCACGACCCCATATTTAACTCGCTCTCTTACCTTGGTTGGCTTCCTTTTCACTTACAACTTAAATTTCTCTTCCTCTGTCTCGTCTTTAAATCTCTCCATTACCTTGCGCTCCCATATCTATCCTCTTCTTTCATTCTGCACTCCCTCCTGCTCCCTCCGATCTGCCGATCTCTTCCTGCTTTGTTCCCCCGCCCAATGTGCCTCTTCTCGTTTCCGCTCCTTTCATCTCCTAGCCTCTCTTCACTGGAACCCCCTACCTCCGATACGCTCCATCCCCACCTACTACTCCTCCCGTGCTTCCTTGAAATCTCTCCTTCTCCATTCCCCACCCTGACACGCTCCTCCCCCTTTCTCCATCTCCCCACTAGTTCCCCCACATACTTCTCTTTACTTGCCCCTTTCCCCTCTTGCGTTTCATCCCCTCCTCTTGCTTCCTCACTCTATTCCCCATTCTGTCTCCCTCTTCCTTCCCCTTCTTCACCCCCCCCCCCCAATTTCTTGTTTATCCTCTTAGGCAAATTGTTCTACATACTGTTTTTCTGGTTGGATTCATGTTTTGTAATTTGCTTCTACTGTTATTTTCTATGTATTCTTGTTGTTAAATTGTAAAGCACTTTGGAGTAACGCGTTATAAACACAATAAATACAAATATCAACCTTAGGACCGTCTGAGTAGGCCCAACCAGGATTTAAACATACTACGTGCAGGTTTGTGCCATGTCTCTGAAGAGCACTGAACTAGGGAGCTATCCAACCCGGATCATTTTTTAAAGACTGTTACTATTCTACAATTTGATACTGCCGATTACATCAATCCTTTACACGAAATTAGGCACGGGTGCCTCTTTAATGCTATGAAAACCCTATTATGCTCCATGCACAGAAATTTATCCAAAAAGGCAAACGTGAACTATTGAGATACAAGGAATGTTGCATTGACCCGTCCCCCACAAGCATACCAGTTGATAAAAAGCTTTGTATTTCTCGGTTCACATGAATGCACCCACTTATTTCCACATAGGTGATGGAGATAACTCTGCTAGTAGTATGACAACTGCCTTCAAACTTAGATATGTGTTCTATTTCAAGTCTAAAGCAAGCATATTGCTATAAATATAGAGCAAGAAGAAATGTAAGATTTGAAACGGATAAGAAAGAAAAGAAGTGTAGGGATCCAAAATCCGTGAACGACTCAATGCATTAGTTCACGTTCTGGAATGTGAAATATTTTCTTGCGTTCACGTTCTCTGTATTTTATGGAAAGGCAATCATAATGCCTTGTACCTCGTAGCGTTCCAGTGGACGTAATGCACAATACCATGCTAGTTTTGTCAAATTAGATGCCTTCATTAACAATCTGTGTGAATGTAAATCCAGTGTCCATTGGTTCAGGTTTCAGTTCCCATGCATTATGGAATAACTGCAGTATGGTTGAGGGCATGCTTTTGCACTTATGGCACTTGAAAGATGGATCTATACCCTTACAAGACTTCGATGTCAGAACAAAACAATCTCTTATTCATTAGGTTTGATCAAGTTATGCAAAGGCGACTTATTTGCACTCATTAGTGCATATATTTGCGACAAGTGCCTGGTACATGAAGCAAGAATAAAAACAAAGCAACATTGACTTGCAGATGACAACGGTTTATAACAAAGTAATTCCCTCAGTTGAAGTTGTTCAGCTACTTTCTAGTTAAGTACAAGTGGACTAAAATCACACACTCTGGGCCCTCTAATCAGCAAATCACTGCCTGTCTTTCCTCACTCTGTTTTCTTATACCCAGTTGTTTTTCCTTGTGAGCTGCCAGCCTTTTTAGTGTTAGAGCATATGTGGTGCTTTAGAACCACTTTGTGGCTAAAACACTGAAACAGGGAATTTGATTGGCCTGGCAAGACAACACTACTGACAGCATTACAGTTTGCTATTTTTGTGCCCTATTCCAAGCCACTTTATTTGTCATCTTCCTCATCCTCGTGTGCTCCTCCCTCCCTCCTAAAAACTCATAATTCCTTTCTTCTCTCCTAAACTGTAGCCCTTCCCTTCCTTCCAAGTCATTAGTTCTCAGATTCCAAGTGGCTAGTCCTTGAATTCCCTTTCCCAAGCCTTTAGTCCTTGTTAGGCAGAAACCTGTGCAGTTCCCTCTGGGACCACTGCAAAAGATTTAAGTCTACAGGTGTTGACAGTAAACCCACTTGGTAGCAGTCTGTACCACACAGATTCACTGTGGTAGCTGTGGCTGAGCAGTCAGACTTCCCTCAAGAAGAGTTAGGCAGTATACAGAGAATACAGAATAGGTACAGAGGCACAGTAGCACCAGCAAACACTGACCAGAGCTAGGTGTAAAAGTATAAACTTATTTATTAAAGGTACACTCATAAATTACACTAGCACAATAGAAAAGATAAGGAAGTCAAACACAGTTACTATTACTCATATGTACATCCCTAATCATTTGTTGGACAATTCTAAGTTAACCCCACTTATTTCCAAACAGAGGTGAGCGCTTAACGTTAGATGACACTCCAACAAGTATTACAAAAAGGGAGGAAAAAGGCAGAAATAAAGAGAGCAGTAAGGTAAAACACTTTTCACAGAAGGTTAGCAAAGACAGTCAATGGTGGAACAAGGGGAATTAGTTCGAGGCCCGCTTTAGATGGAGCCAGGCGAAAATGTGCCCAAGATCACACAATGTCACAAGTCTTTGCAGGTGAGAGAAAAAGGTTTTACTACGGTTCTGAAAAGTTTAGTTAGGGTGTCCCAGGCCTACCCAGGTTCGAGAGCCGAGGGCTAAATCTACCCCGTACAATCGGTGGCAAGGGAGGCCGGGCGGAACACAGTACCTTCAAAAGTGGAAAGGATCCTCCAGCGGTGGTAGTCGTTCCTGGTAGTGGGTGCAAGTCGCGGCGTCGTCCAGAGGAAGAGGTGATCTCGACGTGGAGGAAAGCTGAAGGTCGTTGCACTACCAGGGATGAGGACAGCCGTGGAGTTTTCCGCACACAAAGGATTTTACCCCTCTTTCGCGGTTGAGGTAAAAAGTGGTATCCCGGTTGCCAGGGTGCTTGGCACAGGCAAGGCGGCCACGAGATGCTTCGGGACGGCGAAGAGAAGGCAGCAACTGGTTGTCCCCACCAGTTATGGGAAGAAGACTCTCCGGCGGGAGATCTCCTCTGTCGTCGGGAAAAGTGGTGAGGCGGTTCTGCAGGGCTTCACCGGTGGTGTCGTCTTGGCAGGTCGGCTCGGCTTCTCCCTCTTCGGCTTCTTAGGTCCTGTGGCGACTTCTGAAGTTCCAGTCCCCAAAGCCCTGCTTTTATGCAGCAAACCCCCATTCACCCAGCCTAGCTGTCACTCAAAAATGCTACGTGGTGAGCCGGCCGGCTCACCACTTGGGCCAATCAGGACGGAGTGCGACTGGAGTTACCAAGGTAACTCAGTCCAGGGTGCCTAAATCCCCCTCCACCCCTCCTAAGTACCCCAGACAGAGCGGCATCACTTTGGAGGGCTTCTGTGGAGAAGCCCGCCAAAAGTGGAACAAAGGGCTCCACTTTGGGTCAGAGTTACAGAGGTGAACACCAACGCCATTTTAGAATCAAGTTTTGGCAAAAATTACCAACCGGAGTTATAATAATAAAGAAATAACCCGGCGGTATGTTCAAGGCTACCGTAAATAAATAAAGGTATTAGCCTAAAACAATGGGAAATCCCATAGGAAAATATTCGCGGTTGAATATAAAGAGTAGTTTCCACTGCCACCAGCCAAAACTCGATGAGGGGGGATGGAGACGTGCCCCCTCGACTAACAGACCCCGGGGCAATGCAATTGCCCCGGCCAGTACGTCCACAATATGATGGTTTGTACTGGTTCTGTTCAGGATTTGAGACTAATAAAGTCAATGGTGACTTTACAGACCCTGGGAGACAGTAGTCAGTCCCAGGGTATGGAGTCTATGTTGGGGGGTCCCTAGGACACCCCTGGGTTACGGCACTGAGGGTGCTGTGTAACCCATCTCACAAAAACACATGAGGCCCTATGGAGTAAAAGACCCCATAGCCCATTCAACACAAGGCAAACCAAAGAAACACACTCCAAACATGTCCAAGGGTGAGGGTAAAAGAGTCTCACTCTTGGCAGGAGAAAGAAATAAACCCCAGAAAATCCAGCAAAGCTGCTGGGGGACTCACTAGGTTAGGAAATTCATCCTAACCAGAGAATTCTTCCTAACAGTCCTTCTCTTCCTTTACCCTGGCCCATATGCCCCCCCTTCCCAAGGCCTACTTGACACCCCTTCCCCATGCTCATCGGACATCCCTTTCCTTCCCCATGTCCCTCAGATGTGTCTTTGATTCTCCTTTATATGCATTCCAAGACCTACAGAGTTAATATGACATGCATTACTTACCGTAATAGCATTTCTGATGATAGTATCTGCTTAGATTCACATGCTATGCATATAGATCGACATCTAGTGGTAATCGCAGTGTATTGCATCTTGTCTTTCGAGGATCGAAAGGGAACGTCGACATGTCCACGCTTGTAACACTATCCCTAATATGACGTGTAGCGTACCCAAGATACCTCACGCATCGTGTTTGTATGGCACAGGTTGACATGGGGAGTCAAAAGTAGCTCCTGGTAGCTGTTTGTTTCAGGCGAACCAGGCTCTCATGCTACAAACAGGTGCTAAATAGGTCCAAACAATTAAGAACCATGGGGTGAGGTGGAGGTACTGGTCTGCAGCTCCTTTGCTTCCTCTTCACAATAGAGCAATAATTCTTTGAAGAGATTCCAAGAGTGATGGGGAAACAATCCTCTTCTGATTCTTGAGCATCCTCCCTCTGATGCGACTTGTAAAGATGTTGTAGGAGCTTCCTTTATCAATGTGATCAACATCAGAAAGCGGTATGTTTATCAGCTGATGCTTGGACAGCCAGGTTCCTCCAATAAATTCTCCGGGACCTGTCTGAAGCCCCCAACTGGAGATCATGGAAGTGTCCAGATTTACATGAAATCGTGGACATGCCCTGTTCTTCCGCCAGACTGTTGACATTACCACTGACTGGGACCACCATTGCTCTGTTGATAACAGCTGCTAGACGACGGGATATAGATGCAGCTTCAATGATGACCATTAATGAGGAGACCATCAACAAGTGTCTTGCTGATAAGACAGCACACGGCTTATGTTCTTCCGTTTCTCGCCTGGATCTGGCTGGTAACAAGGCCAGTCAATGGGACACACGAGACATCCTTTTGAGTACAGTATTTTTGTACTTTGACCTTCCTCTGTGGGAAGCTTAAACACAGATTGAAACTATTCCGGTCGAGAAGGGCCAAGTTTCCATCACTAAGGAACATGAGCAAATTCTTTTCTATGAAGGTTGTATGAAAGAACATTTCTCAGATGGAACTAATGGCAGTATATATATTGCTTATGAGGGTTTGGATTATGCTTATGTGGTTCCGGCCCATTTTGCACCACCCTTGAACCCTTTACTGTTGCCTGAATTTTACCGCAGTGCTAAGTGCAGTTGGACGTAAATGCATTCATATCATGCAAGTCATGTCCTTAACACTGGGAAGGTACTGTCAAGAATGATGTACAAATTCTCTGCAGTAGACTGGTAATGAGTGATCCGGAGTCCAGTTAAAGTACCGAATACAGAAGGATCGACTCAATTTGAACTAAAACAAAAGTGTCAAATTATTTATTTTTTTATAATATTTTTTTTTTGGGTTTCCATTTTTGGAAAAAAAAACTGGTTTTTAACCACAAAAAAAGAGGTTTGGGGGGGGGGGGATTTAACACTTTGGTTTTCAGTCCTTTTGATTCGACCCTTTGGTCATTCGATCCTATGCATTCAAAACTTTGACCTAGAACCGAGTGATCCTTGCCATAGAGGAGATCAAAAGCTGTCCTACTTTCTGATACTCGTTGATTCCTTTGCTGTGATGGTTAGGTCTCAGTGACAAAATATTCTCATTCGAAATGTGTGCCTCAAGCGTATGATGAAAAAACGCACTGCATAAAAATTGATACTATGTAATTAAGAATTTGAACAGGATTCACAAATAGAACTCTTAATCCTTTGAGTGCAAATAACCATTTCCCAGGAATCTAGAGTACAGGAAATTCAATGATTCCCAATACAAGTTAGAATTATAAGCAAATAATATTGGCAAAATGGCAATCCTTTTTCAGGATGCATATGTCAAAGGGTGGTCAAGCAGAGAAGGATAGTGTATACACTTTTAATACAGATTTATACATACTGTTAAAGCAAGGACTACAGGCATGACCGGGAACTATTCCAAGCATACACATCTATAAAAGATGTAATCATATAATTTACCTTATTCTTTAATGAAAGTGAGAGAGTTAAGAGAAGGAGGGAAAGCTGAAGAGAAAAGGGCGAGAGACACTCTGCACCCATGACCTGAACATGCCAAACATCAATAATTCAGTGGCTGCAAATGCATGTGTAATCATCAAAACTAACACTGGAAATGCAATATGCAGAAATAGTTTTAGGAATGTGCCTCTTCCTTCTTGCGATCTTCTGTAGGACCAGAAGAAACTGACATGGAGAATAACTGTTCTCTGAGAAGACCTTCCTCTTGGAGACAACTAAATCACAAGAAAAAGTCTTCCTCATCTCATATATTCCAACACCAAAGGAATTTAGTAAAGGAAAGGGTGCCATAGCAGGATACTCCTCCACCCTTGTTTTTATGCAATCATGAACAGTACCACAGGACTGGTAGTAGGTTCTTGGTCTGGTCGACATGAAAAGACAAACATGTCTGGCAACGGCCTATCCAGCGCCACAAAACAAAAAGGGGGTTTGGGGGGAGAAGAAAGAAGAAATAACAATAACGGCCCTACTAGGCCCTGTGTCATTCGGATTGTGCAAGTGCAGTAACAAGAAGTGCAGGGGGGAGGGATAATGCAAGGGCGGGAGGGAAGACATACACGTGCATGGTGGAAGAGAGGAAGAAAAGGGCCCCTCGGGGTAAGCAAGTGCTATGGGGAGACCAGGTGGGCAAGTGCCAGGGGATGCAGGGAGTGAGAACCACATGCTAAGTGCAAGGATTGGGGGGCAGGGAGGGGTGGGAGGGGAGGGGGGTGTCTCGCATTGATTTAATTGCAATGCTAGGCTCACTTGTCTCAGCCTAAAAAAAACAATGAAGAGCACTATTCTGAGGAAGAGCGAATATGAGGAAAAAGAAACGACACCCCTCAGATTAAGCTTTCCTTCATCAATCAGAGGGTGGAAGCGGGGGAAGAGCGCGAGAGAGATGTGGCTTTAGATTCAGGCTGCAGTGGCAAGATTTAGCGACTATGGCTAATATAAGCAACCTGCCCTTTTCCTTGGTGAACCAGGGCGCAGTTACTCAAATGCATGGTCCTCTAACAGACTTTATTTGATGTCCCTGAAGAGAGAGTTATCCACTTCTTGTTGTCTTTAGCCTTTTAGTCCGACTACACATTTCTGAAGGCTTTAAGATGTTTTGCTGTCGCAAAGATGTGGGTCATATGCATACTCCTAGCTCCATTGCAGGATGATTTGTTCCTCAAGTGTTTAACATCATTTTTGTCCACTCATTGGGTTCAATCTACAGGTGCCAGTAGTTGGCCTGAGTATTGCATGGGCACTCCTGTGATTTAATCCACAACGGCCTGATTTTTTATTTTGACGTTATTTGGCCTTGGATCTGCTGGTATTGGGTCTGTCGCTGTCCAACGTGACACTGAATAGTCATGTGATTTGCATTTCTCCAGCCAACGATCGGCGAGATGGCAGCGCAGTTTAGTATGTTCTGCGTCCCATAGAAGAGACAGGGATTAATTCCGTTGGTCTACAGCTCCTGTCCAAGTGGATTTAAGGTTGCCTTCTTATCAGGGGCACCCATTGTTTGATAACATATAGGTATCTTGAGGTTGGATTATAATTAAGTCGCCCTGCTCTCTGCCTTCCCTCTACCTATTATTTAGGTATGTTGGACCTGAAGGGAGATGGCTTGTCACATTAATTTATGTGCCTTTGATTACCATAACAAGTGATTTTGGTTGTGCAGTGACTGAAGGAAGGCTAAGCTACACGTTGTGCTTAAAGTCTGCTTGCATACAGAGATGCCACTAATGCTCTTGTGTGATTAATTTCCTTTAGGGAATTCGGATAAGTTCAATTGTAAATGTGTCTTTGTGTTTCTGTCACTTAGATTGCTGATGTGTTGAAGCCTGCTAAATAAATTGGGAATAAATGACACTCCCTGATTTACTGGCCATACACTTTTGATCTTTGGTCCAGAAAGTGACAAAAGACCATATAGTCACTGAAATTGGTCGACCTTAATGGGATATCCTTTTTTGACCAATGCATTAGGAATCCAACTTGATAACTGTTCTTTTGGTTTTTAACTGTGGGCTGCATATGTACAGATTAGCATACATTTATGCATACTAGGACAGATTTATTCCTGGTGCACACTGGAGTGTGGGTATATTAAAATAGGAGAATCCCCACTCAAATGCACCATGTTTATCCTCCTGACATGGTAGCCCTGTTTTTTTATACAACGGTTGATGACCAGCAACAATCTTGGATGACACACTGATATTTAGTTTTAGATCATTTCCCATAAGTGGGGTTGGGTATACCTTGGGAGAAAACCTGTGGCATATACACATCGGGATGGCCAGTGCTAAGTACATACCTAAGATAGTTTGTTTGATCACTGCATTTTAGTTTTCATTTTCGCAGGTGCATTTTCTCTTTTCACTATCCCTTTTAGTTAGGCGACACACCACCGTGCCCTAGGGATAGTTCTCTCTTGTGCTCAGGACAGTTTGTGCTTCTGTGAAGGACAGGATAGTTTATGTTTAGAAAAACATTTTCCTGCTTGTCTGAATAGTCTCTTATTATCCTTATCAACCTGTGTATGATGTATATTCAGGTTCACAAAGCCTGGTAACGTTGGAAAAGGCGGCGTGCAGCAGGCTTTGCATGGGTAGAGCACCTACGGCATCAAAACTAAATATTACCACATTCCCAAAGCGTTGGCAAGCCTGAAGATCACCGATAGCTCTTTCTGGAAGTAGAAATTACACCACTTCAAAAGGATATGCTTCCTGAACCTAGTCCTGATCATGTTCTGTAGTGCCTTAGCCTTTCCCGATATACCCAGTGAAAGGTGCCATGCCGGGCAACAGGGTTGCAAGATCAGTCATTTATTAATAAAAGCTGCAGTTTTTTGCAATTGCATCCACACGTTTACAATGCTGGTGCTTCAAATTATTTTTTTACACCAGGCTGCTCTGCAATCTTGGGGACTACCTCTGCATTACCTTTCAGAGGATTAGATACAAAAGTTATAACACTGAAAGGTACAACTCCCCACACAGTGCCATATTTTAGCACCTTTGTTTGGATACACGCGTGATTCTGGATGCACAGAATGAGCATGCACAGGTGTCTACTGTTGTTACGGGCGCTCAGACCATTGATAAGAAGTAACGTCAAGACATGGATCAATGAACAAAAGGGTTAGAATTTGTTTTATTTGCATGTATAGCGCACCAAGCCCTAGGGTATCCGGGTGCTTTTCTTAGGTACATGATACATAATATAAACCCAATGGATTATGTAGAGGAGTACAGAGAAGTGCAAGTATACAGAGAAATGCAGTAGAGTATAAAGACGAGAATATATACAATATATACACAGTGTTGAGGTTTACATAATGCACAATCTCTTTGGGACATGCTGAGAGCTAGTAGGATAGCTGCTGGCAAGAATAGCCAGTAGCCTAGGGCTAAGGCCTACTGTGCCTCTGGGCATAGTCAGGTGGGAGGTAAAGGTCTAGAGATCACGATAGGTCAAGTTAAGATGTTATCGGTTAATTAGGTTGGATGCAGGAGTAGCCAGCATTTTATTTTGTTCTGAAAAGAGAGGAACACTATCACTTTTTAGATCAAGGGGGGTTTGTTCCAGGTTTTGGCTGCCAACACAGGGAATTATATTCCAAATCGCCCCTTTTGCATTTCAAATTTATCCGGTGCAAATGTATATATTTTATTTTGCTTAACCCTCAGAATCAGCCCCTAAAAGCAAAATATCAAAGCAATGCAGATGTCTTGTGTATTACCAAAATCTGTCAACCTCAACTCTACCACTAGCCTCCATCTTTTTTCAATGATTGAGTAGATGGACTTTGTCAAAAAGTGGTCTAATTTCTTAATGAAAAGTTGTTGCAGAACTGAAAACAAAGCTCATGGTCTTGGTAAAAACACAACAGACAATCGACCTCGAATTAACCCATGCCATTAAAAAATTCAAAAAAATATTTATAGTTTAAGAACTAGCTTTATATAAAACACTTATGGAAAATGAGAGAAAAATGCAGTTAATTTAACGTGCAAACAAAGATATACTTGCCTTTTTGTCTTCAGCACTAAGCTGACTCATTAACATGTTGGTATTCTCGTTGTTCCACACCCAAGAGTTGCTTGTGAAGTACTCTAGTAACATCATAGCCCTGTGGAGCCTGGTGATTGTTTTCATCATCCTTTATGTAAAGCAGGAAAAGAATATTTAAATAATCTACCCCACAAACCCATAATGAGAATAAGAAACAACTAGAAATTATTAGCTCTGCGATTTCTGAAGCTGGGCATCTCCCAAGCTAGGCAAACGTTTCAGGCAACCATAAACAATTGGGCTATTTAACAGTATGAGGTAGGACCATTTTAAACATCTGTGCATCCTTAATCCATACAATCCATGATATGGCAAGCCTTCATCTGATTAAATTAACTGGCATAAAGAAGATTATTTCATGCTGGGTGTATTGTTTGAGCTGCCTTTAAACCAGTAACATTTTCAATGTGAGGCCATATTTGTTTTGCCAAAAAGGACTCCAATTGGGTTGATGTTGCAAGTGATTGGTCCATTGAACGAGTCCATTATTCATTCAATGTTTGCTAGTACTCTATGTTTGATTTTTTTTTTTTTTTTAATTAAACCAAAGCCAAAATTATAGACAAGATTTATTTAGGCGTATTAACACAATATGCACAAATGTTAGCAAAGTTCCTTTTCAACAGATAACTGAAAATAAGGCAGGAGCATGCACATAATTTATATCCTTGGCCTTATTTAGTGATATGATCAAGATTTAGACTCCTTTGCATGGCCTTTATACCAATTTGTTTCAAACACAGAGTGTACAGCAAAGAGAGCCTTAATCGGGCCATACATGTTTGCGAGAGCAGACAATATCAACAAGTTTGAAAAGCATATATCGGAAAAAATACATTCCTGCTACAGTTTATACTCTGTCATCAACAAAACGCTTTAAAAAGTCTTCATTCTAAATAAATCAGGTCCCAAAGACCCAGACAATCAAATTTTGTTTCCCCCTCCCGCCCCCATTTCTCTGGATTATAAACCAAAGGATATTAAACAGAAAAAAAAAAACAGGAGCTTGTTTGAGTTTTGTTAGAAAGTCACAATGTTGCCAGTCAAGTGGTAGAATTTTTTGTTTTTCAAAATTAGTCCTTCATTGTACAGAGTAATCAGAATTCTCTTTCAAAAATATTTTTATTGCCATGTTTACAACATAACCACCATTAACCTCCTGCCACCCTTCCACCCACCAACCCTCCTCGGATCATGCAGTGTATGATAAAGAATTCCTATAACCATGCTTGATTGCCCCTCTTCCATCACCAAGGGGCCCAGTCCAAGTTGCAATTTAGGTCACGGATGGCGTAGTATGCTCAGATTTTGTGAACACGTGTTGCATGTATTCACTTTTCATGTAGTCTTACAACTCTCCCCAATCCTTCCCAAATTTGTCTGCGTCTCCTTGTATCCGATATGTGATCCGCTCCATTGCCACAATATCCCAAAATTTATGTAACCAGCCCGTCAATGTGGGTGGATCCTTTTGCTTCCAGTTCTCTGCTATCACCAGCCACGCCGTCATTTATATTGTCTCAGGGCCCTCCTTTTGGGTTTTGAAATTACATGCATCTCCAGGTCGAACAATCCACACAACATTTTACCCAGGGAAAGGACATGTAGTTCTGGCAGCATACATTTTATCTGGCCCAACACCTCCTCCCAGAATGTCTTTATCCTGGGGCAGTCCCACCAGATGTGCCTCCAGTCCCCCACCCCCTTACAGCCCCTCCAACACTCCTTTGATACTGTGTTATGCATTTTGTGCAATTTACTGGGTGTGTAGTGCCATTGAAACATCATATTATAGCAGGCTTCTCGTAATTGTATTGACCTGGTAAGCTTCAGGCTGTACCTCCACAACCCTTCCCAATAATCCTGAGGAATATCCTTTCCTGTTGTTCCCTCCGAGGCTGCTTGATATGGCTAGACCTTGCAAACTGAGCATCCCTGAAGAATAGAATATATGCTCGAGGTTAGTTTTTTTGTCCCCAGAGTGTGTGGTTACATACATTTCGAATTTCATCAACTGCCTATGCCAGATGCATCTATGGTTGCCTTAATCAGTGCCTCGACTGCATATATTCATATCTGCCTGTTTCTTTTATACCTATGTGGGTCTTGCATTCCTCAAATGTAGCCACTTCACCTTCCCACACCATGTCTCCTATCTTGCTGCACCCTTGTTTCCGTCATTTACTAAATTCGCCCTTTTTCATCCGTGTGGTGAGCTAGGATTCCCGAACATTGGGGTAAATGGGAAAGGGCAGGACGAGAGGTCGTCCTTTATCCATCCGTTCCAAATGTCACATGTTGCTTTCCTTCCCAAGAGAACAGCATGCCAAAGGGAAATGTCCATTTATAGGGGATTTTCCTTTCTATTAATGCCTTGGTCACTGGACCCATTGCCCTCCTTTTCTGCAATGTAGAAGCCGCCAGATTTTGGTATATGAGAACTTGTGATCCGTTTATTGTAATGGAAGTCTGGCCCCTAGCTGCTCAGAGAAACACACCCATTTTTGTGTAGGAGGCCAGCGTCACCAGCACATCCCTTGGCCTGTCTCCTGGTCCGGATCTTTTGGGGCCGACGCTATGAATGTGATCAATATGGATTTCCTCTGGGGCAGCTTCCATCAATAGGGTCGTGAAGCATTGTTGAACTATTAGTTTCAGATCTGCGTCAATGTTCAACTCTGCCAGGCCTTTAATTCTTACATTTGACCTTCTAGACCGGTTCTCCAGGTGTTCGGCCTGGATTTCTAGATTGTGAGCCGCCATAGCTATCTGTTCAAGCAGGTCAGAGTTTTACCGGACATCATTAGACATTTCAGACAGACCATGCTCCACTGTCTACCCGGTTTCCCATCAGGGATGTCGATATCTTCCCTAACTCCTTTCAGGGAGTTTTTCAGCTCTTCTTTCAGGCTTGCCATCTGGTCTTGAAAGGTCGCCGTCATTCTCTCCTCCATACCCTTCAAACAGTCTTTCAAGTCCTCCTTACTGAGAGCCATGCCCCTGTCCTCCTGGGGTTACGCGCCTACCTTATGGTGCTTTTCTGCCGCACTGACTTTCCTTTGGAGTTCTGCCCCAGCAACTTTCCAGTTGGCCCCTTTTTGTGACTTTATTTGCTCCTTGTAGTTCAATAGACTGTTTTCCTATGCCTCTTGGCATCTGAGTGCGGGACCAGGTCCTCTTGAGCTCCTGATGAGGACCTCTTGAGACCAACAGCACTTGTCAGGGCTTCTGGGCACTTGTCATCCTTGTGCCTTTATCCAGGGGGGCTTCCCACAGCTAGAAGTGTGCCTTCCTGCAGGCGCTATTTGTCTTCCCTCTTCTTCAATACTTGTCGCCTTGTTGCTCCTCTCCACCACCTGACTGAGGCTGTAAGGCAATTCTACTGCCCACTGAGCTACCAGTTGGCCCCGTATGCGAGGCACAGCCAGTGTGCCACATTCAACTGGGTCTCCTTGGATATCCCTGCCAGGATATATTTTTCTGAGCCCCTCCTCCCCGTTCTCTCCTTGTTTTCTTTTTTAGATTACCCGGCTTGCTTGCGGCTGTACTGGACCCTTTCCCGTCTCTCTGGGACCCTGAGGGGGGAGGTCCTGAGCCCTCCTGGCTCATGTGCCTTTTGTTGATATAATTGGGGGGGAAGGAGGGACAGCTGGCACACCCCATCTGCCTGCTCTATGCCCACAGGTCACTCTACACTACACTACACTGCACTGTTGCCTCCACTGGACCAGGTGTGATGTCTACACCTTGCTGTTAGGTCCTCAGAGTGTGCAATGCGATCTGGGGGATGGACTGTCTCTGTTCCACTCTTTCAGCCCCCTGCTGCGCCTCTCACCTTGCCACCTCCGTTATTCCTGCTCCTTGCCGACCCACATCAGAGGGGGGGGGGGGGAGGGTGACTTCTGCTGGGGTGACTTCTGCTGCGCTGACATCTCTCCGGCTCCCAGGAAGCCGTGCACGCCCACTCCTCACTCCTGGGGGTCTCAGCTGATCTCAGATAACGGAGTCAGCGTTCCTGCTTTTTTCTGCCCCCCACCCCTGCCTTCTCCCTCAGACGACCTCACGGGGCAGAATGCAGCCTCCTCACTCCCCCAGGCTGCCAGCGGCTCCAGTCACCATAGGGAACGATGGGGAAAGTTATTGTGCCAATTCTGTTTACTGGGCTTGCTTAGTTGTATTAGATTGTTTATTCTTATAGACCGCGCCAAGACCGTGGGCAGCTGGACGCATTACATGTTACATTGTTAAAAACGACAAGGACATATGGCATATAATCATACAGGTAAATGTTGTGGCAGAAATGTACCTATTTACATTAGATACATTAAATATAGTTTTACATCGAAATGGTAAGATAGGTTAGGTATGGGATACACGCACAAGTAGTTACATATCTTGGGAATGGAGCCACCTCTTAACATCGCTCTTAAAGGAGTGGAAGGGAGATATTGCTCTTAGGGAGTCAGCGATGGAATTCCAAAGTTGCGCCGCTTTTGTTACCACTTTATGGCTCGGGCCGGCACAGAGCTCGGACAAGTGTGGCTTTACTCTCTGGCAGCCATCTTGGAATCGTAATCTGAATTCTAACTGATGCACCTTGACTACAATTTCAACAAGGTTTTCAAAGGTGGACACCAGACAAATGTCCTTAACTTTCAAAGTGTGTAAAACAGAATTCAAGATTTGTCTACAGGAATGTATGCTGGGTAAAAACCTCAAGAGGGATTCTGCAATCCTTTCTAAATTGTGGGTATCTGAATGTTGGCTATAAAGGATACATTGGTTAATGGTGTTTATACACTGAAAAAGCTACACTATGGCTAGAAACTATGCTAGACACTTCACAAATCACAAGCTCAAAAGATCTCCAGGGACCATTGTCAATAACAATAGGTCACACTTGCTTTCCTAATTTAGGGTGATGTGTGCATCCATTGCTAGATCATGATGGAGAATCATCTCCTTAATGACCATTATTTGTCGAATCGACCATCACAAAGGGACAGGTTGTTACAGGTAATGATTTGGGATTATAGGCCCTTCTCTTCTAACTCCTTGAATCCGTTGTCCAGTCACTGATCCCTATGCACTACTTCAGTTTCATGGTAAGATTGACAATATTTTCTTTGGTGTGAGTCAAGTTATTCCTTTGCAACAGAAAGTAGAAGGGATGACAATGCTTCCACCAAGGTCTAGGGATTTCCTTACAAGTCTTTTGTTGCAAACAATCGCTGCTCTACAATTTGCACAGTTCCACTTTCACAATAATACAAGCAACTCGATCTGCATTGTCAAGACCTGTGGGGGAGTTGAGGATGGCTGTGGTGAAGAATACAATTATTTTAATCTAAACAGAGATCAGCAATTCTACTTTTGGGTCAACATTACACTTTAGAAGATTAGCTTCAGTTCTCCTACTTCTCTCAAAAAAGTAGGTAGTGAAAAATGTGAGATTCCTTCTTAATTTTCATAAGAATATATTCTAAATGTACCATTGTGCCATGATGCAGATACAATTGGTGAATTAGGATAACACGAAGTGAGAAGGCTGGCGTTGGTGAAGTGGGGCGGAGCATTAGGAAAACACCAGAACGTTGGATCGGTGGACGAGAGCCCCGTAGCCAAACTTTGGCAAGAACTGAAACCGTGAGACGCCGAGGTAACGAGGTTCTGCCTAGTGTGGGTGCTTATTTTTGATCTCCTACGAGCCTCGAACTCTGAATGAGGTGAGGGGAAGTGAGGTGAGGGGTGAGAGCAGCTGGGGGGCTGTGCGGAGGGAAGCGGATGAGACAAGGAGAAGGGAAGGGGAAAGCTGAAATGAAGCAGAAGAAGTAAAAATAACCAATTCAAGCATTGGGCTACAAACTGATGGGAGAGGGAGTCGAGCCACCAAAAAGACCAAGAAGCAAACACTATAGTAAATGGGGCCAGAGGAATGCAAAAAATGATGGGGGTGAGTAACTGCAAATTGTCTGACAACAGAGGTGGCCCAATTGCTCCGATCTTCTGATCTTTCTCAAGAATAGGGCTCAAGTGGAGAGAGGAAAGACCCTGGCCACACCAACTAGCTCAACACCAGTGGAGACAAAATTGAAGATTGCTCCAATATTTTTAAACTGTATTGCACAAAAACCTAAGAAATGCACCCCCCCCCCCCAGAAGAGGTGATACTGGGGGTGGGGAAGTTCTGCACATTGAACATGAACGGGAACGAAGGAGTGACAAGGGAAGTAAAAGGTCACACTCGAATACAAAGGGGCAAGCAAGCAACGTTTGCATCAGTGTCAACTAAAGAGACCATCGACAAAGAAGAGCGATACCAGTTCTCATGGCCACAAATAAAAATAAGAAAATCTCTGGGTACGGGAGAAATTCTAGCAATATTCAGAAAAACTCAAAGCCTGTACCTAATGAAATCTAGAGCCAGAGTTTGTACGGTTTCCAGACTTTAAAAATTCTCTGGTGGCAGAAGTGGGGTTTGCCTCACAAAAAGGCCAAGATGCAATTCCAGGGGCATTAAAAGAGCTGGAGGTCCAGGGCCTATTAGTAACCCGGTTATCGCCATTGGCAAGTGAGCTCCCAGACCCTCGGACGAAAAATGAATCCCATAGAACAAGTATTGTATAAAGAGAAGGAGGACCCTCCAATCTCCCTACAAGAAGCCCCACGAAAGAGGGAGCGATTACCCACGATAACAACTTACATCTCTTACCAGAAATACTTACACAAGTCTTTCTAAAATTGGGAATGGGCACGAACCCCTTTAACCAAATGGGTGTCAATATGATGTGTTGGAACATGCGGGGTCCCAACACTTTTACTTCGAGATGCATGAAGGAACATTTGTTCCAGAAAGGGGACATCTTAATGTTTCAAGAAACTTGGTTGACAAACCCAATTGCTGTTGAAGGCTATACAATTGTCTCCCAGACAGGCCTTCAAAAAGCTAAGGGCAGGTCGTCGGGAGGGCTGCTAATGGCCTTCAAGAACATTATATTTGGTGACATTGTTATGATTTAACACAAACCAGGAATTCAGGCCTGCAAGGCTTCCCTGAAAAACTGTAGTGCAAGATTGGATTTTATCCTGGTTAACATTTATTGGAAACCTGCTGGCTCTTCGCAGCAGGAATTCATCAATGCTTTAGCATTAGGACTAGAGGAGGCAAAACTACTTTTCAGGGGGCACCCATCTTCTGCTGGGGGAGACCTGAATTCTCAATGTATCCTATTGTCTAGAGAAGGGTCCCATTTGAGCGCTCGACAAGTTTCTAAAAAGAGTAAAGCCTGGGTGGAATTCCTAACGGGATGGGGCTTGAAAATGGCTTTCTTTAAGGGTATATCCCAGCTAATTCAAAAAGGGCCCAGGGTTCTTCCGTCTCCATAGTCGATTATATTTTCATGTCCCCAAGTCTTTTTGAATTAAATGTGACTCTGAATCTGAACCGGAAAGGGGGCAGTGATCACTCATGTTTGGAGTTATCTTTCCCGGATATGAGCACATGAATGCATGAAAAACAGATTCAAGGAATAACATTAAAAAAGGGAAAGCTTGCCTCACGAAATATAGGAGGGATGGGGCTGCCCTAAATAGTCATCTGATGAAAGTTCCAGAGGGAGAGTGGCAGGTTAATTCCCGGCCGGACAGCTTCATTAAATTCATTTGGGCCACCCATCCCCTGAGTTTGGGAGGGGTGGAGGGTGAAAAAAACTGTCCCATCGGCATGCGTTTGACGAGGAGACGATGAGGAGAAAAAAACAACTGGCCCTAAGGGAGCCGCTAAGGGACCAGGGAGCTAATAACGGGCCCGCTATTTGCGGGCCCGTTTTAGCTCCTTCCCCATTCCCATTGAGCCCTATGGGGGCTTGAATGGGAATGGGTTTCAGAATGGGGACTTACTGGGTTCTCCAAGGTTGGAATGACCCGGTAAATCCCCATTCCGAGAACCCGGACCCGAGTTTGGAGGCAGCCATGGCACCAATAGCGCCATGGCTACCTCCAAACTCGCAATGACCCCCAAAGACTTTCAAATGCAAGCAAGTAGACTCACAGAAGTTGACAATAGAGTTCGCTGAGGGAAAGGCATGGAGCAGCTGCCAATTTAATTATAATTGCTGAGACAGTTCTTGAGAATTGCAACAATGTTCATTTTCTTTTTCAAATTCTGGACGGAATCGAATGAAGCTATCCTGTGTTCGTACAACACCTGATTCAGAATCTAATGTAGTCAAATTATTCCACCAGCCACTGGAACTGATAAATAAAGCACACAGGGTCAGACCTAGGAATCCAGGGCACACCAATCTTTCAGGTTCAGTCACAGCCTATTTCCGGTAACAAAAACAAACACGATGCAGGAAGCAAGAAGAAAAGAAAGGGAACCCATTCTTTTACCAATGCTGAAAAGTCTACATAGTAAAAGGCTTCTCCAAAAAGACCATGTAGAAGTGAAATGCATTCAGAACACCAAGCCAGAATGTTAAATACTGTGTGATGAAACAGACTGTTGAACACAGCCAAACTGCTGGTTATGAAAGATGAAGACATGAGAATGCCATAAAGTAGAGGACTTAAGATCCTTTCTAAGCCCTGTAACACACTGAAGAGATGGATCACCTAAGGCTGAACCAAACTTCCCGAACTTCAAGATTCCGGCAAGTTTGGTGTCAAAGGTGATTGGAGTCTGCAATCAGTCTTGTAGGGAAAGGCTGGACTCTGCAAGGGTAGCTAACTGGATGTAGAACATTTAAATAGTATTTTGTAGAGCGAGAGGAAGACAATTTAAGTAGGACTTAGTAAAAGGAGAAGTTGAAAACTGAAACATGATATGCCCTCTGTCTACTAGGAAGGAGAGAATTGCAGGGACCACACATTACATGACATTTCTTGTCATTGACTAGTAGAGCACAGAACATTCATACAATTTTTTCAGCAGTGGATGACATTCAGTGGGTGCAACTGAACCTGCCCCTGCGATCGATTTTATATTGGTAAAACTGAAAGGAAGGTCAAAATCAGGATAGGAGAACACAAAAGCTGCATAAGGAATAATACCCTTAATGCACCTTTGGTGGGTCATTTTACCAGCCTTGGTCACAAACCGGAAGAATTGAGATGGACAATCGTGATGAAAATTGCCCAAACCCATGACCCCAACTTAGATAAGCGCACGCTGAGTATACAGGAACAAAAAATGATTTTTTTTGACTAAAAGTTATCCCTTGGGATTAAATGAGAATATTGATTGGAGCGTGTTCATCAATTAACACACGATAGTAGGTAATTAAGTAGAGAGCTTTCGGCACGTACTAATGTGGAGCAACTACCCTTGATGAGCTATAGTTCACATTAAAGTATATTGCACTTTCTATAGAGCCACTATAACTTATTGGCACTACGTGCTAGGATAGTAGCCAGCTCTTTCTCTATAATCTGGTAACATCTAATGCTGACACATAGCAGTCAAGAAATTAGTCATTACAGCATGAGTAAGATTCAGCGTCAATTGAGTTGCTGTATGTTCTGCAACATACTCTTCTATGCATCTTGCTGCTTGATAGCTTTACTCTCTATCAGAATAGGTGGACATATAGACGGGTGATTGCGTGCATCATGCTCCTTTCTCCCTTTTTTGAGCTGGTGACTAGTGACCAACTGACAGCGCTTGCTCAGGCATGCTGTCCGCCGTATGACCCAGTGAGGACATAAGTCTCTATAATGGGAGTAAGATCTGGTGTTATTCCAGTCACCAGGTGTTATTCTAATTACTCTCTCACGCCTCTTAATTTAATAGGATAACTTACCATAACAATTTATGACACAGAAGAGGGAGTGCGAGAATGGTGCTTGTCTCAACTCGAGCTGGGGATTAGTGATCAATCATCTACGCATGCGCAGGAATGCTCCCCGTCGCGTTGTATACGTCGAGTCACCGCAGCAACGGTTGCACATACGGCCCCTAGCAGACAGCTCTAGCATCCAGACTGATACAGCGTCTGCAATGTCCCCCCCGAACTAGGTAAGAACATACTTAGGATTACACCGGCGTCTATACATGTACGTTTATGAATTACGTTATGTATTGAATGCATGAGCACTAGCGTTCGGAGCGAGCTTTACTAGACTATACTATCCTTGCAGTCAGCTTTGACTGTTTGGCCGCATTTTCTTGGCGATCCCGCCGGTGCCAATAATACACTCATATTATATACGCAATAGTTCCCTGCTTAACGCTTTTTCACTTCATACGTTTTCTAGTGTTCCAGCCCACATAACAACCGCACTCATGCACTCCACACAGCAACATCTCGCCAGATTGGTCGGACCCCTGCTATATTCGGAGCAGATAGGAGGTCTTTCACTGTGACATCTCTTATAACTCGGATGTATTTTAGCACAACGCTAACTTGAGTCTACTTTTTAGGACTCAACTACCAGCCATACAACTGCGACTTGTGTAGAAGAGGAGCACTCGTTTATCGCTACATCGTATTACCATACTGCGAGCTGCCCTTCACAAGTAAGTCTGTTTACCCTAGGACTTTTGATATATCTTCATCCATCCATCCATGCTTACAGTGCAATTTAGTTGACACTATTAGAGAGCCATTTTACAGTTTGCGGCAAGAGACTATGGGACTACATGTCCTGTGTTTTTGTTTATCTACAGGGTTACAGAAAGCATTTATATTGAACATTGAAACTGCCTCTGAGGATTGGCTTTACCGATACTAAGGTACGGTAAGACCCCCGCACCCCAATACAACATAATACTGCTATGATTCTTGATGTATTATGGAGACCACACAAATTAATTAGGTGTGGTCTGTGTTTCTTTAAGGTTTGGCCTGGTTATTCCTTTTGTGTATTCAAGACAAGAGGGAGAAGAGAATCACAAATTTGAATTGCCATTTGGGGATCAGCATTCTTTTGTTCACACTGCTACGACAACGCCAACTTGTCAAGTCCTTTTTTAGTGACCACCGTAAGACCGGTTTTAAGGCGTTGCTACGCCCCGGTCCACCTATAACCCTGAAGAAGTTCCTTACAGTAACTCTAATCACTATAGGAACGAAACATGTTGGGAAATTCGAGATACTAATATAAAGCATTAACAAAAGCTTAAGAATCTCAGAGAGGTGCAGTCTAGGTACTGTTGGACCCAGGCATCTAGACAAGAGGTACTTAGAATCAAGAACTCTGTGTTACCTGTTGATATATACCGAGTGGTTCGATCCTACTGCAACAATTGGGACTTGAATAATTCAAAGCTGTCCGTATATTAATCTGTACATTTGATTTGAGATCTCTCAGGGAGAGATACTGTCTAATTGTATATTTTGCACAATTGAAGCACATTTTGCACATTGGAATTGTTGTGATGACTACCATCAAGCACTTTTGAGCACTTGTCACCTTGTTTAGTTTTATGTGATGATTTTAACATTTCTATTTATTAAAAATTGCTTATTTTATTATAATAATGCTCTATGAAGTCAGGTTGTATTTTCCTTGAACTTCGACTTGCTCCTGTTTGAATTGTCGTTTGCTACTGTGTTGATCCCAAGATTAGCCAGCGAATTACATGCCATAATCCTAATTTAGGTGTGGGAGCCTTGGTGTTCTTACTGTATACAGGTCAGGTTTGCTCCCCCACTACCTATTACTATACCCGATTTCCCCCATTTTTTAGAGAGCAACTGAACCTGCAACAGAACTACCATCTTCTAGTGGCTACTTGTAGTAGGGAGGAGAGAATCACAATTATCCAAAATCAGCCAACCACAAAAATAAAAAAGTGGAATTCTTTACTAAAGGACAAAACTTCTCCCACATGCCTTCTGGGAAATCAAACTGTGTGCTGTGGGAATCCAGGCACAATATCTTTACGGACCCATATGATGCAACACTATGCACACGACTGCGATGAAATCAAGGACCAGCTGCTGCACTTCCACCAGCAGCTAATCACCATACCAGCCCAGCCATCCACGAAAACACTGCGTCTGAGCCATTGTATTGGGTGTAGATTTATCTTGCCATATCTTTTTGCATATAAACCTGGCTTTTCCTCAGTTAGTAAAGTTAATCACTGCCGGGAAATTCCCAGCTGAAGTTACTGTGAGGTTGTACATGAGTATACAAGTGTTATTATTCACCTAGGGATAGGCACTAGATTAGTCCGAGTACATTTCATCATGGACATTGGGGCCAGTGAACAGAGCATTAACTCCAAGTCTGTGACCAGACATGGGGTGACCTTTCATCCTCTGCCAGCCGAAACACTTGTGTATAGGCGCGTTATAAATGCCATATCATATCAGGGGTCCTGATGTCATGGTGAGAGTCCCACGTGTGTAGTGGTGCGTACCCTGGAGAATATGAGATTGGCGCAGGACAACAACTTTTCCCAGTGGCCTGCATGGCATGACAAGTTGTGGGACGCACACATGGCTGCCATCATGCCACCGCTCTGCCACCAACGCAGAAGTAAAGCTGGCATCTCTCTATGGCTACTGGTGTCTCAACGCACCTCCGGCAGTTGCTACTGGTGTCTCAACGCACCTCCGGCAGTTGTTGCAGAATATCATCACCTACTGGATACTGTGTTTTCTGCCCGCCAGCTTGTTCCCTGGATTGTGGCCAGTCTGATGAATGGTCTCTTTCTGGCTCTGGACACAGGGTGCTGCCTGGCATCGATTTGGCTTGTTCCGTTGGATTGTATGGATTAATTTAAGGATCTACTTAACCGTTGTGCATGAACTTGGCATTTTCTCTGTCTGGTTTGGATTACCTTACAGAAGTTACTTATCCCTGGTAACTTTCTTTCGACTGGATGTTCCTCCCAAAGTATTCCTCATCTTTTACATGTAATGTCCAGCTTCGGCAAACATTTTCGGCAGAGGGCTACCAAAGTCAATGGCGTCGACTCGATGTCCCTCAAAGGCCTCTGTCGAGGGTGACGTCAAAAAAAGTAGAAGACAATTCCGGTTGACCTCAGTTCTGTTTTTCCCCTCTTTGTGACACAGAAGTGCCCATAAATCCGGGCAGGACAATACTCGGACTTGTTGGAAAGAAATCTGTACTAGCATGGGAAATTCAAAAGAGGGGTAGGTTGGGAGGGCAATGAGGAATACGTTGGAGGAGCATCCAGTCAAAAGAATGTTACCAGGGAAAGTTACTTGTTCTTGAAATGTATTGTGTCTTTCAACGTATTCCTCATCTTTGACAAGACTCCCAAAGCAGTATCCATGATAGGAGGGTGAATAATTTAGACATGCAGAAATTTCAAAGGGCAGAATAAAGGACCGCTTTGCAAAAGCGACATCCTGAGCGTGGGAAGTATCCAAAGAGTAATGCTTGGTAAAAGTGTGTTTGGATGACCATTTTGCAGCATCACACATTTTCTTAATAGGGACACCTCTCTGCAGGGCAGACGAAGTGGCCATGCCTCTGATGGAATGAGCATGTAAACCCTCCAGAGGGTCCTTGCCCGCCAGTCCGGAGCATTCAGAAATAGCAAGGATGATCCACCTAGACAAGGTCCGGTTGGAAACAACTTGGCCTAGTCTGTGTTCTGTATACCCTATAAAGAGTTGGTCGTCCACTCTTAATTTCGACATCCTGGAAACAAAGGTTTAGCACTCTCCTAGGGTACAATCGATGCAGCCTTTCCTCTTCCTTACTAGGATGCAGAGGAGGATAGAAAGCTGGTAGGACAATTTTCCGCCATAGGTGAAACTCCAAAACAACCTTAGGCAAAAAGGAGGGCTTCACCCCCAATAGAAGCCTGTCCTTGTGGAATATGGTAAAGGGTGGCATGGAGGAAAGCGCTTACAACTCGCTCACTCTCCTTGCAGATGTAACAGCAACCAACAGGATGGTCTTAAAGGTAAACAACCTCAAAGGGCATGAGTGCAATGGTTCAAAGGGAGAACCCATCAGGAATTTTAAAACCAAGTTTAGGTCCCATACCGGAACCTGGAATGTAGAAGGTGGGATCACATTCTTGAGCCCTTTTAGAAACTGAGTGACCAGAGGGATCTTAAAATAGGAACATTCCTCTGAAGAGCAATTAAAAATGGACAGCGCTGCCAGGTAACCCCTAATGGTACCAACCTGCAAATCTTTCTGAGCCAAGGAAAGCAGAAAGGATAGAACATCCAGTGTTGTACATTGAAAAGGATCAACATTCTGGTCTGTGCTCCAATCACAAAACGTATTCCAACAGCAACGTTACAGAGACTCCGTTGCTGGCCCCCTTGCCGAAAGCAACACCTTCATTATGTCATCCGCAAGGTTAAGAGTATTGACCTCTGGATGGAGAACCTGACCCTCCTCTTGCGAGAGAAGATTCTCCCTTAGCGGAAGACAAATGGGAGGACAGACGGAGAAGTCTAGAAGGTCCGGGTACCACGGTCTCCTGGCCCAAACGGGTGCAATGAGGATCATGCGGTTCTCGAACCTCCTCAACCTCCTGATTACTTGAGGAATGACAGGGACGGGAGGAAATGAACAAGTTACTTCTTACCTTGTAGCGTTCTTTCGATGGGATGTTCCTCCGACGTATTCCTCATCTTGGATATCTCCTTCCAGCTCTGCTGGCCTCGGAAATGTTTTTCTCTAGAGGGCGCTGCGTGTCGACGTCCTCCGAGTCGATGTCCCTCGACAGCCGCCGTGTCGACGTCATCCTGCCTATAAAGGCTACGCGCAGCGTCCGTTGCTCAGTTCCGTTTTGTAGCCCACAATAATACTTTCTGGACTAACTAATCACCCTGAAGGAGCGTAAACTGCAACATCAAGGGAAGTAGAACTGCGGGGATGCATGGGAGGGTCGATGAGGAATACGTCGGAGGAACATCCCGTCGAAAGAACGTTACAAGGTAAGAAGTAACTTGTTCTTCGAAGGGATTGTGTCCTCCGACGTATTCCTCATCTTAGATAGGCTCCCATAGCAGTATTCTATTATCGGAGGAGGGAGTACTGACTTTACGCTGTCTTCTATTGATGAATAGAATGCAGTACAGCCCTTCCAAACCTAGTCTCTTGACTGGAGGAGGATTCCAAATTGTAAAAACGTGTAAAGGTATGGACAGATGACCATGTAGCGGCCGCACATATGTCCTTAACCGGCACGCCTCTTGAGGGCCGATGAAGCTGCAATACCTCTGGTCGAATGAGCCCTAAGGTTTTGAGGGGGCTCTTTCCCTGCCAGTTTATAACATTCCAGAATGGCTAGAATGATCCATCTGGAAATGGTCTGCTTAGTTATTGGTAACCCCAGCTTGTGACCTGCATAACCTACAAACAGCTGGTCTACCGGTCTTATCCTGGCTAGTCTACTGATGTAAAAACTTAAAGCCCTCCTAGGGTCTAGCCTGTGTAACCTCTCTTCCTCTTTCCCCGGGTGAGGAGGAGGATAGAAAGATGGTAGGGTAATCTTCTGAGTGATATGGAATTCAGAAACCACCTTTGGGAGGAAATTAGGCTTCACTTGCAGGACAACTGTCTTTGTGAAATATTGTGTGAGGGGGTTTACAAGAAAGAGCTTGTAATTCGCTCACCCTTCTAGCAGATGTAAGTGCTATTAATAAAACAGTTTTAAGGGTAAGGAATCTTAGCGAACAAGAATGGAGAGGTTCGAAAGGTGTATCCATCAGGAAAGTTAGTACTAAGTTTAAATCCCATAGGGGAATTTGGAATGGTCTTGGGGGATAAACATTGGTTAACCCCTTTAGAAACTGTATTACCAAGGGTAACTTGAAATAGGATGGTTCTTCCGCAGTACGCTTAAAGATGGATAGCGCTGCGAGATAGCCCTTAATGGTGCCAACTTGAAGGCCTGAATTTGCCAAATGTAGTAGGAAGGACAAAACCATTGGTGTACCACATGAAAAAGGGTCGATATTCTGTTCTCTATACGAGCTGCAAAATCTGTTCCAACGGCAGCGGTATAAAGACTTTGTTGCTGGCCTCCTTGCCGAAAGCAACACCTCCATAACATCATCAGGGAGGTCCCAATCCTTGTACCTCAGCCTTTCAGAAGCCAAGCGTGAAGGTTGAGGGTTTTGATGTCTGGATGGAGAACCTGACCTCCCTTCTGTGAGAGTAGGTTCTCTCTGAGTGGAAGTCGAATTGGAGGGCAGATGGACAAGTCTAGAAGGTCCGGGTACCACGTTCTCCTGGCCCAATCCGGGGCAATTAGGATCATGGTTCTCCGGAATCTTCTCAACCTTCTGATCATTTGAGGAATGACAGGGACCAATGGGAACGCGTACAGAAGCGGAAACTCCCAGTCCACTATGAACGCGTCTCCCAGAGCTCCTCTCGGGGGAAATTCCCTTG
The DNA here is from genome assembly GCF_040938575.1 of Ambystoma mexicanum. Classification (NCBI taxonomy): domain Eukaryota; kingdom Metazoa; phylum Chordata; class Amphibia; order Caudata; family Ambystomatidae; genus Ambystoma; species Ambystoma mexicanum. The sequence goes on from NC_090934.1 coordinate 726,941,489, forward strand.
AGCAGAACAGGTCGCATTTCCTGTTTAGGCTGGTGGCGAACAGATCTACCTGAGGGGTTCCCCAAAGGGCGAAGATCTCTTGAAGGACTTCCTGAGCTAGCTCCCACTCGTGGGAGACTGTGTTCTGCCTGCTCAGAGCGTCCGCTGTCAAGTTCTTCTCTCCGGCTAGGTGAACTGCCGATAGAGAGATTCCTTCTTGGATTGCCCAAAACCAGAGCTGCATCGCCTCTCTGCACAGGGGTAGTGATCCTACGCTTCCTCTTTTGTTGAGGTAATGCATGGCCACCGTGTTGTCCGTCATTATCAGGACGTTCTTCCCTTGTACAGCTGGCAGGAACGCCTTCAGCGCAAGTCTGATGGCTCTCAGCTCTAACAGGTTGATATGTAGTCTGGACTATGATGGAGACCAACGACCGCTGATGGTCAAGTCGTTGGCGTGGGCTCCCCACCCCGTGAGTGAGGCATCCGTGACTACTGTTATCTCCAGCCAGGGTTGCCAAAACTGTTCTCCTTTCAAAATGTTCTCCTGACAGGCCCACCACTGAAGGTCTCGAGCCACCCTGCCGGGAACCTGAAGAAGATCTGTCATTCTCCCTGAGAATTGTGACCACTGAGTCCTCAGTGCCCACTGGAGGGATCTCATTCTCAGGCGAGCCTCTGGCACTAGGAAAATGCAGGATGCCATGAGGCCTAGCAACCTCAAAAAGTCGAAGGCTGGGAGACGTTGGGCATGTTGGAACTTGGTAACCATCTGTAGAATATCTTGAGCCCTCACCTCTGGTGGCGAGGCTTTTCCCAGGGAAGTGTCCAGGATCGCTCCTATGAACTGGAGTCTCTGCGATGGGATCATTTGTGACTTCTTTAAATTGAGGGAGAAGCCCAGTCTGTGAAGGAAGTGGCACACGTGATTTAGCTGGATCTGAGCTTGTTCCGGAGAAACAGCCCTGATCAACCAATCGTCCAGGTAGGGGTAGACGTGAATCCCTTCCCTCCTTAGACTTGCAGCCACTACCGACATTAACTTGGTGAAGACCCTCGGGGCGGAGGTCAGCCCAAATGGCAGCACTTGAAATTGATAGTGAGAGTTGCCAATTGCGAACCTCAGGTATTTCCTGTGTTTGAGATGGATAGGCATATGGAAATAAGCGTCCTGAAGGTCCAGAGATACCAACCAGTCCTGGAACTGAAGGGCCTGGAGGATCTGAGAAAGAGTGACCATCTTGAATTTGTCTTTTCTGAGGAATTTGTTCAATTCTCGCAAGTCCAAGATGGGTCTCAGTCCTCCGTCTTTCTTTGGAATGAGAAAGTAAGGGGAGTACCAGCCCTTGTTCCTCTCCGCTACAGGTACCGGTTCTATGGCACCTTTCTCTAGCAGGTTCAAAATTTCCTGCAAGAGGAGCGGATCTGGAGTTTTCTGAGAGCTGACTCGGAGGTATACGTAGGAAAGGCAGGCAGTAACCTTGGGCAACTGTTTCCAATGCCCAAGCATCTGACGCGATAGTCTGCCATACCGCCAGATGTTGAGTCAACCTGCCTCCTACAGGTGTCCTGTGAGGGAAGTCCTCAGAGTGGTTTTGGGGCGGCTGATGCAGATGCCGATGGTAAAGAGGCACCTGCTGTTGCTGCGGCTTTTGAATATCTACCCCGTCCACCTCGGGTAGTTCTTCTTTGTCCCCTTTGAGCCGGTCGTCCTCTACCGAATGCGGAGTAGAAGCGAAAGGACTTGCCTCTCGCAGAGGTTCCTGTGGGACGAAAAGGAGTCTGACGGATTGCAGCTCCTAGGGATTTTGCTGCTGCTTTTGAAGTGATTGGGCGATAGTTAGCCAGACAGGATGGGTCGGCAGAGGGTTTCTTAAGAAGGGGGTGCACAAAGGAGTGCTTCAGAGGGGAAGGGAAGACTCCAGTGGTGAAAGAGTGGTTGCAGACGTTGGCAGGTGCGAGGGAGTCAATGTGGTCCTTGATAGTTTGAGGAACAGGGGTGCACCTGTTTTGACGAGACATTCATAGATCAGACTTGTCTAGAGACCTTATCTGGGGAGAACAGGGGAAAGGCTGAGAAGGGGAGAGGAGGCCGAAGAAGGGCCAAAGGAAGAGTAGAGGAAGGAAGATGAGAGGAGGAGAGAGGACAGGATGTCCTGAGTTTTAGAGATAAAATAAGAAACCAGTGACGTGCAGAGGGCCTGGGAAGGGACAGGAGAGGTAGAGACTGCGGCAGGATTGGCCAGTTCCTTGCAGATTTTAATGAGTTCAGCCGAGTTGTTGGATGCCACAGACGCAGGCTTGGATGTGGGCTCTCTTAGTGCAGACAGAGAGCCGGTATTGCCTTTGGAGCAGTCAGCATGAAGCACACCATTTCCTCTCTGCCACCCTGCACTTGCGTTTAAGGGTGACGAGGTCCGAGCAGTACCAGGAGTTGCACTTGGCTTTGGGCTTCAGACGGATTCTCACGACAGGGGCAACAACATCAAGAGTGTCAGATATAGCAGAATGGAGCATGGGAAGGGCTGTGTGTGGGTGTGAGTCTGCCAAAGGAGGAGGGGGAGGTTAGAAAGTGGTGGCGAAAGCCTCAGACGCGCGCTGCCTTGTTCCCCTGTAAATTGAAAAAGGTTTGGATACATACCCATCACCTGACTCTGGCTGTTGGCATTTGTATAATAACCATATTTTTCAGTAGAAAGCCAAACCCATTTAGGGTTGTAAACAAATGGTTCTCCAACCTTTTTCAAACCCGCAGACCTCTTCAGAAAATTAATCCATTCAATGGTATTGTCCCACATTGGTGGAGGAAATGACAATCTTTTGGGTGCTTCTAAATGTGCATTATGTCCCCTAAAATCCGCACTTCTTTCTAATGCTAGACTGGTCTTTGGAAAAGGAAAATATGATCATATTTCCCCATCTTTTAGCCGCCTTGCATTGGCTGTCTCTGGAGACCAGTATTCATGTTGAATTGTTTTACAGAATTCCGCGCAATTAGCCAACAAAATGCAGATTTTCTGGGGTTTCAGAGTTAAGAAAAACAAGGGCCTCCTATGTTTAAATATCCATAAAGCTCAGAATCTAAATCAGTTTTTCCTCCGAGTTTCTAGTTGGCAATGGAGATGCAATCTTTGCTTCAAAAACACCTCTGTCAGTTCCCTCTTTTGTTGAGAAAAACACTCAATCTTTTCCCTATTGTGGAAAACACTTGACTTTTCCGAACAAAAGAATATGATCTGTATCTTCCGCTACGAAAAGAGAAACAAGTTAAGTGTTAGGGAGAATTCTCATTTCTCTGCTAATTCCCTTCAACCTTAGAGACCCCCAGCTCTTTCGCTGGAGTTGAAGACTTTTAATTTGTATTCTCGAGTGAGAGAGACCTTTTTCTCACTCATGTATTTTTGATCTGATTTGGACTATGTTTTTTTGGATTTTGGAGTCTGACAAACTCCACAGGCATCTACCTATTGTATGGTGACACACAGCACCCTCAGTGCAGTGTCACAGAGAAGTCCTTTGTATTTCTCATAAGGTTTAAATACCTTTGCTTGGGTGAACTACTGTTTCCAAGAATAGTAAAGTGAAATTGACTTTACTTACCTGTTTTTCCCTACGTAGGTCCAGTACACCCCATCTTATGTGGAAGTACTATGGGGTTATTTAATAGCCCCTTTTCCTACTTACTCATGTACCATTTTTTATGTTACCCTCACTATATTTAATGGCCGGTGGCAGTAGTTTAATTTTCCTACCATTGTATAGGCTGAATCCTCATCTGCAGTAATGCACCCATGGGTGCCCATTTTGTGAAAATGGCACGGCCTTTTTTTGCCATTTCTTGCTGGTGAGATCTTTCTTGGGCTTTACTCTGCGTGCCAAACCAGGTTTAACCCTTCTGTTCTTTTTTCCTTTGGCAGGTTTCAGTGCTGAAACCCACCTCTGGCTTTGGTGTGTCTGGCAGGGCAGAAAGCGAGGGAGGTGCCCGAAACTCCCTGTCCCTAGTCTCCATTAATAACCTGAATGCACCCAGTGGTGATTGGCTGGCTATCCTTGCAGGACAGCCACCCTGCTGTGCGAGTCACAGCTAGGCTGTGCATGAATGGCAGAAACCTGCATAAAAGGTGAGGCCTCTTGAACAGAACGTAGAGTCGACCACTGGACGAAACATCTGACAGAGACTTGAAGAGAAGCTTACTGCACTGTCCTGGACTGTTGAACTACCCAATGAAGCCCTGCTGCAGTGTTGAAGCTCCAACTCCGAATCGACTAGAGAAGCCCGGAACGGACAACTTCTTCCCTTAGGTTTGTGGGACCAACTGACCCCAAGACCAACTTGCCAGGAAGACCTATTCCTCTTGGCTGTACTTCTTTGCTGCTGGAACCAAGTGCCCGGGGTCAGGAGATCCAGAATCGACTGCATCGTCTTTAAGCCGGACCAGAGCTTCAGGAAGATCCTGAGGACCCTCCCGAAGCAGGACGACCCAAGCCTCAGCCACCTCAACAGTGTGCTGGACCCCAGAAGCAAGGGAAGTCCATCAAGTGTCCAAAAACCGTGGTGGTGCTAGTGACCGGTAGCTGAAACCGCAAAGTGCTGCTGATCTGAAGAAAGCCCGTAGCCACCTCCAACCTTCAAACTGCAGTGCAGGAGTCCTCTAGACGTCCTCCCTCTTGTCCCCACGACTGAGGGACAGGAACCCAGGATCTTCAGGACTGCAACCAGAACAGAAGCCAGCTGGATCCTCTTCTTCAAACCTAAGATACTGTCTTGCCTGAAAGGGTACTTACCTCTGGTCTGTAGCTTGCTCGTTCTCACTGGAGACTTGCAGTAGCTGTTTTTGCAGAGTTGATTCCAGCTCTGCCCTTCACAGGCCTTACAGCTTGTGGCCCAACAGTGATTCTTTTGGCTACAAACTCTCTAATAACATTGTGCAAGACTTTTGTGCTATTTAAACAAAGTGCCTCAGCTCCTTAGACATTGCTCAAATGGACATGGACTTTGGCTGTCCTGGCTCCCTGCAAACCCTTCTGACCCATTGACTCTGGTTTTAACTGTCGCTTATAGGGGGTGCGTAAGTTTAAGTAGTATTGCTGGGAAAGGTTTAAAGGTTTTTCTCTACAGCTCACCAACCTTGGATTGGGTCACCTCACTACTTCGATGAGGTGGCGCAGATGTTCACTCCTGGCCACGACTCCTCTTCTAACTTGCTACTACCGCATTCTGCGCAGTACACACTCCAGAGATTTACAAGCAGATGGCAGGTCAGCTGCTCTTTTATTCCTTGCCTCCCTAGAGTGTTATGGGATACGACATCGGTCACCCTATAAATTTAAAATCTGTGTATTTTTCACAGATTCCCAGCAGAAGTCTGTTAGTTGATACACTATTTGGCAGTACCAGCCCTGAAGAAGGATTCTTCCGAAACGCGTCGGCACTACTATGCAAAATCGTGGACACTGCCCCTACATTATACATTGAGTGAGAGACAAGATTGCCGAATGAACAAGACTGTTCACACAGACTTGAGATCAGCACATGGTGCTCAAACTATACATCCTGCATGTATTACCTGCTCACTTTGGAACTCTACCTTGTTGCACATTATTGTTTTGAATTGTTTTGTGCTGTTGAGTTATACTGCTGAAATTGGGGTCAAGACCGTAAGAATTATATTACGACACTTGCATTATATGTATTCAACTGTGGCTGTGCCTTTAACAGCTGCTAAATTGTTCTACCACCATATAAAGTTTTCTTTTGATTGAATTTAAAGCAAATGCCTCTAGCAATTATTTTTGTACTACTTTGTTAATTTATATAGGTCTTATCACCTATATAGGTTGAAACTTTGTAACTTATTTATAATTACCCGATGTCTTAAAGATTGAATGCAAGTTAATGATTTAACGCGCAGGACATAGTTCCCACAGGAGTGCAAATTGGGACTTTGTCAGTATATGACAAATTCTGTTTGTTTTGGTTTTCCGTTCTGTCTCTCGTGATCTTGAGACTTATTCTAGTCCTGTTGCACCTGAAATATGTGAACAATATATGTGATGATAAACGTGAATCTTTTTTAGTACCACAGAAAATAGTTCTATACAATGTTGTGCCCCTCGACCACCCCTCTTTTTCAGTCAAAGGTTTAAACTAGACTTCATTGGGAAAATTGCAAAATATTCACCTGCTCGGAGAACCTGTTAACCTTTTTCCTTCCCTGACCTTTTCCACAACCTCAGAATTGTATTAATTACCAAAAGTGATATATAAATGACAAACATTGTCCTAGTAATTGAAGTCACCTCAGGGTGTAGAAAGTGTGTGCGAGGCACCACAAAAGGGTATCTATTTCCTTATCCGTGTTATGAAGTGTATCTTTATTGTTACATATTGCCCTTTTTAAAGAAGGCTTATTTAAAACTGACTTAAATAAATAATAATCTTACTTGAAAATCGAGTGTATTATTTGAGTACTTGTAATTGTGAATCTCAGCGTTACCTCTCTACAGCTCACATTTGCCCATCTTGAGTTAAGTCTGGCTGCTCAGTCACTCTACCAACTTGTATAGTACAGACCTATACCACTAGGTGGTTTACCTATTACCAAGAGGACATGGCTGGTGTAGTCTCCCACAGGGTTACTGCATCCAATCTTGCCTAACAATGAGGAAGCACACAGACTGAAAGACCTTGCTGTTTGAAGGGAGGCCTTTCATTTTTCCAGGCTTTCATCTGCCTTTGAATGAAATCAGTCAGAGTCATTTAAGGCATGTTCAGTGATGTAGCCTGAACATCAAGAGTGAAACTCACAGTCCTCATTCAGGATTGACATCTTAAAACTACAACCATGCCCAAACCACCTCCAACACAACCAGGTGAGACTATGCATGGACCAGATGTTTAGATGTCTTTTCCATCCTGTACCATCTGTTGGTATGAAGCCTGCAATGAGAGTAGGCAAGACCAAGCTACCTGATGCAAATACCTCCAGTCCCCATGCGTCAATGTTCTTGGGACACCCTATCTATGGGAGTTGTAGGGAAAACTGTTGGGACTAGAACTGTCTGTGGCAGCTTAAACCACTAGGCGCAAGCGTGGATGAGCTGTAAGAAACAGCAATTTTGCAGGACCAGCTATATGCGTGTATTCTAGATACAGGGCAACTTGCAACCAAAATGCAAGATACAGGTACACCTGCAGTTAGGAGTATCCTGATTAATCAGTAGTTGGCCTGCTAGGTACCAATGCTTCTGTAAATATGTCAAAGCACCACTAAAGGAAATCATGGGTACTTTGCTTACCTTGGGCTTCAAAATACTAGTTAGGTCACAGGGCTCAACTTCCTCTAGTGTAATGAGGCTCTTGATATCACAATGCTAAACCAGCACAATTCAGACCATACAGCTGTAATTTGCAGCATGGCAATGTCTGACTCAATGTCTTCAAGGACCTGGGCCACCTCCTAGGCCCCTTGTTACTGCTCTAAGCAAGGCTTGCAAAAACTCTAGCTCCAACAAACTTAATTCCTCTGTCTGACAATGGCCCTCATTACAACCCTGGCGTTAAGGGGTTAACGGTGCCGTAAAAGGTGGCGGCGCCGCTAACCCCTTAACGCCCGATTACGAGGTCCCTTTGCGGGTTGGAGATTTTAACGCCTGCTTTTTGCAGGCGTTAAAAACCAACCCGCAAAGGGACCTTGGTGCTAAGTACGGTGCTGCAATTTGCGGCACCGTACTTCGCGCCTTCCCCATTGAGCCCTATGGGGCAAAATTGGGAATGGGGAAGCGGCATGGGGAATTACCGCCCCACCAACCTTGGAATGGGGCGGTAATTCCCCATTCCGTCATGGCGGAGTCGGTAAGTTACCGGCATGGACCATGGTGCTATTAGCACCATGGTCCAACGCCAGGGTCGTAATGAGGGCCAATGCCTGGCCTGTTAACACAACCTATCAACTCACACTCGGACCACTCACTCAAACTAGTCTATCATCTACAATTAGCAGAATCAAATCAACCTTCCATCTGCGATCTCTCCTTCATCGTAACATCTTTGTTGTTCCTCTGTCCCTGTCCTCACCTTTTCCATTTCCAAACGCAAGCTTAAATCAGACTTCCTGACACCCTACCTTGCTACGGTCAGATCCTTCCACTTTGCTCTAACTCCTCCTCAAACCTACTCCACGGATCAGGCTTTCACCAAATTAAAGCTTGTTTTCCACTCCCAGCCAAGCCCAATTATCCCCCCCCCCCACATATCAACTTATTCCACCCACATCAGATTTGTCTGCTTAAGGCAGGCACCCATACCTACACCAGTGGCATGTGTTCTGCCCCCCTTACCCCTTAACAGCATTCAAAAATGCCTCACGCCCCCAATCCATTTGCTCATCCCATCTGCAAAAGGGCATTCCCTCTACTTTCCAGCTAAGATCTCTAAGATCCATGATACCCTCACCAAACTTCTCTTCCCTTCCTCCTCTTTTTGCTCACCCCTTTCCACCACAATTTGATCCTTCATTTGCTCCCCAACCTCACCCACTGATTTGACTCCCATTCTTCAGATGGTCAACTCAATGTGTACTCCACTGGACCAATTGCTTCACAAACTATCAAAGAAACAGCACCCATAAACTATTCCCATCTCTTTTCCCCTCTGTGCACACTTTTGCTCCCTTTTTCTGTTATTACCTAGCCTCAAGATGCCTTCTGCAACACCTAACAGTCCCATCAATTATCTACCCACCTGCTCCCCCACTACATTAACACCATAGAATGTGTGATTTTCAACAGGATCACTAAGTACTTGGAAGCTGATTTCCTGGGCACCATTCAATCAGGGTCCTGCAGCAGTCACACTTTTCTGGAATGGCACTGAACCAGGTCCCCAACTTTCTCATAAATGCCCACCAGCAAAAAGGAACAAGTTACTTACCTGTAACTTGTTCTCCAGCATGTGACTGGCATGTATTCACATGCTCATGAATATTCCCCGTCCGGCTGGGAATCCTCGGTAAAGAAAGAAAATCAGTTTCAGTTTCGTTTCTGAACTGCCTTTCTACTTATAACCAATCACTGGTCTCGGGTCTGAAAACTCCACTAGCACCCCTCTTGTGGTAGATGTCCCCAAGTCTTCATCCCACTATATACCTTTTAGACCTTTTGCTAAGCTGGTCTCCTCCTTTACTGTCTAATTCCCAGACTCAACCTCGAGGGGTACCCAGTCATTTTACCAAAAACAAACCAGAGTGGTACATTTCACTGCAGTACATGAAAATATATGGGGGAGTGGGAGAAGGGGTTAAAATGAGTCGGGTTGGAGTTATAAGGGTGGAAAAACAGGGGGTTTGGGAACAACTACCCAAATAAAAAAATACATTAGAAAATGCAGCGTTTTTCGGTATTATGATCGCAATGAAATGTACCACTCTAAAATGGTGGTCTGTAAAATCAGATACAACCCCTCGAGGATCGAAGACTACCTCTTGGTCATCTGCCGCTAATAGGACTTTGAACTTTGAGGAATGGAATAAAAAGACATTCTCCTGGGCCAAAACGCCAACATTCTTCTGGGCAAGAAGGCCACACACCTCCACCCATCGACTCTACCCTTCCCCAGAATGACCTGCTCACAACCCTCCTTTAAGCTTTGCAATCTTGGGGTCCTCTGAAAGTTCTTTGGACCGCATTTTATTACATCTAGCGCCACCGCACACAGACTCAACCTACTGAACATCAGGAAGATTAATCCTCTACACACCAACTGTCATGGATCCAGATCAGATTTTAAAGTACACAATTTTTAGAGTATCATGTTAAGCAAGTAAAACATATCGCAATCCTAAAATATGGTTTTTAAGTCCACACTGGTTTTTTTATTTTCACAGATTCCTATGTGCACAAATGTATTTTTTTTTCTTTTCTTACAGTTCCTCTTCAGAGCAGGCAGTTACAATGTGAAGCAGTCATGGGTGGCTTGATTCCATCAGAGGGTAGAGTGGTCCCTTCCGACCTGTGGGAGGTAGGCTACCAGGGTGCATCCCAGAATGGATCCTAGCGCAGAGGTGAGGGAGTTGGGAGGGCCACAGTCTCTAAATATGTGTTTTGACTTGATTATGCTACCACTGTAAATCACCCAATGCCTTATCTCTCTGCTTTATTTCAGAACTACAAGGAACATCATGCGATGCCATACCAGGAGAGTATGCTGATCACTGAGAAAGCTGAAGACATACAGACTGACACTCCGGCACTGTTCGATAGAGAGAAGCGTTACTTATCACGGCTTGGTAGAACAAACGTATTGCCCCACACCAAAAGGAGGTGGGGCTAAGGGAACATTTTGTAGTGTTGCACTATAATAACCCAACACTGGGGGAAGAGTTAGAGGTACGATTGGGCTTTACATTCAGATGGAATGCAGAGGCAATGGGGAGGGGCAAGGAAGATAAGGAACAGGATGTCTGGGGTATAAAGGACCCGTAGAAGCCAGACCCAGTGAAAGTTGCTTGGGGGAGTTCAGAAGATGACCCAGACCAGGTGGAGCGCAATGCTGAAGATTCCACGGAGAAGCTAGATAGAAATGCAGGGGAGAAACTGTGTGTGAGTGGTACCAAGTAGAATGTGTAGCTGGGAGTGTAAAGGTGGGTGACGAGTGAGTGTATAGGGTGGAAGGCATAAGTGCAAATTTAAGAATGTAGAGGGTGAAGGAGACAGTGGAAAAAGAAAGAGGGTGGAGAGAAGAAACGAAAGTGTGAGAGGCAACAAGGAATGGTTTGAGGTAGAAGGAAGTCGGTAGAGGAGAGAAGTGCTAGAGATAGAAAGAAAAGAAGTTGGAGATCAGAGAGATGGAAGAAGAGAGGTGGGAGGAGAGACACAAGGGGGACAGAGTGATAGGAGAGTGAGAAGGATGTGAGAGGGGAGGGCGGGAGAAGACTGAAGGGAGTAGTGCTAGAGTGAGGGGAGAGCGAAGATAAGAGCACCAAGTAGGTGAAAGGGTAGTAGTGAATCAAGGCAAGATCAGAGAAAGGAGTAAAATGGAGGGAGAGAGAGTGTCTGGCCCATTCAGAACATCAGTGAGACCATTCTTGGGTGGTCCTGAGCACAGAACACCATTAGGAAGCTCTGGAGGGAGTTCATTAGATAAGGACTTTGCCTTTATGCCTTACCATTATAAAGAGGATAGACTAGACAGTGGCTAGTTACTGATCTCTGGGGACCATGCTAAGCATGAGTAACAGGAAAACCAGAGTTTGAGAGGTGGGAGCCATGGGAGGTTTTGGGACCAGGTAGAAACATCTATTAGTCAAGATCTTTGTGAAAGCAATTTTAAAGTGCTCTTAATAAAACCCCTTGAACCATCCATCAGACTTGAGAATATTAAGACAGTTGGTGACGCATATAAAAGCTCCTTCCTGTGGAACTGTTCTGCTGGAACCACTGATTTGAACAGATCTTTAGAGCAGTATGGGTGGCTGCAGGGTCAATGTCAATTGTTTCTTAATTTCTGTTGGTAGTCGCTGGCTGTTTTCAGGGAATAAATATAGAAGGTCTGCCACTTCTCTTTATAACATCTAAAAGTAGCACAACACACCACACGACACCACACTGGTATGAAACTGATTAAATTACTGCACAAGCTTCTTTTTATACCTCCCTCTCGCTTTTGCTATGCTGGGCAAAAGGCCAACTTAGCAACTCATAGCTACCCCTGCTCCTTATCCAAAAACAACCACTGGCTCATTGTCAGTTGGTTCTCTAATGCACAGCCGGTCCCTCTACAAATGTCTCATTCTAGTCTTCAAATATATTCAAGGGCTAGCCATACCCCCCACTCACTTCTGCTGCTCCTTCCTCATCACTGGAACACTGTACCCTCTGAAATAAAAAAGGGACAGTCATGCTTTTAAGTAAAACCTTAAGCTCTATGTCCTTCTCTTTTAAATATATCTAAACATATTCCTGCCCCCCATGAACTTCTATCATCAACATACACAACATACACATATCGGCAATGCCATGTATGTACTCCTATCTGGTCCCCTGCCTGAACATTTTGGACTCACTTCAAGCTCCATCTCTTCCCTTTCCAATCACATGGACACATTGTATGGTAACGCTCCAGCTCATGGAAACGCCCCACTACTGTACAGAATATACTTGAAAGATCAGCCCCTCAATACATACTACAAAACACAGGCAACACCAAGGGCTCGTTTAGATGAAAGTCCAATGGCACCTTCACATGTCGTGAAAAGTCAAATAAGGTGGTGTACATGACAGGGCCTGAATCTTACCCACTCGTGCAGAGGTGATGGCTACGAGGAACGCTATCTTCCACAACAAGAACCTCCGTGGAACTGTCTGCATAGGTTTGAATGGAGGGCCCATGAGCTTAGGCAGCACCACATTGAGTTCCCACGTCGGGGATGGAGCCTAACAAGCTCATTAACCAGACGGTGTTAGGCAAGGTTTGTATGTGGTACCCCCTGGGAACACTACAAACAACTGACTACAGGTATAGGAAACCCAACCTTTGGTATAAGCTTGTACTACACAGTTTTTGGTAGCGGGTTGAGTAGCCAAGATCATCTCAAGAGGGGTCAATGTGAGCTCTAGTGGAGTTACACAGAGATTTACAGTTACAAGTTTTCAAATAAACTCTTGCACTCAAGGTTTCTTGAATAAACAATTATTAATTTATCAGTCAGTTAGAATAAGCCTTCAGAAGGGAGCAATATAATAGTAACACTCAAATACACTTAATGAAACACACACTCTTAATATCTCTAAATCAGTAGATACCCTTTTGGGATGGCCCACAGACACTACCTACACCGTCAGGTGACTTCAATTGCTAGGGTGCTGGGGACATTACTATATCACTGTTGCATGTAGAATCAAATAGTAATAAGTCAAAGGAAAAGATTATTAAGAACATACAAGAGACCACAAATGTTCTTAAGCAGGAAAATATTTTTGGATCCCTCCAGAAAGAGTCATTCAGTACAAAAGGCTAAGCTAAAGTCAATGGGCACTTCTGGTAGTTAAGTGGAAAAGTCTTTGCACAAGCTCTTTGGATTCTTTGATGAAAAGAAGAATCAAATGTAGGGCTACAAGCTGATTAGATTTATGAGTAGTAGAAGATGCAAGCAACTCTACGGCAAGAGTTAACTTCTCTCAGACCGTGTACAGTACCTTTAAAATGAAGAAAAAGATGTAGCAGATGACTCCTGCAGTTCTCGCTGTTCCTGGGCCTCAGTTGTGGGGACAAGAGGAAGGACATCGGGGGGACTCCTGCAATGCACTGGGACGGTCAAAACTTGCAACCGGCAAACTTCACTTTTAGTGGCTGTTCAGTGTTTCAGCTCCTCGCATCTACCGCAAATAGCAACACTGCGGTTCCTGGTTGTCGAGATGGACTTTCCTTGCTTCTGGGATCCCACACTCTGTTGAGGGGGCTCAGGCTCGGTCAGTCCTGCTTCCTGGGAGTCCGGAGGTTCTTCCTGGAGCTCTTGGCCAGCTTAAAAGCAATGCACACAATATGGTGTTCCTCTCCCTGGCTATACGGCTTCCAGCAGTAACTCTGTGGAAATTCAACCAGCTCCAAGATGCATACCAGGTGGCTAACTTTTGAGTTGGTGGGACCAATCCACTCCAAGGGAGTGTCCTTGCAGGCGCTTCTCTGTCGATACGAATTTGGATATTCAGCTCAGCAGCAGGGCTTCACCGGGCAAACCAACGGTCCAGGAGTTGCAGCAGGCGTCCTCTTCAAGTTCTTCTTCGGTTCCTTCATCCAGTGGTGGACTCTACCTTCCAAGCCAAAAGATTCGCATTTTATACAGTTTTCTCCCATTCATTCCAGCCTAGCTGTCAGTCACCCAGCAGGGTGGCTGTCCTTGCCGGACAGTCAGCCGGCCAATCACCACAGAGTGTATTTGGGTCTCCTAGGAGACTAAGCACAGGGAGTGTCCGGGACCTCTCCCACTTCCTGCCTACCCCAGACACCCTGCAGCCAGAGGCGGGCTTCACTCATGAATCCCGCCAAAGGCAAAATGAACAATGGGACCAAAGCTGGTTTGGCACGCAGAGTAAATCTCAAGAAGGACCTTTCCATGAAGAAATTGTGAAAAAAGAAGACTGCGGTAAATGCACACCATGGTAGTTAAAAAGGAAACCACTACCACCAGCCATTCAGTGAGAAAAGGGTAACATAAAAATATGTCACATGATGAGAAGCTAGACAAAGGTGATAATAGGTAACCTCTCCAGCACCCTATTTTAAGATAGCGTGTGCTGGGTCTAGAAAGTTACAAATGTAAGTAAAGTCAATTTCACTTTACTGCTCTGGGAAACAGTAGTTTATACCAGAGAAGATATTTAAACCGTTGGGAAATCTGTTAGACTTCCATGTGTCAGTGCACTGAAGTTGCTGTGTGACAATGTAAAAGATGATGCCTATGTAGTTTGTCAGACTCCATAACCAAAAGAAAAAGAGTTCAAAATGACATTGAAATACATGACAGAGTGGAAAAAAAGGGTCTCACTCTCTCCAGGTTAAAAAAAATCAAGTCGGGGATTCCAAGATGGCCGGCGGCATTGCTTAGATGTGCCGACGGCTGCTCCCGCACCTTGAGGCCTTCGTCCGGGACCCACCACCCCCCGAGGGCACCTTGCAGCGGCAGAACAAGGGTGCGTTATTGGGGAGATCAGGCGGCATGGGTCTTCGGGAGCTGCAGACCCTGAGCTTCGGCGGCGGTGCAGGCGTGTGCTGGCAGTTCGATGACGGGTGCACCAGCCCGCGGAAGGAGGCGTTCGCAAGGAGGAGTGGATATCCCCGGAGGGGGGGCCCCGACTGTCTGAGGGTGTTGCAGCGACCAGAGGACGTGGGAGGTGACGGGCGGCCCAGCGTCGGAGCCGCCCTGCCGAAGCGGGTGCTGCAGGGGCCGCCGGCAGATCGGTGGCGCGGCTGGGACCTGAAAAGTCAGAGGGGGCCGCCGGGCCTGTGCCAGAGGTGGTGAGGAGTGGACAAGTCTCCATGGGGGGCGAGGACTGGAGGTGACCCCCAGGCCGATCTGTGTGGATGGAGGTCCCGACCCTGAGCGAGTGTTGGGGGACCCCAGGGAGGCTGCTTGCTTACCAAGGCTATGCGCTGAGCACTGCTTGCAATGAACTCACTGGACTCGAAGTGTTTGCGGTTTAATCACCTCAACCCAAGTCTATATGCCTAATTCGTAGGTGTCTGGCAAACCGCAACAATAACCATACACAGCCAAAGTACCCACTGTTAATCACTCCACTGAAGCACAATATTGATTTGGTCAAAGAGACGTACCTCACTGGTAGTGCATGGTATTGCTTGCCCACTGCACCGTGAGGGATGGACTCGTCTGCCGCTATGGTTGAGATCCTGTAATTGGCCTGGGTTTATTTCTGTATCAGGATTAAAGATCAATCTTCACAAGGTAGGCAAAACCTCATTGTTTCAAGACTACGCATAAATGCCGGATCACCAAGCAGATCAATAAAGGCAGATCCAACAGACAAGTCAACAACTGCTCGGACAACAGATAAAACAGAAAGTGCAGGGCCCTTAGGCGAGTCAATATCTACTGAGCCACAAGACAAGTAAAGGACTGCCAGACTTTAAGAGTCAAAAACTGCAGTGCCACGCGAGGGGTTAATAAGTTTAAATTCTAACGAGAGACCTAATGCCCTCCAGACCCAGGGGCAGGGCGCCACGCTCCGGACAGAGAGTGAGACACCCACCGAGCACCCTTCCCTCCTTGTGGTCAGCAGCAATGGAAGTCAGAGGCGACGGTGGAGAAGACAACGGGCACCACAACGTGCTTACGGTGCCCGGAGAGGCCGAGGACCGGGAGCCTCTGACGAGGGGGGACCTTAAGGGGGAGATGCAGGCCCTAGGAGAGACTCTCTGGCTAAAACCTTCCAGGATCAGTTCCAGTTGCTGAGAGCTGACTTAAACATGGCCCTTGGGGAGCTGAAACAGGAGGTAGCTCAGCTAGGGGAAAGAACTGACATACTGGAAAGGGGCCTGCAGGAAGTGGAAAGAGATGTCACGGCCAATGGTGAAGCTATCGATCGCCTGGACCTAGCGACCCGTAATCTAGAAACCCAATTGGAGGACTTGGAAAATAGGTCGAGACGGGTCAATATCAGAGTGAAACTCCTTCCAGAGTCGGTAACGGATAGGGAGTTAAAGGGAGAAGTTCAGAGAATTTTTATGGATTTGCTGGGAGGAGAAGACCCCGAGGCAATCGAACTGGACAGGGTGCACAGAGTAGGCTGGCTCCTCCGCAGCCCTGGCGCTAAGCCTCGGGATGTTTTGGCAGCGTTCGCACGGTACGCCCAAAAGGAGGCGGTCCTACGGGCTGCAAGGCTTCGCGAACCGGTGCAATATAAGGGTCAGGAGATCGCTCTGTTTCAAGATTTGGCAAACCGCACGTTGGTGAAGAGAAGGGCAATGCGCCCTGTTCTCAGAGAACTTGCGAGGAGAAATGTTAAGTATAAGTGGTCCTTTCCATTTGGGGTGGTGTTTGAATGGGAGGGCGTCCAAAGAAGGGCCACTACAGTGCAGGAGGCGGCGAATATCATCCACCTGGACCTTGAGAACGGAGGGGGGGGGGGTAGCCCAGTCTGCTCAGGGAGACGGGGCCAGACCGTGGGCATGGTCGACGGTGGGTGACAATGCAAGGAAGAAAACAGCTCGGAAGCGTTTACAGGAGGGGAGAGAGAAGACTGCTCAGGGAGGGGAGGAGGGAGGGACCCCGGCCCGGGGGTGATCCTGGTGACACGAATTGGATGGAGTGTTAAAAGGGGGTGGTGGGACGTAGGCTATCAGTGGAATCGGGGAGGGGGCGGAGATGCACTTCTTGGATCACGCAAGGACTAGAGAGTCCGGGGAAAAGTGGGGGGGATTGCGGTACACCCTCCAAGTTGGGTTTGGGAGGGCAGAGGGACAGGCAGGGGAGGGGTGCCCGGTGGGGGATAGGGTAGGGGGGGTTGGATGGGGGAGGGGGGACGGGTGGTCACAGCACGCAACGTGGAACCGTTGCCCCGAGAACCCAGCAAATAGAGAGCTGGCGTGTGTGGAGGAGCGGGGTAGGCATTTGGGCCCCGTTTTAGAAAGAACGAGGGAAATTACGACAGAGTGCTTTATTGATACCCCGGAACACTGGCTGGTAATGGCGCAATGTGTCCAGTCGATACCTTCAAGGGGCAAACGCATAACGTGAGGGGGCTTAACTCCCCCCTCAAGCGCAGGTCCCACAAGCCGGATGTACTGGCCCTGCAGGAGACCCATCTGAGGAAACGGGATCAAGCCCGGTTGCGGCTTAAGGGTTATCCCCTGATATACTTCGCGTCTGGTCCCACGAAGAGGGGGGGGCGTGTCTCTTGCCTTTGGTAGGGGTATTGAATTTCAGCTCCAGGAGGTTCTCAGGGATAGCAATGGGAGGTACGTGGTGGTAAGGGGGACCATAAGGGGTTCCTGCTATACCATTGGGTCTATATATGCGCCGAATGTGGGCCAAGACCAGTTTTTACGGGACTTCTTGAACACCATCGAGAATTTCGCCAGGGGCCAAGTGGTACTAATGGGGGACTTTAATCTGGCATGGGATAGGGTTAGGGACTGTTCCAGAGGTGAGGAGGGGGGGGAGGGAGGCGCAGTGGCCTCCTCCCAGCTGAGGGAGAGATGGACAGGGGCTGGCCTCCGCGATGTTTGGCGGTCTTTGCGGGGGAGCAAGGGCGGCTTCACATTCCTTTCGGATGTTCATAGGACACAATCCCGAATCGACTATAACTGGGTATCCGCCAGCCTATTGGGAGCAGTAGAGGCTGTGGAGGTGGGCCCCCTGGGAGTGGCCGATCACAGGGTTGTGGAAATGGACCGGAGGCTGGGGAGGCGTAAGCCAGTGGTGTGGGGTTGGAAATTCCCGGGGGAGCTTTTGAGGGACCCCGTGATACGTAGCAAGCTGGAAGATAAGATTTGGGGATTCTTTGGGAGGAATACGGCCATGGACACGAGTTTGGGCATTAGGTGGGACGCCTTTAAGGCTATGTTGAGAGGGGACCTCATCGCCTTAAAGGCGGAGAGGAATAAACGGCTGAGAGGTTTGGAGGCCCAGCTTGAGCAGGAGGTGGAGGCAGCTAGAGCCCAATTGCGGGAAACCCCCACGAGGAAGGTCTTTAGGGTGTATAGGCTGGCAGAGGGCCAACTGGGGATTTTGAGAAATAAGAAGGCGGAAGAAGCCATGCTTAAGGTGAGGCAAACCTTTTAAGCCAAGGCCAACAAAGCGGGCTCTCTTCTAGCCCGTCTCTTGAGGGGGCAAAGAGAACAGAGGGTAATTACCACACTCAAAGACCAAGGTGGTAGACGAATGACCCGGGCTGAAGAGATAAGGGAGAGATTTGTGGAATTCTACGAGGCTCTGTATTCCTCTCAGGGTCCACCCCCTCATTCACAGGGAGGGTTTCTGGAGAATCTACCCCTTCCGCAGGTATCTAGGGAAGTGGCAGAGGAGTTGGGCCGTCCTATCACGGAGGACGAGGTAAGAGCAATCATCGTTGCTCTTCCCCGGAATAAGGCTCCTGGACCTGATGGCTACCCAGCCTCCTTTTATAAAACATTCTCCCATCTTTTGATCCCACATCTGACACAGCTATTTAATTCGTTTTGCGTTGAGGGCGGAATTACCCAGACAATGGAGGAGGCTAAGATCACCCTTATTCCTAAGGCTGGGAGGGATCCAGAGGACTGTACCTCTTATCGCCCTATTTCCCTTATTAACACAGAGGCAAAAATCTTTACAAAGATTCTGGCAAGGCGGCTGGAAAAGCATCTCCCCTCTCTGATCCACCAAGATCAGTCGGGTTTTGTAGTGGGACGGCAAACAGCTGACAATATTAGGAGGGTGGCCCACCTAGTCGAGAAGTCCCGTAAAACGGACACCCCGGCGATCCTCTTGGCGCTTGAAGCCGAGAAGGCGTTCGACCGGGTGGAGTGGTCATTTCTATTTCAGGTAATGGGGAAGATGGGGCTCGGTGAGGGTTTTATGAACCTGGTAGCCGCCAACTATAGAAATCCCACATCACACATATTGATCAACGGGGAGGTGTCCAGACCTTTTAGGCTCCAGAGGGGGACGAAACAGGGGTGTCCCCTCTCCCCTTTACTCTATGCCATTTATTTAGAACCCCTCCTGTTGGCAATTCGTCAGTCGGCAGAAATCAAGGGGATCCCATTTGGTGGGGGGCAACAAAGTAGCGGCCTTCGCCGATGACATGCTGCTTACACTAACCAGTCCGAGGGAATCCCTCCCAGCATGCATAGCATTATTAACATCCTTTGGCGAAGTATCGGGCCCCCTTCGGAACCCACGAGAGATCATGCTGGGGAGGGGTGGGCTGAGGGACGGAGGGGGGGGGGGGTGGAAGCGGCTGGATGCGGCCGCAGCAAAGCATCAGTGATATTCACCTTGGCGGCGTTGACCCTCATCGCACAAAGGTGGAAGGGGCCCGTGATCCCGACGGAGCAGGACTGGCTAAGGAAAATGTGGGATATTGTGTCGTTGGAGTGGGCCTCTTATGCTGCGGATAACAAACTGGAGTCTTTCTACGCAGACTGGGGGGAGACCCTGGAATACTTAAAAGGAGACTTCAGAGAACAATGGTGCCCGCAGAGACAAACTTCTGGACATATACGGTTAGGAGTGTGGCTGGGGGAGGCGGGCTCAAGGTGGGGCCCTTGGGTGCTGTGCCACAGGGGGAGGGGGGGAGGAGTGGGGTATTAGTTGTATGTTGATGTTGCTGATAGTGTTGACTCGTTAATGTAATAATGAATAAAAAGAAGTTTAAAAAAAAAATCAAGTCCTCAAAATACAGCAAAGTTGCTGGGGGTCTCTAAGGTGGAGGGAATTAGCACATTTCTGAGAATTCTCCCTAACAGACCGTGCAACCATAACGACGACCGTCCCGGAGATCTGGTGTAGCGGGAGATAGCTGCCAGATGAACTTTGATAGAGGCGTGAGCCAGTCCTGCTTTGGCCAACGACAGCAAATATGGTAGTACCTGCGGAGCCGTGACTTTTAGAGGATCGATCTTCTGTGCACGGCACCAAATGACGAACCTCTTCCATTTATGTCCGTAGCATTTTAGAGTAGACGATGCTCTGGCCTTGGCAAGCACCTCCTTGCAATCCGCTGGGAGATTGTATCCCCCGAACTCGAACGCTGCAGGAGCTAGGCCTTCAGGTTCAGCGATCCTGGGTCGTGGTGCAGAATTGCATCTCCTTCCCTGGCGAGAAGATCTGCAACCACCGGAAGCTTGACTGGAGGGGACACAGATATGCTGAGAAGGTCCGGGTACCAGATCTGCCTCGGCCACGCGGGTGCAACGGGGATCATCCTGCACCGGGACCGTCTGAGTTGATTTATGAGTCGAAGAAGCAACATCACCGGAGGGAACGCACAGAAACCGGCCGTCCCAGGGGAACGAGAATGCGCACTTGGTGTTAATCGCAAACAGATCGATCTGGGGATTGCCCCATCTGTGCAACAGGTGGTCCACTTGATCCTGCCGAAGTTCCCATTCGTGGCAAGAGCATAACTCCCTGCTGAGAGAGTCGGCGACGTGTTCTTTGCTCCTGCCCGATGAAAAGGAATGAGGAATATCCCCTGGGTGACAGCACAGTGCCATAGGTGCTTCGCTTCTTTTGAGAGCGCCGGGGATCTGGTGCCCCCTGCTTCCTGATGTAATACATTGTGGTGGCATGGTCCATGAAGACCCGCACCACTTTGCCCTTGAGGGAGGGGAGGAAGGACTTGAGGGCCCAAAACACTGCCCGCAGCTCCAGCATGTTGATGTGCAACGTTTTCTCCTCCGGTAGCCACAAGCATCTTGCGTGAAGACCTCCGGTGTGAGCTCCTCATCCATGTATCCAAAGGTCGTCGAGGAACTCCTGTAGTGGTCGCATCCGTAGCCTGCTTAGGCGGATGAGGTAGATGCATGAAGACATCATGCCGAGCAGAGACTTGATGGTCCTCACCGTGGCGACCTTCAGTGCCAACAGCCGTTGCACCTTTCCCCAAGATGGCCGCTCTGTTTTCCTACGATGGAGAAGCCAGGCACGACACTGTTGAGACGGGATCCCAGAAACAGCGCGTCCTGCGATGGAGTCAAGCAGGACTTTGCATAGTTCACCGAGAACCCCAGCTCCATCAATAGGTGAACGGTCTTCGCCGTGTGGTTGACGACGATGTCCTTCGCACTGGCCCGGATGAGCCAGTCGTCCAAGTAAGGGTAGACGTGGATCCCTTGCTGTTGCAGCTGCGCAGCCACAAGCCATGCACTTGGTGAAAACCCTTGGCGCCGACTTCAATCCGAAGGGAAGGGCCTTGAATTGGTAGTGCTTCCATTGAAACATGAAGCGCAGAAACCTGCAGTGCCCTCTGTGAATGGGGATGTGGAAGTATGCATCCTCCAAGTCCACGACGACAGAAAGTCCCCCTCCTCGAGCTGCCCGAACACGTGCTGAAGAGTGACCATCTGGAACTGTTGGGACTTGATATATTGGTTTAGTTGACGTAGATCGAGGATGGGCCACCACCCTCCGGTCTTCTTTTTTTTACAAGGAAGTACCTTGAGGACACTCCGGAGCCTCTTTGGAACAAGCTCTACCGTGCCTTTTCTTAACATGGCCCGCACCTCCAGCAGCAGCTGAGGGACATGGTTTTCTTGCCCGGCCACAGGTGGTATTCAGGGACACTTCAGTTGAAATTCCAGGGTGTGTCCATGGACGAGACCGTCCAGCACCCAACGGTCGGTGGAGATGGTTTTCCACATGCTGACGAAGTTCACCAGCCGGCCTCCCACCAGGGTGCACGGGTGGGGGCCGATGACACGGTCAGTTCAATCCTCCTTGGACATTGAAGGGCAGCCTTGGGGACCCTTCCTCCGAAGGCCTTGGAGTGACCCTGTTGGTTTTCTGGGCCGAAGAGAGGAAGGGTTAGCGGTAAGAAGCGGAACCCCCGCCAAAACCCTTGGAGGATCCTTGGGACTTGCTGCCCGAGTGCCGAAAGGACGGCCTGTTGCTGAAGAGTGCCCATGGCACATGCCATCTCCGTGTCTGTGTCCGTCTTTTTGGCCTGTAGAAACTCATCCACAGCCTTCCCAAACAAATTGTCTCTGTCGAAGGGCATGTCCAACACCTTCGACTGAACATCCTGACGAAAGCTGGTGTCCTTGAGCCAGCCACGACGACGAAAGCAAGCTATGTTGCCCATTTGGCGAAACCCCACGTCGGCAATATCTGTGGCCACTGTGATGGCGTGGTATGACGCTACTTCACCTTCCTGTGGAATTTCCATCGCTTACAACCTCTTGCCGTCGGGGAGGAAGTCCAGGATGGGAGTGATCTTGAACCACAGCTCCAGGTCATAGCATGCCATGATGGCGAGGGCGGCCTTGATGGTCGTGGCCGCAGGATAGATGACCAGTCGTCCCATGGCATCTAACACCTCTTGCCCTCGCTGTCCGGAGGGGTGGATGCTGCCAAGGAAGAAGCACCCGTTGACTTCTTGGCTGCAGCTGACACCACAGAGTCCAGAGACAGTTGCGCGCGCAAGCACTTGGGCGCAGAGTCTGGCACCCTGTATTGCTTCTCAATTGTCCCAAATGTCATCCAGGAGTGGGACTGAGAGGATGGTCTTTCTCTTCGCCTCCCGGCGCTGATATAAGAATCCCTCCTTCTCCTCCGGGGCAAGCTGGAAGAGTTCCGATGCTCTGGAGATCATTGCGTGGAACAAGCCTATCTCGTCCGGCAGGGAAGATGTGGGAGGTGGCGACAGGAGGTTCAACCATCCCACCGTCGTCCGTGCCCATCGTAGTGTCAGGATCTGTTTCATCCCTTGGGGGAGGGGACGGGGTGGGTGGAAGAGGTGGGCGAAGGGTGGCAAAGAGGTGGAGGGTGTACTCTCCTCTTCTTGGCCGGAGGCTCCCCTGTTGGCAGGGGGACGGAAGTCGCCGCAGGCGCGATAGGCATCCTTGTCTGTATCTCCAAGACAAGAGTATGCAGTGCAGAGAGAAGGTCCACCGAGAGGTCTCTACGGGGCAGCTGAGGTGGAGGCAGAATAAGCAGCAGGGGCTTGGAGCCCAGGCCCTTGTCGCCGTGCTGCTCTTCCTGAACGGTATCCTTGCCGTCGTCGCCTTTGTCGGCGCACTCGTTGTAAGGCTCCTCCTGGATGGTTTGCAGGCAGACTACCTCCTCCTCAGACAAGATATCCATACCCTAGAGTCTTGGGGAGATGACTGGCATCTTCTTCTCCGGGGTCTTTTCTATGGGCCAAACACAGCCCCCCTCATTGGAGGAACGGGATACCTTCCCCTTCAGGGTTGCGCCCTGCGGAGCTGTCTCGGCTCTCGACGGCCTTCACAAGAGACACCCCCCCACCCCCTTGATGGAAGGATGGGCCTTTACCGGGTATACCTGGGCCTTCACGGTCAGGACCGGGGACTTCTCATGTGAGGCCTTCTTGTCCAGCTTGGCCTTCCCCGGCAGGTCGGTCTTGGGCTTCTCCTCGAGTTTTCCCAGATTGGCCAACTTCCTCTTGGCCGAGGACCACGAGCGCTGAGACTGGTGACCAAAGCTTGAGATGTTGAACGCACCCTGGCCACAGAGGTGCTCGTCGCAACGGCGCTCCCAGTGGGAGTGGACTCGCTGTGCTTAGAATTTTGTTGGTCCCCTCACGGGAGGAGCGCCCTCAAAGGTATTAGAAGCCCGCTCAGCCTTTTTGGAACTGGGAGAGGCATGCTCCTGGGACCCACCCACAGCAAGGCCCTTAGCCTGTAGCCACTCGTTCAGCCACCTGTGCCGATCCTTTAACGTGCAAGGGGGCCATCTCCTGGCAAACCGCACAGTCTTCCTCCTTGTGCGACAGGTACAGGCAGTAAAGACAATGGGAATGCTCGTCATCTGAAAAGACATTCTGCAAGCCGCAGTCATAACAAATCTTGAACAGGGGCGTTAAATCCTTTTCCTCCGACATGGTCCACGTGGCGTAGGCCTGAAGAATCTTCTGGAAGCCTCCACAATTTTTTTTAACGAAATTCGCCCTTGAGGGGCGCTGAAGAATACAAAAAACAGGACCCCGTTAAACGGAATTTAGATTCATGGAGCACAAGGCTTGATTGACTGAAAAATAGAGTACAACTCTTCCAAAAAGTAAAAAAACGCAGTAAAAGCTCGAGAGCTTAACAGGAGGACTCCCAACACTTGAACTTGCAGTAAAAATCTGAAGATGGCTTCCAGAGGAGGGGCTTAGGTAGAGGGCAGTCATTGGCTGGGGGTAGTATGACCCAGAGCTCAATGATTGGTTGTTAGGAGAAAGACAGTTCAGAAATTAAACAGATCTCGGTTTTTTTTTGTTTTTTTAAACAGAGGATGCCTGACGACGGGGTATACTCATGAACATGTGAATCCATTCCAGACCCCATGCTGGAGAACCTTCAGTTCTTTCAGTGTGGATCCCAAATGTCAGTGGTGATGCATTCCTTGCGACAACATTTTTGGAAAGGAACCCCTTGCGAGAGATTGTGAGGGACAGCCCACCCTGCTAGATGCACCACCACTGCCTGGGGAATCAATATGTGATTGAATGGTTTTCCAGTTTCATTCCAAGAATCGGCCAGATGAAGCTGAGCCGGCTCGTTTTCAAGTAGACTTGTGGGACACGCAGCACTAGAGGCTGCCATAACAGCGATAAGTCTTTGAAACTACCAGGCCAAAGTGGCTTGCCTACTCGTGTGCCACTGCGAGGCCTATGTCTGAGATGCGCAGCGGTGACAGAAAGATTGCAAAAAGGCTGGCGTTCTGATACAAAACCTAGGATGGTTTGAGTTGACAGAAGGCCAGATTTCTTTAAATAGTGGAGAAACAAAGGCTGAACAAGTTATCCACAAGCTTGCGGGTTGCCTAAAGTGTTTCCGCAGCATAACCTGCCCTTGCCAGCCAATTGTGCAGGTAGTGATATACATGGAACTTGCTGAGACAGAGTACTTGCCATAGCATTCATGGAGATAGGCAACTTTGAGGTTCACTGTGCAAAATTTGGGAGAGTGTTATTATTTTGTACTTCTTGTTGGCTTGAAAGAGGTTGAAGAATGAGAGACCCAGAACTGCCCTCAGGCCCACCTGGTTCTGCTTGGGCAACAAGAGATTCTAAAGTAAAATCCTTAACCTCTAGTCGGGGTGGCGAGGACAGGCTGCACAGCCTGCATCAAGAGCAGGTTGTTGACCTCCTCTAAAAGCAAGATTGAATCTAACTGAAGTAGAGGGTTAGAAGACAGATGAAGAGTAGGAATACGGAGATGGAAATCCTTGGATGCTACTGATAGAATCCAGGAAACCTTGAAGATGGCTTGTCAGTGATCTAGATGAGATTGAGCATGCAGCCAACTGGTGTTGGATGGACCTGCATTTTCTAGTCATTCTTTCTTTGTGTCCCCAACAGTGGATGAAGCGGATCCAGTGAATAACCCTTTTGAAGAAGTTCTTAAATGTTTACTCCTCTGGGAACAATTGGGTTTCATGGCCTTCTGTCTTGGTGACCACAAAACGCACCTGTCTCGGTCTTGAATCTCAGGAGAAAGTGAGTGGATGAAAGGTCTTCTTGCCAGGTTTGGACAACAAAGTTAGAGATTTTTCCCGTTTGGATGGAGGTCTTGTGCAAGCTCCTCATCTGTAGAGGAATGAAAAAGATCCTGGCCGTAAAACAGGAGATCAAAAATCAGGACCTGCACCTCCTGTGAGAATTTTGTGGAGTGTATGCATGGCAATATCTGAGCCAAAAGACATTCCCTGCTGGTTGTGTCGATGTGGTGCACCAATGCCTCTAGAAGGTCTTGAGCTATATGTTTGCTTGAGCTAGAATGAATTTGAAGGCTTATTTGTCTGGGAGCAAACTTCACCCAGTTCCCTCAACAATTTCCGGTTCCTGACAGCCAAGAGTGTGTCTTAAAAACAAAAAGAGGGGGTAGTGGACTGCAACTAATGAAAAAGCAAAAGGGTTCACACTGCTGTAAAGTTGATAGTAAATATTTATAAATAATGATTTTAGTATTGAGTGTATCTTAATGATAACACTTAAACAAATTAATGGCTGTAACAGACTCTGAAAGCAATCGAGATAATCTCATGATAAAGAACAAAATGTATTGCCGTGAAAATTATATTTCAACAAAAAGCATAATGATGAATAGATAAAAATGAATAGATAAAACAGCCTTGCAATTATTAACAAGTGTGAACTTAAACAATAGGACAGAAAACCAAAGGACAATGGGTTTAAACAATCATTTGCTAGTGACAACAAAGTGAAAAACAGAAAAGAAACAGTACCAGTATCTGACTTGGATACAGTGACAAAGGGTGTGTCTGCATTGGACAGCCTGACGTGCAGGGAAGAGTTGGCATAGCCCTGGCTGAGGAAATACGTTGAGGAAGAAGGATCCTGAAGGCTTGGTATAGATGCTGACAGCACCACTGCAGAGTAAAGCTGGGGGTGACAGGTCAGGCAAAGCTGTTCTGAAGCCAAGGGCCTATATCTGGCATCCAGTTCCTTTTTTGTAGGCTGCAGGGAATGCAGCTGTGTCCATAGATTTGTAGTCTCAGCCAAGATGTCTTTCTGGATGGAAAGTCCAGATTTGTTTAGATTCAGAAGCTGAGCATCCTGTCATGAAATGCCCTCGCTGAGTGAGGAGTATCCTCCTCTGCGTCACTGGTGGAATTTTTATTTGTGCCAGGGGTGTCTTGACCAGCCGGAGAATGATGTGAAATCCATTCCAAATCTTTACTAGTCTTAAAAAGACTAGTGTCTGGGGAAATGAGCACATTTTCAATGGGCTGCGAAACCTGAGGAGGAACTGCTGGGGTCAGAGGTAACACTGATCCTGGTGGATGCGTAGCGGGTGTGATGTAGTTGGTGTTGCAGTAGGTGACATTGGTATTGTCGGCATGGATGAAACTGGTATTGGTGGTGTTGCAGGTGCTGGGCTCTGAGGCAGTAGTTCAAGTAATCAGCCATAGCCCTGGATTTCATTAAATAATAATAATAAAAATTTGGCATTTATATAGTGCTACGAACCCTCAGGTATCTGAGCACTGCTTATTATTACCCACGTGTGTGGTGCTCAAGGTCTGGAACCTACCGAAGGATCTGTCCTCATGTGTAGTTTGAGCAGGACATAAGTTGGAAGAATCGGTTGGCTTTTATGTAGCTGTCACAAGAGTAGAAGGAGCAATTGGGGTCCACATTGTTGAAGTAGCAAGAACCTAATACAGCTGAAGATGATGCAGTGTTAAAGGCGCTGATGGTGCCAACAGACAGGAAGGATGACATGCATTGCTTACCGTAAAAGCATTTCTGATGATTGTATCTGCTTAGATTCACATGCTGTGCATATAGTCCGACATCCAATGGTAACCGCAGAGTATTGCATCTTGTCTTTCGAGAATCAAAAGGGGATGTCAACATGGGCGTGCCTGTAACACTATCCCTAACATGACGTGTAGTGTACCCAAAATCCCTCAAGTGTCAAGGTCCCTCCGATTGTATTTTTTCTGCCGTGAGGGAGCCTATGACTAGCGTGAATGAGTACAGAAAAGAGAGAAAGTAGTAAGACGTCTATGTTCCTTTCATCTGTGCGGGGAGGGCGCATGTGAATCTAAGCAGATACAATAATCAGAAATGCTTTTACCATAAGTAATGCATGTCTTCTGATGCTTATTAATCTGCTTAGAATGACATGCTGTGCAGACTAGCGAGCAGTACCTGGGGTTGGAGGTGGGTTATTAGAAGGAACAGTAGTTAAAAGATGTCTTAGTACTGCTTGTCCCAACTGAGAATCAGACCTAGAATGAGTGTCTAGGCAATAGTGTTTTGTAAAGGTGTGTACAGAACTCCAGGTTGCAGCTTTGCAAAGTGACTCCAGGGGAACATTTGCAATGAATGCTATGGAAGCCCCAGTGCCTCGAGTAGAATGTGCTCTAGGCTCGAAGGCAGTTCTCTCTTAGCAAGCGTGTAACAGAGTGTGATGCATTTGACAATCCACCTAGCGATCGTAGATTTGGAGACATGGTCTCCTTCTCTAGCGGCTGCCACTGAAACGAAAAACTGATTTGTTTTTCTTAGTGGTTGAGTTCTTACCATGTAAAACATGACTGCTCTACGTACATCTAGTGTATGCAGGCTTCTTTCTCCCATGTTTGAGGGGTTCTGAAAGAATTTTGGTAGTTCTATGGATTGGTTCACATGGAACTTTTAAATGAATTTAGGTGCAAACCTACGGTGAGTGCGCAGAACCACCTTAATGGCTATTAAAAAGGCAGTTTTGTAGGTGAGATCTTTGAGCCTTGCCTTATGCATGGGCTCGAAAGGAGACCCGTAACACCATGTTTAGGTCCCATCCGGGAGCTGGATTAGAAATGGGAGGGTGAATTCTCTTTACTCCTTCCATGAAAGCATTAATAACTGGCATCTTCCACCACAACACCCTTTGTTGTGATGTAGCGTAGGCTGAAAGAGCAGCTGAGTGAACTTTTAGAGAGTTAAAGACCAGGCCCGAGTCAAGTAAATGAGTCTGGTACAAAAACGAAATGTGTATGAGAGCAGTCAATGGGGTTGATACTCTTACAGTTGCACCAGATGACAAAATGCTTCCACTTACTGGACTAGCAATATCGTGTGTTAGGTTTTCTTGCCTCTCTGAGAATGTCTATACATCTCAGAGGGAGTTGGAGGTGCCCTAACTCTATGACCTCAGGAGCCAGGCCGCTAAATTCAGCGTTTGCGGGCATGGGCGAAGTGTCTCCCCTTTGTCTTGCGACATGCGGTACGGGCAAGGCAGTTTCATTGGAGGAGATAGGAACATGTCCATCAGATGAGCGAACCAGGGTTGGCGGGCCCACATGGGGGCCACCAATATCATTGTGACTGGTTCTTGGTGCATCTTGGGCACTGTCTTGTTGAGTAGGGGCGTCAGGGGAAAAGCGTAAACTAATTTCCCTGACCATGTTATCCAGAGTCCATTCCCCTTGGAACAGGTCTGGGGGGTACCTGGAGGCGTAATCTTGGCATTGAGCATTCTCCAGAGTCGCAAACAAGTCGATCTCTGGGGAAGCCCCATTCTGCGAAAACGTTGGAGACGATGTCTTTGTGTAATCGCCATTCGTACTCCATGGGTAGTGGGAAATCTCTGCTGCGTTCGTCTGCCAAAAGATTGAGTTCCCCTGGAACATGTGACAACAGGAACATGTGTTTGAGAGCCCACTTCCAAATGTTCTGTAACAGTTTGGATAGCCCTGGAGAGTGAGTGCCCCCTTGCTTGTTCAGATAGTACATGGCCGTGGTGCTGTCTGTGAGGATCAGGACTGTCTTTCCCTGCAGTTATGTCTGGAAGGCTTTCAGTACTTTGAATACTGCTAACAGTTCCAACAGGTTTATGTGGTTGGAAGCTATGTCTGACGACCAAACTCTGTGCGCTGTCTGTTGAAGCAGGTGAGCTCCCCAACCTGTGAGAGATGCGTCTGTAGTTAGAGTGGCCTCCACTGCGGGGATGGTGAAGGATTTCCCTTTCAAGAGGTTCTCCCTCGACCACCACTGTAGCAAGAGAATGAGGACTGGTGAGACAACCACTAGATCATCCCATTGTCCCCTGGCCTGACACCACTGGCTGTTGAGCCACACCTGCATTGGACGCATGAGCAAGCGCGGGTGAGGAACCAAATAAATGCATGATGCTATCATTCCCAACAGTTGCATAGCCTTGCGTACCGCCATTTCGACTGGCTACATATTGAGGGATTTGAAACAGCATGTTTTGGACCCCCTCGTCGGAGGAGAAGACAAGGCCGTCCTTTGTTCGAATTAGAGCCCCTAGGAACTGCTTGACCTGACTGGGGTCTAGGCTGGATTTCTTCTCGTTGATGGAGAATCCCAGCCTGAATAGAAGATATATCGTTCTTTGGGTATTTGACAGACATGCTTTGTACGAGTCCCCTGTTATGAGCCAATCGTCGAGGTAAGGATCAACTGACATGGTTTGCCTGAGCAGGTATGCTGCTGCCACCGCCAGTACCTTTGTAAATCCCCTTGGTGCAGAGGCCATGCCAAAGGGTGGTACTTTGAACTGATAGTGCTCGTCTTGTATCATAAATCTGAGGTATTTTCTGTGCGCCGGCAACATTGAAATATGAAAGTATGCATCTTTCATGTCCAATGTTGCCATGTAATCCCACTGTGTGAGCAGGGGAATTACCTCTTGCAGAGTGACCATACGAACCTTTTGGGGTTGGGGCTTCACAAATTTGTTCGCTGGCCGCAAATCTAGTACAGGGCGCATGGTGAGATCCTTTTTGGTTACAAGGAAGTACACTGAATAAATGCCCTTGTTTACCTGTAGAAAAGGTACGACCTCTATGGTGTCCTTTTCCCGCAGGGTTTTGACTTCTTGTAGCAGGATGTGCAGATGTTCTGGCGTCGGGCGTCTTGCTCGTGGCGGTCTGAACTGGGGGGTCGGCAGAATTCTATATAGTACCCATGTGCAACAGTCTTTAGCATCCACTGGTCTGTAGTTATTCCATCCCATGCTTGAAGAAATTATGTTAGCCGGCCCCCGACCGGGGATGCATGGGAGGGGACCCGGAACTGCTGGTCATTTCTGAGCGGAGGCTGAGGAGCCGAGACGGGTAGAATTCCGGCCCCTTCCTTTACCATGTCGTTGCCCTCTTGTGGGATATGGGGTGGACCAGTTATTTCCCGAGCCGTATTGATTTTGAGGGAAACGTTGGCCACGAAAGGAACGTCTACCCCGAACTCTCCCTATTTTGGGATGGTCTCTATGTGATCTGATCCAGAGTCTTAACGGTGTGATGCTCCTTTTTTGCAGTTTCGAGGACTTCATCCACTGCCTTTCCAAATAAATAAGTCTCCTCCACGGGTTAATTTATAAGTGAAGCTTAGGGGTGGTCAAAAGGGGGGGGGGGGGTCAAAAGTTTGGGGGTGGTTGGAGGAGAGTCCAAGCACAAGGCATGAGGTTGCAGTGTTTCTAGTAGGTGCCTGCCAGGGGCGAGGATCAATGGGGTCTGGGTCTACCCTCCAACCCTGAGTGGGATCTAAATGAACCTCCTCAGAGTCAGCAAAGGGATCTTCATCTTGAGCCTCCTCCTCAGTGAGGCCATAGATATATTCCTCTTTATCTTGAGAAGGGTCAAAGACCCTCTGCAGCTTAGCCACAGGGAGGAGGGGGGGGGGGGGATTTCCCGCTCTAGATCTCTTGAGTGTGGACTTCTCAGAGTTCCACAAACTTCTCTAGCCTGTCCATGCATCCTTCAGGGGTGGAAAGGGCTCTTGTAGTGGATCTTCCGTCTCCAAACTTCGAGATTTCTTCTTTAACGTCGAAGAAATCCCTTCAGGGCCTTCTGGAAAGTCTTTTCTGGGTTCTGATGGTTGATGAGTGTCCTTCTGTTTGTCTGTTGGCCTATCCGTAGGTTCCGGTAACTCCTTTGGCCTATCTCTGGATTTCGACGACTCCTTGTGCTTGGATTTCGATGAATCCTTGGGCTGTTGCATGTGAGAATCCGCCAAAATGATCCTGCCGATGCTTTCGGTAATCACTTCAGAATCTGGAAGTCCTAAAATTCGGACCGCTGGTTGCGTGACTCCTTTCGGCAGAACCAGGGCCTTTTCGGCTGAGGATGCTTTCTTACGATGCGTCTAGACAGATTCATGAATATTGGGGGCAGCGCCCTTTGATTTAGAGGGCCCAGTGCAAGGCGTTTCTGCGGTTGCAGGGAGGGCTGCCGATCCTGATGGTCAGCCGGCAGGCCCGAAGTTATCGGTGTGCCAATTGACGCTACGGATCGTTTCGACTGTCATCGAAGACGTCCCTGGGGTTGTGCATTTAGTGTATAACATGTGTGCGTCTTCGTCGCCAGGGTGTACATTCCCCATAGCAGGACCCGAGTCTTGCCTAGCGGGGCCGGGGACAGACGACGCAGAGCGAGAGTGCTCCGCCCAGAGGCCAATCGCCTCCGAATCGGAGTCTTGTTTGTCACTCAGCCCCTCGTCACAATCAGCGGTTGTAGCAGCGGGAGAGCTACTCGGCCTGCGGCATTCCGTTGGCCACCCACCGCTTAACACGGCGCTCCTTCAAAGTTTTCGGCCGCAGGAGCTTGCAAGCCGTACAAACCATCTCGTTGTGATTAAGGGGCAAACACTGATTACATTTACAATGTTTATCTTTCCAAGAGAATTTCGCCTTACAAGAAG
Source organism: Ambystoma mexicanum (assembly GCF_040938575.1). Lineage (NCBI taxonomy): Eukaryota > Metazoa > Chordata > Amphibia > Caudata > Ambystomatidae > Ambystoma > Ambystoma mexicanum. The sequence continues at coordinate 726,973,811 of NC_090934.1, forward strand.
GACAAAACTTAAATGGAGTCCTCTCCATAGCTGAGGAAATAGAAAGTGACAAAGAGACCCAGGGAACAAAGAGAGGAAAGAGAAAGGCATTATCAGAAAGGGAAATGTCCACCCCGACCCCACTCAACCTACTGCCGACCGGAATACTGTCCGTTGAAGATCCATGGAACCCTCTTTGGCAGAGAAATGGAAAACATCTGTCGATGGAAGGGACGGTAGGGTAATATCTATACGACCAAAGGTCGACGAAATTAGCAATTTCTCTGGACGCGCTCCGCATAAGGCGACCAGTATGCTGGGTGGAAAAAACATACTGAGGGACCTCGACGCGTGAGGGATTTTGGGTACACTACACGTCACGTAAGGGATAGTGTTACATGCATGCCCATGTCGACGTCCCCTTTCGATTCTCGAAAGACAAGATGCAATACTCTGCAGTGACCACTGGATGTCGGACTATATGCACAGCATGTGATTCTAAGCAGATTAACAAGCATCAGAAGAACAAGTTACTTTCTTACCGCGTAACGTTCTTTCGATGGGATGTTCCAACGACGTATTCCACATCTATGAGAGGTAATCAGCACAGCTGTGGCGATTACCTGTCATAGATGTGGAATACGTCGGAGGAACCAATCCCTTCGAAATAAGGCTCCTTTATTGAGGTGTTCCATCCAGGCCATCAAAAATGCTTCACAGGGGACCATAAGCAGCAACAGTATGGGAGAATCCTGCTCCCAGGAGATGGGTTTGGTAGCCAAATCGCCTGTGGACAATGCAGAGGATTCTGGCGAAGTGTCGTAGGATCTTGGTTCAGATTTTGGGGTTGATGTAGAGTGGTCGTTGGATGCAGCCTCTTTCTCCCTTGATGAGCTGGCACACTCCTTGGGTGCCATTATCTTCAGGTCATCCATCTTGAGATTTTTTTGTTAATTGGCCTTCGTTACGTGGGACACGAAGGCTATTCTTGCCAGCGTGGAGCCATTTGTCGTAGGTCTTGTAGGACCCTCAGGAGGTAACCCAGGGATAGGAGCTTGGTGAGTCTCTGGCAAAGGGTTGGGAGGTACAGCTGCACCCTCAGTGTCTATGTCACTGGTAACTCACAGACTATCAGACAAAGTTCCCGTACTAGGGTCAGATGAAACAAGTGGACCCCATGGCCACCCCCGGTGGGCCTAGCAGGATCCAAGGGAACTCATTGTAACTGTGGCATATGATAGAAAGGAGTTGCATTGGTGAGGTGCCTGGGTAAAGATGGCACTTACCTCAAGAGCGCAAGATGCTCTTCATAGAATTAAGGCAAAGACATCTGAAGTTACGAGGAGGGGGTTCACCAAGAAGTTCCTACCATCGGTTCAAATGACATTGCAGTGCACAGGATACTAGCCCCCTGCAGGAAACAGGTATCCCCCCCCCACTAGTATGAGGGACTCAAACACCTCAGGCAGTATCAATTGGTGGATGACATGGGGAAACTCCTAATGCAGGAGGCGAAAATCTTCATCACGGGTATATACTGTGGTATGCCGAAGAGGGGTGGTGGACGGCGATTAATCCAATAAGTATAGATTAGGAAAGTAAGCAATGTGGAAAAATCTGTTGCAGCAGGTGCAAGGTGCCCTGTCCCGTCCCATCGAGCGGTAAAAAGGACTGTCAGGCAAGCCCGCTAGGCAGAGTCTTTGCATACTTCAAATATAAAGTGGAAGTAGCTTTGCGGTGCCAAAAAAGGCTCTGGCCCGGTCACCGTGGGAGGACTCCCATCAATATGGAGAAAAGGGGACGAGAAGTAGCAGTAAAGCAACTTGTATAGTTCACCTCACCTTTTGGAAAGCCTCTCTGTATGCAGCTCTGCAAGAAAACAGGTCGCTTTTATGGGATTCTTAGTGGGGAAAAGGGGAGGGGGGGGGGGGGGGAGATCGCATTGGCGCATGCACGTCTTTTATCCCTAGGTGCCAGTGTAATTTTAAACACATGTATTGCGGCTGCAACACATGGGTGTGCGTTTCATCCAGAGGGGAATCCACAAGATCAGTCTAATGAAAGTCAATGCAGTGTTTGTGTTAGCATCTAGCAAAGGGTGTGTGCGCAACAAAACTACAGAGTTGAGCAGTGATACTGCTCTGGTAGCGTGGCATTGTGCAGGCAGGTCTTTGCTAGATGTGACGATTGATTGAGTAGTGCAAGGAGATTGAAGGAGATGAAAGAGGGGGCAATGTGGCAAGAGTTGAATGGGTTAGCAAGAAATCCAGTCCAGGAAGTTTCAAACTAGAATTAGTCTTTTTAGTTATGGTTTGTTGTTTAACCAACGTCTGTTTTGTTGAGCAGTTGTTCAGCAGGTTAAGGTTACAGGGAGACGGGAAAAGACTGAGTCCAAGTTCGAGTTCCATACCCGAGGCTTTGCACATGGGTATATTGCAGGTTTGTGAATGTAAGCAGAGGGTCCAGTCTGATTTGTCCTTGTTTAAAAGTTTCTTCTTCTGGTCATTATTTATACCAGCATTTCACTAGATCCATGTACGTTCAACCTTTTACATCAGATAGACAGTAGTGTTATTTGAATAGTCAGGTTTTCAGGGATTTTCTGAAGGCTAGCTTTTTCTAAGTTGTAAAGCAAAAACAAAGGTAATGGCTGGAAGGTTTAGAATGAATCAAGTAGTTCAGCTGTCTTAACCACTGGCATTGCTCTGGGCAACCCTCCAGACCATCGTTCTTCGCCTGCCAAGCCATTACAGAAGGGGAAAGACCATATGAAAATCAGGCTTGGTCACACCCAAAAGGGGGCAGTCCAGCCCAAACTGCTAGGTCACATCCCTTCTGCACGAGACCACAAGCATCCCCAAACATGTTTGTCTTGTTGGGCCTCATCAGTGAGGAGTAGCTTGGGTCTCTATGTGAGAGAGGGCATGCCCAGATGTGGGTCCCTTGCTCGCTGAGCCATAGGGAACCAAGCTGCACCTCACTGAGGAGGCCCAACAAGGCCGAAACAGGTCTGGGGTTGCTTGTGTTTCCGTGCAGAGGGGACCTGGCCCAGCAGTTCACGCTGGGCTGCTACCATTGGTGGCAGTACCTGACTGATTTGCTTATGGCTGGACCCCTTTTGCAATGGCGCAGACGGGCTAAAAAATGGTGGTGTGGAAAGGTTGCCCAGAGCAATGCCAGTGGTTCAGATTAATTCAAAACCTTCCACCCATCACTTTTGTGGTCACTGTTCTAAGGTTTAGGCAGACCTATAGTGATAGAATTTCAGATTTTATTTGAGAAAAAAGAGAAGGCAAATCCTCCAAGTGCTCGAGTGTGAAGCTGCCACTGTAAGTGAGGCTGTGTTAATGGATCTTATTGTTCTGGTGGTCATGTTGCGGGAAACTTTCCTCATGGTGGATTTCAGGCCACTGTCATAGAAGGTAGTGTGGACTATGCATAATGTTTTGAGCTGTATCCTATGTTTGAAGGGCACAGTTCTGTACTTATAGGGATGAATTTCCTAGTTCTGTAGTCCATGGTTCTGTGGTTCTACCACAGCAGGACCTTGACTCTTCCCCCTCTTAAACTAGAAAAAAACCCATGCTAGGTACTTTGCAGGATGAGGTAATTTTCAAGTACCAGCCAAAGACAGCCCTCCTGGATGGGAGTGCATAACACGCCCTTGGTCCTCTATGGAAGACGTGGGACTTGCCACAAGCTCAGGAGTTTCACCTTCGCAAGTACAAGCATCTCTGGGTCTAGGCATGTGGGCCCCAGGAGGCTAACAAATTGCTTCTTGTTTGCTTCGCGTTCTTGTTACGATATAGGCTAAAACCACCTAGTACTAAGCTCTCCTTGATGCATCATAGCTTGCAGGTATTGGGCTAATTAGCTCAGCCATATGTGCTTCACTCCTACTGGTACACTCTGGAACACTGTCCATATGGCCTCAATACCAGTCTGGTTTCAGTCTTTTTTAGACTGTTTATTAAATTCAAATACCTCAATACTAGTATGGTTTGAGTAGGTCCTTTCATGTATTTTTTTTTCCAGATGGTTGGACCAGGTAACGCTTCATGGGACTAAGTCGGATTTATGGTTTCCCCTCTGCTACAAGAGTGAGGTGTTATGTATTCTCCATGTGTCTATCATCTCTAATGCGCTAACAGGCCAGGCGTTGAGCATGTGGACAAGGGCTCCAGCACACTGGCTTCGATCTTTGAATCAAGCAAGTCTAATATGGTAGTTGGGCTTTGTGACAAGGCACCAGAAGCAGGAGTTGGCCACAAAAGTAGCATGATTCAAAATGAGAATTATTTATAAGAAAAGAAAACCTAACTATCCCCGACTCCAGAGGAATTCCCCTACCTAATAAACAATCTCGGGTCTGTCTAGTCAGAAAGTCTGTTCAACTAATATATCTGTCCTCTGTCCAAACTCTCATCTTGCCCTATCATTACAAACAGAAAAGGTTTAAGTTACTTGCTTGTAACTATTGTTCTCTAGCATAGGTCTGGCATGGATTCACATGCTCAAGAATATCCCCCCCTTCATCAGGCTGGGAATTCTTGGTGAAAGAAAAAACTGTTTCACGTTCGCTTGAAAACTGTATTACTCAGCTAAACCGTTCACTGTCTTCTGGGTTATACAGCCGCCATCCAATGGCAGTCCTCTCCCTAAGCTCCACCCCTGGTGGCCACCTTCAGATTTGGTAAGCAAGAAAAGTGGCAGTATGAACCAAGAAGAGCCACAAAGGGGAAGGAGGGAGGGTTCGCAGTTGAACCCATGCCAGACCCATGCTGGAGAACAATAGGTACAGGTAAGTAACTTAAACCTTGTTCCAGAATGGGGTCTGGAATGGATAAACATGCTCATGAATAACGATTACACAGCAGTACATATACACAACCAATCACCACTGGAACAGACTCACCTCAAGTAGACGGGTTGCGTAGCAACGCTAAGCCAACTCAGGACTCCTCCCTGGAATCCCTGTCGACGCAGTAGAACCTTGTGAAGTTGTGCGTAGACTCCATGTAGCAGCCCTGCAAATGTCGGGCAGGGGCACACCAGAGAGACATGCCGTTGTTGCTGCAATGGCTCTGGTGGAGTGGGCTCTCGGCCGGCGCTGCAGCAGCCTGCTAGCCAGTCGATGACCGCACATGATGCAGCCTGAGAGACACCTGGAGACGGAAGCCTTCGACAAGGCCTTCCCATGAATCACAGGTCCAAAAATGACGAACAGCTGAGAAGACTTACGAAAGCTCTTCGTGCGTGCTACGTAAAAGTTCAAGGCACAAGCAACGTCCAGCGAATGCAAGGCCCTCTCCTCTGGCGACAACAGATTCGGGAAGAAGATGGTTAACACCAAAGGCTTGTTGAGGAGGAACTCCCAACGGCACCTTCGGCATAAAGGTGAGGTGTGTACACAGTACCATCTTTGAAGCGGGGAACCACAAGTACGGCTGCTTGCACGACATTGCCTGGATATCCCGACCTGCCTGGCCGAGGTGATCGATTGGAACTTGAGCGGGACCTGATGCATCTGCTCAAAGGGTGCCCCCTATGAGCTTAGTCAAAACCACATTGAGCTCGCAAACCGGGGCAGGAGCCTTCACTGGAGGAAAAGTCTGGAAGAGTCCTTTGAGGAACTCCTTGACGAGTCTGTGCGACCACAGAACAGGCCTATCCGGTGCCCTGGTGTAACGGGATATGGCAGCCAGTTGCACTTTGATAGAGGCATGAGCAAGTACAACCTTGGCCAAGGAAAGCAGGTATGGCAAGAGCTGCAGGGCTGTGACATGCTGAGGGTTTATCTTCTGAGCCCCGCACCACACGGTGAAACACTTCCACTTATGGCCGTAGCACGTCAGCGTTGTAGAGGCCCTGGCTTTGGCGTTTTTACACTCTGCAGGTAAAGAATAATGTCCAAACTCTAAGGCTACAGGAGCAAGGCCCAGAGGTTTAGCGGCGCTGGGTCATGGTCGAGAATCGCCCTCTCTGGACAGAAGGTCCAGAAGTAATGGCAGCTTGATGGACAGAACTGCGACAGACATAGCGCATCTGGATGTCAAATTTGCTGCTGCCACACCAGAGCGACGAGTATCATTCTGCAGCGACACTGTCCGAGTGTGTTGATGTTAAGCAGAATCCTGTGCAGTTCCCTTGGGGAACACTGCAAAAAGATTAAGACTACAGGAGCAGCAGTAAACCCAATTGGTAGCAGTCTGCACCACCCAGATTTACCTGGTAGCTGTGGCTGAGCAGTCAGACTTCTCTCAAGTAGAGTAGGGCAGTATGCAGAGTATACACAATAGGGTCAAAACACGGTAGAGCAAACAAACACTGACCAGAGCTTTGTATAAAAAAAGTATAGAGTTATTTATTTAAAACACACTTTAAGGCATATACCAGCACTCTTAATCAAAAGCAAGTTAAAACACAGTCATAGAAAATATACACATCTTCCTTGATAACCATCAGACAAGTCAGGGCTAAAGCACACTATTTGTTAAGACAGAAGTGAGCGCTTACCCTAGATGGCACTCCAATAGTTTAGGTTAAAAAGGGAGAGAAAATGCAAAGCAAAGAATAAAACAGTTCCCAACACTTTTAAGAGTTCAGAGCAAGGGGAGAAAGGCAGGTTATACTGGAGAGCCAAAGTTCATAGGCCAGGCCCACTTTGAATGGAGCAAAGCGAAATGTGCCCAGGACCACACAGTTTAAAGTGCACTGAAAGTCATTGCAGAGTGTTCAAAAGAGGTTGGGGTGAGTCAAAAGATATAGTTAGAAGGCCTGGAGCCAACCCAGTTTAGAAGCAAAAGGATTTAAGGGTTACCTTTTGCAATCTGTACAAAGAGAGGACAGGCAGGACACAGTACCTTGTAGAGAAAGGAAGCGCCAGCGGGGGCAGTTGTTCCTGGCAGTGGTTGAAGTTCGGTTTCAGGGGAAGAGAGGATCTCGTCGAGGAGGAAACTTGGAGTTGTTGCACTGCACAGGGATGAAACCAGCGACAGAGTTCCCGATTAAAAGGTACGGTCCTTTTATTCGCGGTCGAAAGTGGTGAGCTTGGCTATCCGGCCGCCGGGGTGCTTGGCACGGGCGATTCGACCGAGGGCCGTCTTTGGAAGGCGCGAAAGGGTGAACTGGTTGGTCCCACCAGCTCAGAGGAAGAAGACTTGTCCAGCAGAAGATCTTCTCTTGTCATCGGGAAAGTGGTGAGGTAGCTGCAGCAGGGCTTCACCGGTGGTGTCATCATTGCAGATGGTTCAGCTTCGTCCCTCTTTGGATTCTTAGGTCCTGTGGCGACTTCTCAAGTTCCAGTCCCAAAGGCCCTGCTTTTATGCAGAAAAACCCCTATTCATCAGTTTAGCTGTCAATCACACATGCTAAGTGGTGAGCCGGGTGGCTCACCACTGGGCCAATCAGAGTAGAGTGCGACTTGGGTTGCAGAGGCAACGCAGTCCAGGGTGCCTATTCCCCCCCCCTCCACCCCTCCTGTGGAACCCAGACAGGGTGGCACCATTTAAGGGCTCGACCTTGGTCAGAGTAACAGAGATGAACACAAACGCCATTTTAGTTTTGAGTTCTGGCAAAAAAAACACAACCGGGGATTTAATATTAAATAAATAAACCGGCAGTATCTTTAACATTGCACCAAAAAGTGGTGCGTTTAAAATCAATGGGAAAATCCCATAGAGAATATTCTGAAGGAATATTTTGCGTGGTAACCACTGCCACCAGCTAGAAACTCGACGAGGGGGGACTTGACAGCGCCCCCTCGAAAACAGACCCAGGGGCAATCGAATTACCCCTTACCAGTACTTCCACAATATGATGGTTTGTACTGGTTCTGTTCACAATTTTGGACTAGTAAAGCCAATGGTGACTTTACATGCCCTGGGAGACAGTAGTCAGTCCCAGGGTATGGAGTCTATGTTTGGGGGTCACTGTGACACCCCTGTGGTACTGCAGTGAGGGTGCTGTGTACTACACATACAGAAAAGTCGATGATACCCTATGGAGTAAAAAGGAACCCCATAGCCCATAAGCACATAAGTCAAAGACATATCTCGAATCATGCCTAAGAGTGGGAGTAAAAGAGTCTCACTCTTAGCAGGAGAAAAAAACAAACCCCAAAAAATCCAGCAAAGCTGCTGGGGGATTCGCTAGGTTTGGGAAATTAGGCTTTTAAGAGAATTCTCCCTAACAGTTGATCACTCGTAGCAAGAGTGGGAACAGAGGAAAAGCGTATAGGAAAAATCCCTCTCACTGGAACAAGACTGCATCCCCCATGCTTCTCGGCTGTTGGAACCTGCTGGCGAAGTTCTGACACTTTGAATTCGTCCCTGTCACAATTAGGCCGATCTGTTTTTGACCCCATTTGTGGAAGAGAAGATCCACTTAGGCCTTGCAAAGTTCCCACTCGTGGCAAGAACACAGCAGGCAACGGAGTCTGAGGGCAGATTTCCCTAAAGAGGCCCTCATGGGATCAGAATTCATTAGACTATGAAATTTCTCAAAAAAGGCATCCTCTGCCTAGACCTTAGGCGCTGGAGTGGGCAGAGGCCTCTCATGAGGAGCATAACCTCACGAACGCAGTGAAGAGGGATGCCAAGAGGGCCCGCCACCAACCGGGTCTACATAGACCAATGGGGCAGATGATGGAGTCGGCGAGACTGAATGTGGTAGTGGCATCCGAGCAGGCCAGTAATAGGAAGGGCGGAACGGATTCACACTGTCCTGTGGAAAAGGATGTTTACCGAAAAGAAGGTTCCCAGCATCTGCCGACGATCGCGTGGGTGTGAGGGAAGAATCCAAAATGGCCACCGTAGACCACGCGGGAATGCCCGCCATTTTGTGAACATCTGAGGATGTGATGAGATCAGTTGACTCCACAGACTGCTCAGGGGACTTGACTGAAATTTTAGCCTTTACACAAGGAACCTCGGCAGAGCCGGTGCTATGGGGCCTTGGATGTTTACTGGACATCCCGTCCCTTGAATTAGCCTCCATAGGAGGAACCTCGGCAAAGCCGGTAACAGAGGAGTTACGGTCGAGGACCTCTCCTGTGCCCCCTCAACAGAACCGGTAAAACCGCGAGCGCAGGAAAGTTGAGGAATCCACCTCACAGACAAAACCTTAACAGGCCTCTCAGTTCTGTTGGTACACACCTTAGCCTTGTTAAGAGGAACCTCGGAACAGAATCCGGTCTTAATAGCTCCCCGGAGAGGGGCCTCAAACCGTGGTTCGGTACAGAAAGCCTCAACAGAGGCATCTGGGCGCACCCAGGTGTCTGTGCAGGAAGCTCCTAACAAGGAGACCTCAGAGCGAACTCCGGTACCCAACGCCTCAGCATGACTATGCTGGCTATTAGCACCTGTTCAGTTAACCTCGGATCGTGATCCGGTACAGGCAGGCCCCTTGCGGATACCCTCAGAGAAAACCCTGGTACGCCTATTAGGCCTGTGAGGCACCTTAGGGATAACCCCGGTAGCAGAGGTTTTGAAGCCCCTCCCGGACCTGGAGGACCCTGGGAAGGAATCCCCTGCCGGGGTGCCCTGAAAAGTAAAGAACTTACCGGGCATCTCTTCTTTCCTTTGATGAAGAGTTGGAAATGGGATGGAGGAACCTTCTGGAAGATTTCCTCCCACCTACGAAGACAACGTTGAAGTACCCGGACCGAAAGGGAGTCGCAGAAGAAACACGAATCCCAATGGTGATCCGGTCCCAGACACTCCAAGCAGAGAGAATGGGGATCTGCCCTAGCACAGCGACGCTCGCAAGAGGGGCAAGTGGCAAATCCCAGATGCTCCAGCATAGACTGAAAACTATGTGACCGCAGAACCGGAGCAGGAAGGAAGGACAAGGGGAGAGGAAAAGAAATAAGGTCTTCCCGATGATGCTAGTGCGTCCAGCCCGACTTTGCAAAGAAAAGGACTGAAGGGCGATGCGCGGGGTGGAGCTAAGGAGGGCGGGGCTACAGCCGCATGCGGTACTCCGCGTAAAAAGAGAAGGACACATTTTCAATTTGGTGCTTTTTTACAAAAGTGCTCCAGTCCCGTCCCACAGGACGGAATGTCCCAAAAGTATGGAGGAAAGGGGACAGGACGTAGGAGTAATGTATATTGCTCTGTCGACTCCACGAATGTCACTCCCTAGCTGGTGAGTGATGAATCGGTTGTCGTAGGCAGGCCATGCAGTGCATATGGGACAGGAGTTCCTATCGAGAGGTGGTTTCCTTCTTGCCACCTAAGAAAATCGTTACAGAGCCAGTCTGGAGTGGGAACCATATTCTCTTGTGGATCCAGTATTTGGTCCTAATGGGACGCCAAATGCTGTGGAGTGTGGCACACCCAAAATCTAGTAATGGAAACTGCCAGGACACAGGCGTGCATGAGCCCCAGGAGGCGCGGGTACCATCAGGCTGATGTACCGTTGTGGGACAAGGAGAAAGCCACTGTCTCTAGTACATCTTTCACTCTGTCCTTTGTTCAGAACACCCTGCCCAATGCAGAATCCCAGAAGACACCAATGAATTACAGCTTTTGTGTAGGCAACAGGGCCAACTTCTGTATATTGACCGAAAGACCTAGATGGACATCAGGTTCAAGAGAAATTGTAGGTTGGATGCTGCTACAACCGGACACTTATCCAAATATAGATATAGGTAAATACCCTTCAGCCGAAGGAAGGTAGTCACCATGGGCTTCTGCTTGGTAAACCTTCTGGAAGCTCAGTGAGTTCAAATGGGATCACTTTGTATTCAAAGTTGTCTTTGCTGATAAAGATCCAGAGGCAACGTCGGTGAGTGGGCCAAGGAAACATTTTTAAATATGAATCCTGTAGATCCATAGCCAGTAGCCAGTCGCATGCCTGCAGGGAGGTCCGGATTAGACAGAACCATTTTTAACTTGTCTTGTGTAAGAAAAAGTAGGAGGAGAAGAGTTCTAGAACTGTTCAAAGGCTTGCCATGTTCTTTTTTCGCAACGGAAAGCCACTGTGAGCAAGAAACCCAAACTATCTGCACTTGGGCTTGCTAGACTGCACTCATCTGAAAGAAATATCTGATTTCTTGAAACAGGGGTTCTAAACCCAGTTATAGTTTGTGGGTGGAGGAGGCAGAGGGGACGGAGGAGGGATGAAGGGACAGGTAGAAGGCATCCCTTCTCCAGTCAAAGGACCCACGGGTCGTCGGATATCGCCTTTCAACTGTTTAGAGGATAACTAATTCTGCCCCCTATTGGGGCAATGGACCTGGACCCTCAAGTCATTTCGATGACTTGGGCACAAAGGATTATTTAGACTGAAAGGAAAATCCTCTCTGGGTGGTACATGGCTGCTTTTTACGGATGCTGCTCGGAGTCCTGTTTGGCCTGTTGCATTCACAAAACCTTCCCATGCTCTTACAAGGGAAAAAGCTGCTTCTTTTGCATTGAGGCCTACTTTCACACAGGGTTCTGTCATGATGTTAAATACATTGCGGTCTTGGTGCTTGCATGCTTATTTAACTCCTTATCCTTATTCATACTGAAGAGTTTCACCACTTGGAATGGGAGGTCCAGGATATGGTCCCGAGCATCTGGTTGGAGTTCAGGGTCCCTCAAGAGAGGCAGTCAGCACAATGAAATTCATGTCACTGTACTAGGCGTCAGGGTGTTATGACAAATCCAGGATATTTGTTCCTTCTCCCAAGGTGGGAGCCACCCCCTTTGAGGCTAGAGAGGTGAGCCCACTCAGCAAGACCCACCCTAGAGGGCTGGACAAGTGGGACCTTACTGGGAGTGACTACCCTACCCCCTCTTGGGAACAAGGATACCCATTCCTATAAAGGTACTCCCAGTCCAGAATCCATGGACTGCCTACATGAGAATGGGAAAGACTTACTTCTGTTGTCACTCCATCAAACAGTGACATTTCTCCTATCTTGGCCTCCAGGTAAAGCTGGATTTCACATGAACTCCACATTTGAAGAACCTCAGGAAAACCCTTGTATTTGTGATATCTCTGGTTTCACTGAATAGGGACATTTCCTAAAACTCTTGGACTTCAAGTAATGTGGAGTTCCATCTGTGCCACAGTCAAGGAAGGACACACCCATTTTTACTGTGATGACATGCTTAAGCACAGGAGGATCTGTAAACGATAAGAAATCTCATACGCAGGGAGCACAGTGAATGCTACGCCGAGGCGAACATCAGCAGAGGAGATGTCCTGCAGAGGCATAGTCACGCTAGACACAGAGTCAGCAGTAGCGTAGAAAGTGAGCCTAACGGTAGCCAGTCGCTGGAATGCTGGTGTCCCATCCGACTGACAAGCCAGGGTCAGAGGTGGTGGCAGGGACTGGAAAGTATTTGTTTCCTCTGGTGGCATGAACACAAGAAAGCTGTGGTGAGTTTGGGGCCCAGCAACAGATGGCGAGACCAGATCCCTGAGGAGAGCCTGAATGCCTGAGCTCCATGTCCGAACGACATTGGCTGGCGAGTAGCAGCACCAGGGAAGCAAATGCTCCCATGGAGAGACTACCGCAGAGAGGCACCAATATTGTGAATCGATGCTGGGGAAGCCTACAAGGTTTCGGGAGCCTGCACAACCTGAGAGGGCAAGCACCCTTGTGAATCTGATCGACAGACAAATTCTTTATATCCGAGCTGGGAAAGCCGACAAGTTTAAAGGACCCCGAGAAACACCCTATGTGAGTCTAGCCCAGCTAAATACAAACACTATGCATCCAAGCAGGGGAAGCTGGCAAGGCTACAGGAACTTGGGACACTAGAGTGGGCAAGTTCACTATGTAAAGAACGTGGAGTGAAAGTAAGCAAGTCTGCCAGAGAGCCGTAGGACTTTAGGGAGTACAAAAGCCACAGACTTGTTATCCAGAAACTTTTGTTAAGAGGAACATATAGAAGATTTTTTCTTTTTCTTCCTTTTTCAATATCAAAGTCTGCCAGAAAGACGTGAACTGTTGCAGACTTGTGGTAAGAGGAAACTTATTGAGGATCTTTTCTTTTGAACACAGTCTACAAGAAAGAGGTAAGCAGTTGCAGAATTTTATGAACTATTGATAATATACAAGTGTTGGGCCGTGCAGAGGTCTAACCCAGGGGCATTGTCCTGGTCTCCCTCTTTCTTTAAACATCTTTTTATTAAGTATTTGCAAAACATGTAATTGACAGTTTTACACGACTCGTCCGCCTGGAGCATAGGCTGGGTACCAGTAATAGCGAACCATACGTACCCCCTCCCACTTACACATTTAACAGTTAAAACTAATAATCTGCCCACCCAAAGCAAAAATAGTAACAGTGACAATAATACACACACATTGTGACATTTTTTGACTATCTATTCTCTGATAGGGGCCATCCCAGTTATCTGCATCCTGTGGTGGGGGATGTTATATGGGGCAGGACTGAGTGCTATTGTGCTTATAACCCTGTTAATAGCTCAGCTGTGAAATATGTATAATAAAGGATGCCCCGTTCGGCTGTCCGTCTTATTCGATGTATTTGTCCAATATTCAAGTAAGCAGATCTTGGAAATCGTTAAGCATGCATGTTTGGTAGGAACTTTGACTGCGTTCCATTGCATGATTAAGAGCTTGTGTGCAGAGAAGAGGATTGTGTGTGCCAGTTTTCTTATAATTGGGTCTGTGTGTCAGTCTGCTTTGTCTGCACCAAAAAGCATTGGCCCAGGGGCCAAGCCAATCATTAAGTTGGGTATTTGGGAGATCATTTTGTGGATTCCTTGCCAGTATGCTTTAATCAATGGGCATGACCACAGGATATGGCCCATCATGCCCATCTCTTTGCATTGTCGCCAGCACACCAGAGACTGAATGAGGCCCATACAGTGTAGCTTTCTGGGCGTGTAATAAAGCCTTAGGATCAACTGATACTGTATTTCTCTGTCACAGATGTTGTGGGACACTGATGTTATGTTTTCGAAATAATCACATAAATCGCCCACGTCTTTAGGAATTTCTAAATCGTTAGACCATTGTGCTGCATGGATTATGTTGTGTTTAATGTTGTTAAGGGTACATATGGTGTGGAATGAGCATATTTGTGGGAATTTGGTTGGGTTTAGTAACATTTCTAGTTCGTCCCCCGATAGGGTATTTTGCATTGTCTGGCTGGTTGTGTTGGACCTAACCACCTCTCGTATAGTAAGGAACAAGTTACTTACCTGTAACTGTTGTTCTCCAGCATGGGTCTGGCATGGATTCACATGCTCATGAATATTCCCCGTCGTCAGGCTGGGAATCCTCGGTAAAGAAAAAACCAGTATCAGTTTCGTTTCTGATCTGTCTTTCGTAGTAATAACCAATCACTGGTCTCTGCGTCATACTGACCACAGCCAATGACTGCCCTCTACCTAAGCACCGCCTCTGGCAGCCATCTTCAGATTTGGAAGCACGTGAAGTGGCAGTATGACCAAGTGAAGAGCCGCAGAGGGGTAGGCGGGAGGGTTCGCATGTGAATCCATGCCAGACCCATGCTGGAGAACAACAGTTACAGGTAAGTAACTTGTTCCTTCTCCAGCATGGGGTCTGGCATGGATTCACATGCTCAGGAATAAAGAATACATAGCAGTACACACATGTACAACCACGGGAGGTGGCAAAGGCTCAACATTAAGCATCACATCAACTCAACATTAAGCATCTTACCTCCTCACCAGGCTCACCTCAGGCGAACAGGTTGCGCAGCACTGCTTGGCCGACCCTGGACTCCTCCCTGGAATCCCGGTCGACGCAGTAGAATTTCGTGAAGGTGTGCGTCGACCTCCACGTAGCAGCCCTGCATATGTCCAGCAGGGGCACACCAGATAGGAACGCCGTGGTAGCTGCGATCGCTCTGGTGGAATGGGCTCTCGGACGGCCAGGCAGCGGTCGGTTTGCCAACCGGTGACAGTACATGATACAGCCGGAGAGCCATCTGGAAATGGAAGCCTTCGAGAGAGCCTTCCCCTGATTGACAGGTCCAAAGTTCACAAAGAGTTGTGACGTCTTCCGAAAACACTTCGTGCGGTCTACGTAGAACTTCAGCGCTCTAGCCACATCCAGCGAGTGCAAAGTCCTCTCAGCCGGCGACGAAGGCGACGGGAAGAACACAGGCAACACCAAGGGTTCGTTGAGATGGAAGTCCGACGGCACCTTGGGCATGAAGGAGGGGTGCGTCCTGAGCACTACCCTTGTGTCGTGGAAAGTCAAGTACGGGGCCTTGCAGGAAAGGGCCTGGATCTCTCCCACTCGTCGTGCGGAGGTGATGGCCACAAGAAAAGCTGTTTTCCACGATAGAAACTTCAACGGGGCCGAGTGCAGAGGCTCGAACGGAGGTCCCATGAGCTTGGTCAGCACCACGTTGAGCTCCCACGCCGGGGCCGGAGCCTTCACCGGCGGGAACGATCTGAACAGTCCCTTCATGAACTCCTTCACCAGACGATGAGACCACAAGGACGTCCGCCCCGTGGTTCTGGTGTATCCGGAGATCGCAGCAAGATGAATCTTGATGGACGCGTGTGCCAGACCAGCTTTGGCCAGCGTCAGCAGGTACGGCAGTACTTGGGGAGCCGTAATCCGTAGAGGGTTAATCTTCTGTGCGTGGCACCAGACAGAGAACCTCTTCCATTTGTGTCCGTAGCATTTAAGAGTCGAGGACGCCCTGGCCTTTGCAAGAACCTCTCTGCAATCGGCCGGTATGTCGTATCCTCCAAACTCTAGCGCTGCAGGAGCCAGGCCTGCAAGTTCAGCGACTTCGGGTCGTGGTGGAGGATGGCGCCTCCTTCCCTGGAGAGTAGATCCGCGTCCGCCGGCAGCTTGATCGGCGGGGACGCTGACAAGTCCAGAAGGTCCGGGAACCATATCTGCCTCGGCCACGCAGGTGCGACGAGGATCATCCTGCACCGTGACCTCTTGAGCTGGTTGACGAGCCGGATTAGCAGAGGCAAGGGAGGGAACGCGTAGAGGAACAGGCCCTCCCAGGGGAACGAGAAAGCATCGCCCATGCTCCTCGTCTGGGGAAACCTGCTGGCGAACCTCCGGCACTTGGTGTTCGTCGCCGTCGCGAACAGGTCGATCTGGGGTGTGCCCCACCGTCGGAAGAGGTGATCCACCAGATCCTGCCGTAGTTCCCACTCGTGGCACGAGCGCAGCTCCCTGCTGAGTGAGTCGGCGATGGTGTTTTTTATCCCTGCCAGATGAAACGGCACCAGAAAAATCCCTTGGGCGACGGCCCAATGCCACAGGTCCTGCGCCTCCTTGGACAGCGCTGGGGACCTGGTTCCGCCCTGTTTCCTGATGTAAAACATGGTGGTGGTGTTGTCGGTGAAGATCCTCACCACCTTGCCCTTGAGGGACGGAAGGAAGGACCTGAGGGCCCAAAACACTGCACGGAGCTCCAGGACGTTGATATGCAGGGACTTCTCCGTCGGGAGCCAGAGTCCTCTTGCGTGCAGATTTTCGGTGTGCGCTCCCCACCCTTCCAGGGAGGCATCCGTGGTCACAGTCTCCTGGTGGGCTGGGGTCTGGAAGTCCATGCCCGCCGTCAGATGCGCGCGGGTGCCCCACCACCGTATCGCTCGTCGGAAACTCTCGTCGAGCTTGATCCTTTCCTCGAAGCTGCCCGTCGTCTGGATCCAGCGCGCATCCAGGAATTCTTGCAACGGGCGCATCCGGAGCCTGCACATGGGAATGAGGTAGATGCAGGAAGACATCATCCCGAGGAGGGACTTGATGGACCTCACCTTGGCCGCGTCGGCCACCAACATCCGTTGCACCTTGCCCAAGATGGTCCTGGTCCTCTCCTCCGACGGGGAGGCCAGAAGGGACACTGTGTCGAGCCTCGCTCCCAGAAACAGTGCGACTTGCGCGGGCACCAGGTGGGATTTGGCGTAGTTCACGGAGAATCCCAGGTCCGTGAGGAGTTGGACGGTCCTTGCCGTGTGGACCACGGCGAGCTCCCTCGTCTTGGCGCGGATGAGCCAGTCGTCCAGGTAGGGGTAGACGTGAATCCCCTCGCGGCGCAGCTGCGCCGCCACCGGTGCGAGGCACTTGGTGAATACCCTGGGTGCCGACCGTAGTCCGAAGGGAAGGGCTTTGAACTGGTAATGACGCCCTTGGACCACGAATCTGAGGAATTTTCGGTGCCCCTTTAGGATGGGAATGTGGAAGTAGGCATCCTCCAAATCCAACGACGATAGGAAGTCTCCTTCCTCCAGCTGACCCAGGACGTGCTGGAGGGTGACCATCCGGAACTTCTGCGCCTTGATGAACTTGTTCAGACGTCGCAGGTCTAGGATGGGACGCCATCCTCCCGTCTTCTTCTTCACGAGGAAGTATCGCGAGTAGACTCCGGAGCCCCGAAGCCTCTTTGGGACGAGTTCGATGGCGCCCTTTCTGAGCATCGCCTTTACCTCCAGGAGAAGTTGAGGGACGTGAAGTTCTTTCCTGGCCACGGGGGGGGGACGCGCGGGCACCTTCTTTGAAACTCGAGCGCGTGGCCCCGGGCCAGGGCGTCCAGCACCCAACGGTCGGTGGAGATGGACTCCCACACGCTGACGAAGCCCGCCAGCCGGCCTCCCACCGGGGTGCTTCGGTGGGGGCCCGACCCCACGGCCGGTTCAATCCTGCTTGGACGCGGCCTTGCCGCCTTGACCTCCTTGGCGACGACGGCGGGGTCCGCTAGACTTGCCTCGTCCTCTGTAGGCCTCTTGCGACGACGAGCGGGCCGCTTGACGGTAGGAAGCGAAACCGCCGCCGGAACCTTTGGAGGCGCCCTTGCCTCCGCCGCTCCGAAAGGGCGTTCGTCGTTGCTGCAGGACTCCAAGGGCCCTGGCCGTCTCAGTATCCGCCTTGATGGCCTGAAGGGAATCGTCCACTGTCTTCCCAAACAGGTTGTTCCCGTCGAAGGGCATGTCCAGGACTCTGGTCTGGACGTCCTGCCGAAAGTCCGTAGCTTTGAGCCATCCACGACGTCGAAGGCAAACGCCGTTGCCCAGCTGGCGGAACCCAGTGTCGGCGATGTCCGTCGCCACGGTGATGGCGTGGTCCGAGGCCACCTCACCTTCCTGCAGGATCTCCAGGGCCTCCGCCCTCTTGTCGTCCGGCAGAAAATCCAGCAGGGGAGCTATCTTGTACCAGAGCTCCCTGTCGTAGCGGGCCACGATAGCCAAGGCGTTGGCCGCTTTAATCGTCGTCGCTGCCGACGAGATGACTCTACGTCCCATAGCATCCAATTTCTTTCCCTCGCCGTCCGGCGGGGAAGTCGATGTGGAGGCCGCACCCCCCCCCCCTTTCTTCCTGGCTGCCGCGGAGACGACGGAGTCCGGGGTAGGCTGCGCCCGGAGGCATAGGGGGGCCGTGTCCGGGACCCGGTACTTTTTCTCGTACCGGTCTCTTCTAGCTGGCGTCGTGGAAGGGTTCTTGAGGAGGGAAAGGCCCTCATCCCAAATGTCGTCCAACAGAGGCACTGCGAGGACCGTCTTCCTCTTGGCCTCGCGCCGCTGATAAAGGAAGCCTTCCTTTTTCTTCTCCTCAGGGCAGAGTTGGAAAAGCTCGGAAGCCCTGGAGATCATGGAGTGGAAAGATCCGATCTCGTCGGGCGGAGAAGCCCTGGTGGGAGGCGACGACGGAAAATCCTCGTCGTATGCCTCGTCGTCCGTACCCGTCGCTGCCGTGTCAGTCCCCGTATCATCCCCTCGGGTGGACGGGGAGGAGGGCTGGACGGGGCGCGACGGTTGAAAAGGAGGTGGTGGATGGATCCTTCTTTTCTTGGTAGGGGGAACACCAGAAGGTCCCGGTTCTGGATCCCCCGACGGGAGAGGTTCCTCCGTCGGTAACGGTAGCCTCGTCCTTATCTCGGAGCATAAGGACTGTATGGCCAACAAAATGGCCGCCGAGTTGTCTTGCGGCGCTGGCAGAGGGGAATCCGACGGGCGAGCAGGGGCCCCGTCGGTATCCTCGACGATGTCGTCGTCGTCACCTGCGTCGGGGTCCATTCCGACGGGCTGGCCTTCTTCCACGCCTAGGCCGTGGCTTAAGACCTCGATCAGCTCCTCTTCTGAGGTTGAGGCCGAATCTACGACGACGCCCTGCCCCCCCTTCTTCCCCACGGAGGGTTTCACGGGGGTCCTATCGATGGGCACAAAGGAAGACTCCCTCCGCGGAGGCAGGGAGATTCTGGGCCCTGAGGTCGCCACCACTGGTGTAGCCACCACAGGCTGAGCCAGGGCCGCCGTGACCGTTTCGATAGAGGGCTTGGTCGGATGGATCAAGGCCTTCACCACCTTAGGTGCGCTCACCGCCTTATCCTTGAGGGAGGGGGCACTGCCACGCTCCTCCTCTGCCTTAGAGCTCGACCGGGGCCTCTCCAGGAGCTTCGCCGGGTGCTCGGCCTTCCTCTTACCCGACCCAGAGCGTTGGCTCGTGGTTGATGGTGCCGGGGAGGGTGCGCCCTGCCTGGCGCCCGTAGAGCCCGACCGTTCGGCGCTCCCGGTGCCAGCGGACTCGCGGTGCTTGGCCTTATGTTGGGCCCCCGTCGCCGGGGCGCCCTCAAAGGTCTTAGAAGACCGCTCGGATTTCTTCTTCTTCTCGCCAGACGGGCTCTTACCCTCCAGCCAGTTGGCGAGACGTTGATGGCGGTCCTTCATGGTCCGTTCCGACATGTTGCCGCAAAACGCACAGTCCTTCTCCACGTGCGTCTTGTCCTCATGAAGGCAGTAAAGGCAGAAAGAGTGTTCGTCCTCCTTGAAGACGTTCTGCAGCTGGCATCCAGGGCAGACCCTGAACAGCTTTCCGGGCGTCGAGCTTCCCTTCTCCTGGGCCATCTCCGAGACCGGGCCTGAGAAGCTTCTGGAGTCCTCCGAAGCGTAGCTCGACGAAATCTTCACCCTTGAGGGGCACAGATGAATCCGACACGGGTCCCCGTTGATCGGATGTAGGATCGGTGGAGCTTGAGGCTCTTTTGACCGAAAGAATCGAAGTTTTTTGTGAAAAAGCGCGAAAAATAGCACTAACGCTCGAGAGCAATAGCACGAGGATCCCAACACATGAACGTGCAGTAAAAATCTGAAGATGGCTGCCAGAGGCGGTGCTTAGGTAGAGGGCAGTCATTGGCTGTGGTCAGTATGACGCAGAGACCAGTGATTGGTTATTACTACGAAAGACAGATCAGAAACGAAACTGATACTGGTTTTTTCTTTACCGAGGATTCCCAGCCTGACGACGGGGAATATTCATGAGCATGTGAATCCATGCCAGACCCCATGCTGGAGAAGGTAGTTTATCCACTCCGTGTGTTGAAGCCAGATTATTTTGCTAGCTTCTTGGAACCCATTGGTGTATCCCTGTCATACAGGTCTAGCACTCTGATCTCAGGCCAATACGAGTCTTGGTACTTGTGTAAACGTGTGGTCTAGGCCGATCGAGAGGATTGCTTGAATGCTGATCCAGGCTGGAGCCACCCAGATGTCAGAGCCCAGTAGTTGTCTCATGCTATGCCATTGGGTCTGTGTTGGGCCTATAATTGGGAGTGCCCCGATATGTTTAGGTAGTTTATTTAGTGGGATGGCAAGGGTTTCTGCCGGGGTACATGGTGCAATTAGGGAAAGTTCAATCGACCATCTTTTGGCACAGCATATTTGGACTGACTGATAGTAAGTCTGCCAGGCTGGTACTGCTAGTCCCCCGTTGTTTTTTGGAGGCCTGTACAATTTTGAGCCTGACCCTTGCCTTTTTGCGTCTCCAAATGAATTTGGCCAGTTGTGTGTTTAGATCTTTGTACATTTGTTGCTATAGAGCACAGGGTAGCATCGTTGCTAGGTATATATACATTTTGGGAGAGAGTTCATCTTAAAAAAGTGTTGCTGTGACCTGCCAATGAAAGTGGACGTGTGTTCCATCTGATAACATCAGATTTTCTTGGATTGATGGGGTGATATGGTCCCCCAGGTATTTGATGGAATGCAGCTGGTGGCGGAACTGAGCTACACTGTCTGGGTCCCAGGGTATATCGGGTCTGAGGGGTAGGACCTCAGATTTTGTCCAGTTTACTGTGTAACCTGTCATGGGCCCATATTCGTGAAGCAATTGGTGCAGGCGTGGGAGCGAAACTGACGGGTTGCTAACAAACCAAAAGGCCATTGATTTCAAGAAGGATTTCTGAACTCTGTCCAGGAGGGGCAGAGGTTCAGAAGGCCAACCTGGTTTCCTGGAACAGGTTAACATCTGGACAAGCCAGAACAATCAGGGTAGGTATGGCAGGCGGTCAAGACTAAGTCTCAGGAGGGGTGAGGGCGATTAAGGGACCTCAATGAGCATACAGAACAAGGACACTTACAAATTACTCCAGACAGGTGTTATATAAAAAATAGACACATTTATTACAAGGCCTTTGTAACACAGACTATAGCAAAGAATCACAGTAACACTAAGTAAACCAATACATCATACACAACACAATATACATACTCAAGACCAGGAGGATCAAAAGGGATGACTACACGAAATATGTTGACAACCTAGAGGGGCGAAAACAGGCAGTGCAATTAATCTTTAGACCCAATTCAACATCAGTTATTCACCTAACTAAGAGACAGTCCAAGCCCTAAGAAGAGTGGGCCTTGTGTTCAATAGTACATGTGTGCCAAAGCACGTGGTTGTTCCAATGGACAAAGCAGGGTCTCTTTAGAGGTCTCTAGCAGCTTGGGAAGGTGGATAAGGCGATGAAGCATAAGTTCCCACTATTCAAGAAGGACCTCCACTTGAAGGCAGAGGCAGTTCAAGAGTTTGGGATGGAGTCGCTATTTTGCAATAGCAGTGGATAGGCGAGGGCCCCCCCAGGGGCCACTCATGCGTAAAGTTGGGCTCTGGCGCTAGGGGCCACCGGTTGGGGTAATGATTACTCACAGTCCCTGAGGCAAGGAGACCCAAACTTCGGCAGGTTAGTCCAATCCGGTTGCAGGTTCGACGGCGGCAAAAATGACATCTCGGCACCTTTTAGTTCCTGAGATCCAGCAAAGATTCCCAACGGGACAGTGGCGATTTCTCCGCTTCGGGGGATGAATCGCCCCAGTTTCACTGCAGCAGGCTTCAGGGGCAAGAGGGTCACAAATGCAGCGGACTTGCAAAGGACGTCGCCGCACCAGGGCAACCGCGTTTACTCCGGTCTGAAAACACTCGTCTCACTTGTGACCTGGGAATGCCAAGTGTACGAAATCCGGTGTGAGTGTGCCATGGAGACAGAGCTAGCAGTACACCAAGTTTCGAGGGCCTCCTCGAAACGACGGCACAGATAGAGCAAAGGTCCTGCGTAAGCTGGTCAGCCGACTGGTTGGCCCAGGGACACTTCCGAGAAAGCTTACTTGCAGGTTTTGGTGAAGGTGCCGAGAATAGTTGGTCCCACTATTCTAATGGGTCGAAGCGTCCTCGCAGACGACCTAGGACGACCAGACCTTCCAGCGGGCCACAAGTGGTTCCACGACTCAGCTTCCAAGTTGCAGGATACCTGGATCATATACTTTGTTCAGTGAGAACTCGGGAGATCGACATGGTAGTGGTGTTTCCAGCCTCCTCTTATCCAAAGTTGCCTTTGCGCCAAAACGGAGATGACCCAATGGGAGATCTGCTCACAAACACTCACTCCATACGTGGACCAATCACAGACCACGGTGGTCTCAGGCATTCGGGACACTCCAGACTCTCTGGCACCCAGGATGTGTATTGGGACCAGACATCCTAGCCCACATCCTGGAGGCACACACACGAGGCATGCAGAAGCCTGCAAAAGCATTGGGATTTGCGGGAAAATGCATGACCAAATAAGAACTGGCCCAGGTCGACTCGACCTGGGGTAGGTGAAGGGGCAAGATGGCCAAAGGACAGGACAAAGAACCTTGTGGCATGGCCATTTTGGAGCCAAGACACATATTTGTGCCAAACGCGGTTAACATGGCAAGAAGGGGTTAAAAATAATGCGAAACAATAGTTGCCACCAGTCCTGTCCATAACACACCTGCACAGTTCATAAAAAGTCCAGCTAGAGTATCTGGGGCCTTTGGAAATTACTATAGACCCAAGTGTGCTGTATGGTAAGATACATTGCACACTTGTTAACATGTTGCACAAAAGTTGCAATAAGGGAAACAAAGTCTCCCAGTACTAACTGTCTTAAGGGCATGTCATTTTCCTCATAAAAAGTGAGCAAACGTCCAGAGGAGTACAGCTGAGGGATGTGCTTCTCTAGCAAAGTCAGTGTCTAAACAGCAGCAAAAAGTTTGGGGGTTGACACATGGAGGAAAAATTACATACACATGAAATCTTTCCTAACAGTCGGCATACAGGGATATACGGTGTTCTTCAGACCCTCTAATCACACTGTTCCACTGTGGGTCAGTGCAGAGTTTTTCAGCTAGCGGCTCAATGTACAGTGCATATAAAAGGGGAGAGGGGGGCACGCTTGCCTGGTGCCTGAATAAATATTAAACATGTTCGAGACGGTTCCGTTAGTGGTCACTGAAGCGTGGGGGTTTGTATATAGAAATCGCACAAGCCCTGGAAGTGTTGGTGGTAAACCATAAGCTGTGAGTGCCCTAAACATAAAATCTCATCGGACTTTGTTGAATGCTTTTTCATCATCAAGTATAATTTCGTCTGGGTCTTCCCATCCGGCGAGTACATGTAACAATCGCAAAACTGATCTTTATGGATGAATTGTGGGAGGGTTTTCTCGATTCTGCGTTCTTGGCATTTAGCCTCTATCTTGGTGTCAGCATTAATCAGCGAGATCGGGCGGTATGATACGCAATCCTCTGGGTCGCTGCCTTGTTTGTGGAAAACAAATATTTTGGCCGCCAACATCGATCATGGCAGATGACCCAGGGTCAGTGCCTTGGCAAAAACTGAAGCAATAGTACTTGGTAGTCCATCATCGCTTTATACAAATTTATGGGTATGCCATCTGGTCTGGGCGCCTTATCTGCTGTTCGCGAAGATATAGCCTGGGTAATTTCAGCTGCTGTGATTGGTGTCCAGAGTTCTGATTTTTCGGAGTTGCTGATTAACTTTAATTGGAGAGTGGTAAGGAACATATCTATGTAATCCGGGGTAATTGGGCTCGGGTCGGAATATAGTTGGCCATAAAATTCTGCAAAGTGGCTATAGTTAACAGATTACTGGACCGATCGCGGATGGTGGTTATATGTTGGGAGGATTGTCTGGTGCGAAGGGCGAACGCCATCAGATGGAGGGGTCTGCACGCGTCTTGGTAGTAGGTCTGCAACCAGCTAGAGAATGATTTTTGCACCCGGTGCGGTAACAATTTGTTTGAGCACCGTTCTTAATTTGTTTAGTGCAATGTCAGCAATGATCTGATTTTCCTGTTCCCTCCATCTCCTTAGCTTGTGGGCCCATTGCGTATTGATTCAATAGAGATTCAGGTTGGCTGGGGTGTTTAGTTGTACCTGGACCGCAACCCTTCAGTGTAGACAAATGATCAGTGGCAGAGGGCGCACCATCTGGTTATTGGAAGCTCATAGCAAGAATGAGTAGGTCCTTGAGATCTTGCAATATGCGTGGGCAGGGTGGATTGCCGGTACTCCTTGATTGTGGTGGTGTGGAGGTCCCCTTCCATCAGTTATTTCAGTGCAGGGTGGTATGCGGCTTCAGTGTTGTTTAATATGGTAGTCACATGGATGTGAATTTGCTGGCATAAGAGGCAGAGGGGGCCCTTGTGGGCTTTACAGATAGCTTTGTGCCATCTAGTTCGTTGTCATGTTATTTAAGTGTGTATATTTTTAACATCAATATGTACTGCAGCACCTTAAATGGGAACAGAGAAGTGTAGACGTACAAACACAATACGAGGGCATTGTCAACATTACTTGGATAACTACCTCATATTTGGCAGGCAATTAAAAAAAAATTGTTTCATTGAAAACTTACAAAGCCTTAATGATTTATTGCTCAAGGGGAACGAGAACTGCGGGCAATGTGCTGCCTTCATCGTATGTGCAGATGGCACACGTTAAAACAATATAAGGAAGCAACAACGATTTCATACAAGGTAAAATCGGTAAATGCGTGTTGGAAACCAGTATACGTGATATTAATGCACAATATGGTGTTGATAGAGAGCAACCAGGGATTACTCCATGATTGTATATGAAGGGACAAGAATGTGATTAATGGTGATTTCAGCGAAGAAGCCAATTGGGCAGTCAAATAAGGCACAATTTCCTCAAAATTACTTTATATATTTCTGATACAGAATTGCATGTTTACAAGTACTAACAATCTATTGGATTTACTTTTTCAATTACCCTTTTACTCCTGTCCTTCACCAATCCCCTTCTGTCTGTGACTATCGCACACATACACTCCATTTATGTTTTTGTTTATGAAGGATTGTATAACTAATGTCCAGTTTTGAGAAAGGCTCAGTGCCGAAAAGGGCGCCAACCAGGGGACATACCTAATAAATACCAACAAAAATACTTAATTTTTGCTTATTTGGAAAACACAAAACCGCTTGCATGTTATTTAAGTGCCTGCCATGCGCACCCCACCTTTCCCGATGTCAGCTGAATGGCCTGTTGCTCCTCTATATCTGGCCCTGCTTTTTCTGTTTCATAGGGGACCTTGTGTTGGGAGGGTGGTTTGCCTGTGCCAGGTGTCCCCTGCTTGCACAATCCGGTGTTATATAGATGTGCCCAGCTCCCGCCTGGCCCTCTCTAGTGGGATCCGTTGATGTAACGGCCTTGCATTATGTAGACAAGTTGACTGACACAGCAGGGGGAGGGACAACCTACCTCCTCTGCTTTTTCGATGTGGGTGCCTCTGCATCCGTGATGTTAGACTGCCACTGGATCCGAACAGGAGGTGCACTGCAGGGAACCTGCTGCGTTCCGCTTAGCCGCGTGACATGGACAGCGCTGGAACAGCCGGGAGAATCGCTTGGGTGTATGCCTTGGGTCCACCCCTCGTTCTTCTGCCAGTGACAGGAGCTGGTACGCCCGTCGTTGCATTGCACTGTTGGAGGAATCTGATGGTTTCGCTCTCGTCTGTGGGCCGCCTCATGCACAGGCTCCTCCCCAGACTTGCACACCAGAGCCGCAGTTCCGCTCCAGGCTCAAAGCTGCCTTCAGCATGTCATCACAGCATGCTGTATTCCCCGACCAGCTGAGCGGTTGGGGCAAGAGCCGGTCTGTTACCAGCGGCCTGAGCTTGCCATCACCTGCAGTGCGGTTGTGAACCGTGCGGGATAAACCCTGTAATTTTGCAAAATTACACTCCTTTAGAGCAACATCACCTCGCTGCCATCTTGCTCGTGCTCTCAAGCGCCCCCGTCAAAATCCTTTTTGTTTGTTTTCTGAAGTGGTAGGGCCAGTTAGTGATTAGGATTTGGACAGAAGATAATTGTGTTGTTTGAGAAGCACCCATCGTTTTATTTTCGTTTTGCTATGTAGGTAACTTCCCTTATAGAAATAGGGCAGGCAAAGTGGGATTTCTTTCCTTTTTTTATAATAAAATTAATTTTGACCATGTCATTCAGTCTTCTGACGACTACTCCTGGTTCGCCACAGTGTCCAGATGGTGATATGAAGGCTCCAAGCGGTCCTGCACTGCTTGACTTGCCCAAGTCAATCTTAAGTAGAATCCTGCTTGATTTTCCAGGGGTAGAAGAGTATTAACCCCTTAAGCTTATAACATTTCAGAATTGGCTGCTGCGATGACCGACTCAGCAGTAGCCTGCCATAAGGTCAAAGCTGCGATCTGGTAAAATGATTTGCTTTCTGCGTCCTAGAGCCAGTTTCCATGCCACAGGGGTCCCTGAGGAGTGGAGGCTTCAGACACTGGGAATGTAACAAAGGTCTGCATTCTTGGCCACCAGGCAGCATGTGCAAGAACTTTATTACTTCTCTCACTACATCTGGATGTACATATATGCTGCATTTATCAGACACTATGTGTGAAAGCACTGAGGAGAGCACCCCTTCGTCTAATGGTGACTTTCCAGGACTGGTATCCAAAAGATACTGCATAGGACCTTGCGCTCGATCCTGAAAAGCCTTGACCAACATGGGCCCCCCCCCCCCATCTGCATCCTGGTCTGTCTCTTCCCGAGGATCACTACTATCCAAAGGCCCATTTGACAAGGTTGGCAGTAGAACCGTAGCTGGAAGCCAGGGGGATGGGACCGTGGGGTCAAACAGGGTTGATCTTACACATGGAGGTGGCACTGACATGGGGCCATGTGTGGACGGGGCCTGAGGTTCACCCACTGGGTCTCAATTTCTCGTTTGCCTCTGCAGAGGATCTGGCAACGATAATTCACACAAAAGGCAAGGTGTTTAAAGTATTGCCTCAAAGGATGGGAATGCATCATGTCCTGAATCTGCTCAAAAAAGAGGTCCTCCTTTGAGTAATGATCATGAGGAAGGCCTCCTAAGAGATCAGGCATGCTACTTGGAGCCCAGCTACTGGGGGTGGCCCCAAAAGAAGAGTCCAAGCATTTCCAAACATTGGTAGACCACTCCACGCAAGGCAAAATGGCAGAGCGCCCCAGCACCATCGGAGGCACCAGAGGGAAAAACTTCTCGGACTCACCCCCCCCTCCCCCAAACCCACATTCCTACCAGAGGACAAAGGAGATTCATTGTCCAGTGACTTTCCAGAGCCAAACCCGGACACTGTCACTGTAGCGGCAGAGTGCACCATACTATTCCGCAAATGCTGCATGAGAATGGGAACTAATGGCCGAGATGCACCCCAGAGAAAGGTGATGTGTCAGGAGTTCAAGGACCACATACCACGACAGGGCTCTCCCAGACTAGTTTGTTCTAGGAAGGAAGTGCTGGATTGGTGTGGAGGCAAAATGGGCTTTACTCATCTGGGTCAAATCCACAAAGTTCTTCCGATTATCAGGAGGAGCGATCTTGAATATCTCTAGCCACTGCACTAACCGTTGCTTGAGTGACTTTTGCGAAAATGTGTCAGAAAGCGCTGGAGCCCCCGAGGTGAAGCGGCCCAAACCCTCTAAAAAGCATGTTAGGGTCTGCTGCAGAGGACCAGCAAAAACCAATGCACAGCAACAATCCTGCTTTACCTGGCATACACAGAGTGCTGAAGAGAGTGGGGTAAAGAAAAAGAAATAAGAAATGACTGCCTGTATTCCAACCTGGACGAAGGGACTGAGGAGAAAGAGCATACAGGGCGAGGCAAGGGGGCAACCCACACTTGCAGTCCTCTGCATGCTAAGTTTAAAGGGGGGGGAAGTGTGCATGGCTGTGCTAGAGGCATCAGTGCCGTCCACTATTGACACAAACTATTGACACAAATTCCCATAAGTGTGAAGTAACAGAGACAGGGCCTAAGAGTAGAGCGCAAGAGTAATCTACTGACTAGTGTCTTTTCTAGACATACCCCCAGTTTTAGGGTATGTGCTTTGTGGACCCCTTACCTGGATATGTAGAGCGGGGTAACTTTCCTTTCCTTGTACATAGTTAGATGTCTTCGAGTCCACAAGCAAAGGATTTCCTCTTTCCGGTATCTACATAGCCCATGTCAAACAGGGAGCAGGGGGCTGGGTGAATTCTTGTAGATACTCGAGGGGTTGTCGCAGCTGGCTCGCTGTGGCCCTCAAGAGTCAATTGTCAAGACCGTTTTAGAAGTGAATCAGTCACACCATTTATCTAGTGAATGTTGCCCTTTACAAATGTTACATTTTCTTTCATGGCGATTCTGGCGCATCTAATCCTTGCTCTCACTCCTTCTCAACTGGTTGGGATGCCCTTCACTGCAGGCCGGATGGGAAAAAGCCTCTCCTAAAGAGGATGCTGTCACTAAGACTTTTGGTTGGGGCTGGGTGCACGCGACAATCCATCTGCATGCTCGGTCCCACCACTGCGTCACCAACCGACACTTCCCAGTTTCAGTTTCTTCTGCTTTGGAGGTTGCAACACAGCATATGCATTAAGGGGATGGCTGGGAGGGCGAGGACTAGAAGTGCCATAGTCACCATGAAGGTCATTATTTTGTACTTCAGTGTCCTCTCTGCTACCTTCCCAAATGGCTGGGAAATCAGACTCTGCAGATACATGAAATGGGTGGATACTGTATATGCCAGCCAGGGCTGAAACACAAAGTTTGCGCAAGAAATGCTGGCCAGTCACAGTATCTCTCGTGTAGGATGAGTCTAAAGAATTGCCTAAAAAAAGTGTGAGGAGTGCCCTACAGATGTCTGTGATTGGATGTCTGTGATGGGCACATGCCTCTGGAAAGCCACTAATGCTGCCTTAGGTCTGGTTGAATGAGTGTGAACTCTTCTAGGAACCTGGAGAAGAGAAAGGTGGTAAGCGTTGGTGATGCAAGAAACTACCCATCTCGAAATGGTCGCCTTAGATGCTTTCTTCCCAGTTGAATGACCACCATAGGTGATAAAAACAAATTGTCAAATTTCCTGAAAGACTTGGTTCTATCCAGGTAGAACTTCAAAGTTCTAGCAATGTCAAGATTGTGCAAAGTTTCCTCTACCGACAAAGTGTGCAGGCTTGGGTGGTAGAACAGCAAAACAATCTCTTGATTTAAATGGAAATCAGACAGAAATTTAGGAATGAAGGAAAGCAGAGTCCAAAGACTTTGTTCTTAGGAAAGAAAATATTAACAATTAGAGGAAAGAGCCTGGCGTTCCGACACTCTTCTTGCAGAAGTAATAGCGACTAAGGACATCTTTCAAATGAAAAGATCTCACTCACAAGAGGGCAAGTGTTCAAAGTACCTATGCATATTGCCATCCATCCAAAACCACTTTTGAGATCCCATTGTGAAACTGGTTCTTTGAAAGGATGGTGAGGATGAAGAACCTCAAAATGCCCTTCACAATTTTTGTTTTGTAAAGTAAAAAAATGTATGAGAGGAATTCAGGTAAGCAGTAATAGCCTGACTCTGACTGGCCTTATTACAGGGACAGGGCCAATGTAAGTCAGGGGAGGCAATCCTTCTAACCTCATTTCTCATGTTCTTTGGTGCAGTACTTTTGTCAGGGAGAGGTGGGGAGGACTTATGGGAGTTGTAGTTTCCGATAAAGTAAGTGGTAATAGGGGTTAGGTGGGGTGTGCAAAAAGGGGCATATCATGTTTCACTATTGGTGCTCTTTCTTCGCTCTCTGAGGGCCCCCTACCCAGGCGATCCTCCCTCGCTTGTCCACCCCCAGGGCCGGGAGCCAAAAGTAATGGCCTTCCCCTGGACTAGGTTGTGAAACACCCTCTGGATTTTCACACATGCAATTCCCAGAACTTAGATTCTTTGAAAACTGCAGATGGATTTTAAATAGGAACCTTGACCTTAACTCAGAGCTGCAGAAACCACTACTGATTGCTCTGGGATAGTTCCCATAACAAAGAAATGCTGATCCTTAAGAGTCTTATATTTAAAATTCAGAGATTTGGAAATATAGGCTCAAATTGAGGCCTCAACCAATTATGCACTGAAACAAAGGGGGGTCTGGGAGTCTCTCTACCAGCACAAACACGACCCATTGTTGACCTGTTCTTGGGGGGATGGCACCTGGGAGCGTCTCAACCACGTCTTTAGCTCACTGTCCCGTTCACAGAGGAGAAATATCCCTGCATATCAGTCTTTGTCCTGCCCAAAGGCAGTCCAGCACCGAAATGCTAGGCAATTCTCCTCTGAACAAGAGCACCATCAGCAACCCCAGACACATGTTTTGTCCTAGTTGGGCCTCATCAGTGAGGTGGAGCTCTGCCTCTCTAAGAACAGTGAGCAAGGGGTCCACGTCACCGATAACAGCAATGGAGGTCAGCATGAAAAAAGAGTTGTTTTATTTTTATTTTGTCACCTGGTATGCTGCTTCAAATCCACAGGGATAAATCCTACTTTAGAAAGACGTAATGCTACAACAGCGGTAAGACTGTACCTCCAGAAAACCTGGTGGCTCCCTTGGCTGATATTTCTTCAAGTATTTTCTTAAATAAACCCTGCATGTGTTAAAGAGGTACTGTCCAGGCTCACCAATCACCAAGCAGCTAACGCATACAGGTTTCAGTAATTTGCAACAGGCTTACTGTTACTATCCCAGTAGTTCTTGGGCGCTTTTGCTCCTTGTCGTAGGTTTCCGCTTGTGGCTCTTGGGTGTGTGTTCCGACTGCCAGGCATCAAATAGGTGCAACAATGTTTGGGAGGCTAGGACTTCGGTAGCCACAAACACCTTCCAACGTTCAGCGCACCTGAACACCGAAGAATACTGCGCACAGAGCACCGGTGTGTGTATTTGAGGTTCGCCTCAAAAACACACACAAGGAAGACAGACTCCAAAAAAGCACTGGAAATCAGTGAAAGCCTCCTGCTGCAATGAACACCGAAACACCAAAAAGCTATTGATCTGGTACCATAAAATATTCCCAAGTGTTAAAGTGACCAGCCTCTGTATCAGAAACATGAATCAGTCCCAAAGACATGCATTGGGTGTTGTCCCTATAGCAAGTTTGCCAGTGTGTGTTCTTGTGCTTCTTATGCTTCGAAAAAGTATTGGTCGGTACTAGAGCCAAATGAGACCCAGGATTCTTCCTCTTACGGTGGGAATGGGGTCCCTGCTTATGGTTTGCTGGTGCCGAAGTAGACGAACTAGCAACAGTCAGTGTCTATTTAGCAGTACCAAATCTTTGAGAGAGATGAGCCCAACCTCCGGAGGAAGGGAGCTAGACCCCATCTTCATAGGACACTTGCTGTCCTTAAAGTAACATTTACTTGTAAGGGACCGAGCCACAGCAGGAGAACTCCTCTTCGGTACCTTCCGAACCATGTCTGCCATGAAAAGGTCTACCATTTCCCGAAAGGCTAGTCTTGTGACTCAATGCTTTATCTCCAAAAGGGTACTCGTAAGTACGTCCGTCTGGAATGAGCCCCTGAAATGCAAAGCAAGGTCCCTTGGGTGTATCTGAGAGGGTGACCTTAACACTGGTTCCAAAAGGCGAACTGAGACCACACTGTCCAGATTCCCTGTTACCACCAGAACGAGAAAGTATGTTCTCAGCAACATAAGTTTAATACAGAGACAGAAATGATGGTGTATATATAGAGGCACCGTACCCCGTGACCTCAGTCCTCCCCTTTTTCTCTGGCACTCTGACATGGAGGGACCACTCACTTGTGCCTGGTCTTTCATGATCCTTCATCAAGGGAACCATTTTGCTCATGGTTTCCTTAAATTCTTTAAACTACGGCTCTTTCTGGAGTTGCGGCATTGCCTGCAATGTGGTAGACATTAGATCTCTTATGCAGCAGACCTCTGAAGAGTTTCGCCATCGGTTACTTCAATGCCTTCTCCATCCTCCTCCTCCTCAACGACGCAGACAGAGGGGTCAACTTCGTCTTTTTGTTACATTGTGTTAAGTGGAGGCCCTCCTTCGGTGTATGTGTCCACCGAACATGAAGCGTGTGTGGTGGATGTAGAAGCGATTTTCTTAGGAACCCCTTTGTCCGATTCCCCAGGTTTTGATAGTGGAAGTTGAGTGTTTTTGGTTTCCAGAGTAGGCACCTACTATGGTAGACGCCTGGGCCCGGCCTTACTCCTTGCATTTATGCGTCAACCCTGTCATTTAGAACGGCTGCCTTCATGATGGTGTTCATGTTTGGTTTTATGAGAGTATGAAGCCTCTCGGTCGCCAGGGGACTTCTGCCAGTTTGAATGGTAAAGGATCCTTGCTATTGTTGCACATGGGGGTGACTAGCTGAAATCCTGGATAAGAGGAGGACTTTTGCAGCCATTTATCAGATCGTTGTTGGAGCCAAGACCCCTATGAAAAGAAGCATCTTGCTGAAGACCCAAAACTCGCCATTGCAGCCATCCAGCATTGCATTCTCCAACCGTCCGAGAAGCCCAGCTCTTTGCTCATCCCCAGAGGACCATAATCTGTTTCGTCCAGCTTCCATCCCTGGACCGTTAGGAACAACCAGTTTCGACCCCTGCTTGAGGATCCTGTCCTTGAAGCCTTCTGATGTGTCCTGGAACTATCCTGTGGGCTGGCTCAGTGCATTGGTCACAGTCGCAAGTTCAGACTTAGGACTCGGCAGATCCTAGACTTGTGAAAGAAAAAGATGTTGCAGCTCCTAATTACAAAGAGAGGTTTTGAGGGACCAGCTTCTTTTGTTTCCACCATGAGGGTTTACCTTCACCATTTATTTGCAGTGGCCATCGCTGATCCCTGACTGCACCGTGTCTTGGGGTCAAAGGTTGACGACAAAGTGGTGGTTTTTTCTTTGTCGTGCCAGGGTCGTCCAGTGCCAGGAACAGTCTCGCCGGAGCCCAGAACAACCAACTAGCTGGACCTAAATCCCGACTGACAAAGTGACCTCTGCATCAGTGCCCCCTTACATGTCTCTCCAACAGAACCAAAAAATGGAGCACGGGTGGCCAGCAATTTCAGGAACCGCATAAGTGGTCCTTAAGTGAATCAGAGTACAGAAAGTGTGTAAGGAACACGTTACTTACCGATAACTGTTCTCCAGCATGGGTCTGGCATGGATTCACATGCTCATGAATATTCCCCGTCAGGCCGGGAATTTTTGGTAAAAGAAAAACAAGTTTCACTTTCACTTACAAACTGTCTTTCTGCTATAAACCAATCACTGAGCTCTGGGTCTTATTGCCCCCAGCCAATGACTGCCCTCCCCTTAAGCCCCTCCTCTGGCAGCCATCTTCAGATTTTTACAGCACATTCAAGTGTTTGGAGTCCTCGTGTTTCGCTCTTAGAGATTTTCTGCATTTTTGCTAGGAAAATTCCTATTTTTTGGTAAATGGAGCCTGTGTGCTCTCTTGTTCTTCATTCGGCAAGCAGGGATCTGTTTGTCGGCATCTTTCAACGCCCTCAAGGGCAGAATCATCAAGAGTTTTTCTTTGAAGATTCCAGAATCCCGCCGGGCCTACACCGCACGTCGGACCATGTCGGAAGAGAAGAGCGGGGGTCCCCTCTTCAAGCTCTGCACCAGCTGCGGTTTGAGAAATGTGTTTATGGAAGAAAAGCATTCCCAGTATCTATACTGTCTTCACCCTGACCACAAGGGGGAGGATTGTGAAATCTGCCTTGGGTTCTCCAAACGCACCATCAAGGTTGGCACAGTAGGCTGACGGCATGGCTCAACGTCAAAGCATCTGCCTGCCCGTGAAGGCCCAGGTGATCCAGGTGCAGTCGTCCGACTATAGAGTTGGTGGCTGCCACCCTTTCGAAGGTCTAAAGGAGGAGAGCTGAAGTGAAAGTAGTCTGTGATAAACAAAGTTTTCCTGCACACAGACTGAGCATTTCAGAGAGCAATGTTCAGATGATGAGATATGGAAGAGTAGAGAATTTGAGTCTCAGAGGAAGAGAGGCAAGGTGGATAGGTGTTAGAGGAGGTATGGTGACTACGTTTGTTGGAAGGAGGTGGCAGAGAAATGGAGTAGTGGGAGCTTTGAGTTGAGATTTAGAATAGGGATAGGAAAGAAGGAAGTTGTAGCATGATTGCAGAAAGCAGAGGGAGAGGTAAGTAGGAGGAGAAGCAGGAGGAGCATGAGTGAATGCATCATAGGTTAGTAGCACAGTGAGACAGTACAGTAATTGGAAATCTTATGGTACTTACAGGTGCAACAGAGAGAAAGGCAAAAGCAAAAGCTCATAAGCTAAGAGGCTTCTGAAGTGGTCTGCTACAAAAATTCATTTCAAATTCATTTTAAAAAGTGGGGCAGATGGGAGGAGGGAGGAGTCCGCTTGCAATGCAAATTTCTACTGTCTAATGAAACCTGTCCTCTGAGACTGCCAATTGGTGGTCTCTACTGCTCAAAATGCCAATACAGATAATATTTCCATTAACAGTACTACAAGACTGGAGAACTTGATTGGAGGCGTACAAAGGCAGGATTGTTTCAGAAAGAGCTCTAACATGAAAGATTGTAAAGAACACGTTTCCTTCACTTGTGCTTGCAGATTTCTCTGCAGTGTTAAACCACCTCCAGGAGTACGGAGTATCACACAGTACGCAACACAATTTGCAATAAGGGAGATGTCAATAATCCTTTCATTAGGATTCACCCAGCAGTTGTCAAATACATGTTCGGAGTACTGTCATGTAACCTGCATGGTGATAACAACTGAAGAATGTACTTGGCCGCGCTCCAGATGTTTACATTCTGTATTGTGACAGCCAAGGACCTGTCCCTGTCATGAGGTGATGGGACCCCTCAGCCTGGGGGCGGCGGCCTACCAGGATTGTTACCAGCGTCAGCCCTGCCCTAGAGGCAGGGTGTGGGAGTTGAAAGGGCCCCAAGTCCCTGTCCCCTTTACTTGTGCCTGTTTGCATGAA
Organism: Ambystoma mexicanum; assembly: GCF_040938575.1. Lineage (NCBI taxonomy): Eukaryota > Metazoa > Chordata > Amphibia > Caudata > Ambystomatidae > Ambystoma > Ambystoma mexicanum. Next base: position 727,009,122 of record NC_090934.1, read on the forward strand.
ATTGCTGCCTTTGCTTGCCCCATGCCTGCACTGCGCAATGCTGGGCAGTCTCTTTCTTGTCCAGTAGGGCTTTATTATACAGTATGCATAGCAGTGGCAGAACGAGCAAGCAGCCTGACTGGGAGAGACAACGAAAAACTGTCGTACCGCGGAGCAGCCTACATAACATGTAGAGATATTTCACTTCACCTCCAGCGAGTACCCACAGAGACAATGTCCTTACTTGTAGCAGTGATGGAGCGCTGCCCATGTTAAACCGGTATAGCAAACGCACTGGCATATTATAACAAACTGGGATGTTGATTGATGGTAGCAGGCCCCCATTTCCAAACGCAGGCACACCTGCATACGATAATAGGGTGGGGTTAAAACCCACTTTATGCGTTTGCTTACCTGTAAACACTTCCACAGGGAAAGGAAAGTCAGTGGTTGGCCCAGGAAACCAGGTGAGGGGGGAAAGCCAATTCAGGAGGTGGAGGGACTATAAAAAGGGGCACAGGAAACAGCATAGTGTGGGTTGTTCAAGTGAGGTAAAGGAAGGAGGACCAATAGACCAAGGCGAGCAAGGATGGTGCAGAGGTGCATGGAGGAAGATTAATGAAGATGTGTACACAGTGAGGTATGGGTTGGTGAGAAAAAGTGGTACTTGGTTGTTCTTGTGCATGCAAGTAGTGAGACTAGTAGACTATAGAGTGTATCAGAAGGTGACAGAGTGAAAGGAGAGGGACTGTGGGGGAATGTGTGGGGTTAAGTAGTAGTGGTGTGGAGGGGGAGAACAGTGCTACAGAGCCATGGGCGGTAGAGGGAGAGAAAACAACAGAGGTAGAGACAGGAAGCGTGATAGAGAGCGTAGAAGGTGGCAGGTACAGGGACTAGAAGAAAGGGAACAGAAGGACAGAATCTTAGGGCGAGGGGTACAAGGGCATGAAAGGGAATAACTAAGTGGGGCCTGGAAGGCATCTATCCTTATACAGAATTGCATAGGGGGAACTAGGTTAGGGATCACTTGGATTGTTCCCAGAGTGAGATAGCTAAAAAGGGTAGAGCGCGAGAGGCAGAGAGCGCGAGAGGCAGAGAGCGCGAGAGGCAGAGAGCGCGAGAGGCAGAGCGCGCGAGAGGCAGAGCGCGCGAGAGGCAGAGCGCGCGAGAGGCAGAGCGCGCGAGAGGCAGAGCGCGCGAAGAATAGAGAGGATGGGCCAGAGGGAGAGCAAGAAAAAAAGCGCGAAAGATAGCAAGACGGGGAAAGAGTGAAAGAGCAAAAGAAAAAGAGCAGAAGAGAGAAAGAACGAGACAGGCAGACAGGGGGCCAGCCCCTAGCTAGCCCCCTTTCATTACTCAAATAAAAAACATTCAACTGTTTGAGAGTTGCTGTGTTCTTCAGCCATTTGTGACAGTATGGCTGCGACTGTGTGAGACTAGTGGCATGATGTGTACTAATCTGCAGTAAAACAGAATGAATTCCATCCATCACTGCTTTGGGTAAATAAGATCGGGGAGTGTGTGGCACCACCACGTGAAAAATGCAAATGTAATCCTCTGAACAAAAAGCGTAGGGAGCACTGGTACGTGAAAACACTCAAAAAAGTGTTTTAAAAGCATAATAGCGACCAAATAGAACTGAAAAGAGATGGCTAATATGGTACAATTTTCCTGACATGCAATGTCAGTTGGGGGAAACCTGGAACAAGCATTGCCAAGCGTCAAGAGACTGAAAGAAAGGTGAACAGAGCATGAAAAAAACCCTTGTATATAGGATGGGTTATTTACATATATAGGAAAATAAAAAAAAAGATGTCAGTATGGGGGGAAATTGGCACAAGTAACAATTGAAGCCAACAAAGTGGTGCTATTGAAGAAGTAAAATTGTATATCATCTAAGGAGAAAGTGAATGTTGCAGAGAGGCCTGACAAGAGCATAAGGTAGTGAAGCCTTTTAGGAAAGAGATACCTGGCAGGAGAGTACACCAGATGTGTGCGAGCCAAAAGGGGAGACATTCCTGGCAGGAGAGGAAACCAGGGTATCAGGAGTTTTCAGTGAGGAGGTTTTCTGGCAGGAGAGTACCAGCAAATTTCACATAGGTCCTTGTCGTGCTCGGGATGTAGACAGTAAAGGCACTTTGTCTGGCTCTCTTCCGCATAGGCATTCCTCAAGCCACATCTGGCGCAGAGCTTGAACAGGCTCCTTCTTGCCTTTCTCGGACATGGCGAGATGCGAATTAGGCCTTGAATAGGTACCCAAAGTGTACCTCAAGTGCACCGCTGTTTGACTGGCTGCCCTGAGCTCTTCTCTCTTCATACGAAGCGCCGTCCTCAAGAGGAAGCACTACTACACCTAATTCGGCGAAACCGTCTGGAGCAAGCCATTTGGAGCGAATCCCAACGTTTGTCACTCCTTGGTTGACTCTGCCCCCTATGCTCCCAGCAAACCCTACATCAGTGCTGTGCACGCGCACCTAAAGTGTACCTAAAGTGTACCGATGTTTGGGTGTGCAGCGGGTGCGCGGGCTTACTAGCTAAGGTATGATTGAATGCGAATAAAATGTATCTACGGTCGTTTATCTCCAACAATTATTCTCACTAAGAAAAGTGAACTAGTGCACTTTCCAAACCTATGTGCTTTTGAACTGTGTAGCTTGGATTGGCGTGCTTCGTTTGACGGCAAGTTGTTCACCGTAAACGCTAGCTGTGCTCCGATATTGCATACGTTCGGATGCGTTTTGCGATCCCTATTTTGTGTCTCGTCTGAGTTTGGTGCATTTGTTTCCTATATTGACACTACGTGCACATTTGTTGCGTTGATTACATTGCGATATTTCCCTTTATTTGTCACACATTCATTTTGTGATCACACAATTCTTGTATGCTTACGAACCCTGGGTAGTTTACCCTATTTCTACACTTTGAACCTTATCCCTGTTCTGCTACTTTGCCCACATGCATAGCCTTACATATACTCCCTTCAGGATCCCTCCGCCCCCTGATGTTGGGCATCCTTGAAAATGGCTGGTGGGTTGAGAAGTGGGCAATTCCATTTCGATCTAACGGCTATCGATTCTGCCGATACAGAAGCACTGCTTCAACGCCTTGATGTACTAAAAAAATAAGTAAAGAGGATATTTCAGATCCCAATGCGGTTTCTACTATTACGCTGGCTTGGACGTCAGCAATGAATGATATCTCTTCTGCTAAACTGTTATGCCATGACACAGCATTTGCTCACAGGCAGGCTCATGTTCATGTACCTATTGCGAAATTTAGGGAATGTCACTTTTTTTTAATCCAAGAGCTACATGATCTAGAATCATCTACCCTTCAAAGCCACTCGTTCTCGCAGAACATTGTGACTGTTTTCCAACCTCAATGCCAGCTGCCCCAATTACCAAGCCTGGCACTGATGGATCAATGCTTGCTCCGGCAGTGTTATTCAAACTTGGCAAAAGAGTACAATCATCTCTGGGTCCATCCATGCCAGTCACATCTTCTGCGAGAGGTCTGGCTAAGGTTCATCTTCACAACCAATACTCTTATGTCAATAATGACAGCCCTCCTCCTAACCCTGAGCACACTTCTACCATCTCTGATGCTATCTTGGCTAGTTCACCTAATCATGGGACTAGCAGCCTTAACCTAAGAGATGGTGAACATAATGCATCAAAAGCTAGATCTGAACTCTGGTGAAGAAGTCTCTCAGATACCTTATGTTACTGCTACATGCACTATTCAGGATAACCATTTATTTCAGGATGATGCAAACATCACAAATGATAATGAACTATCATTTCTTGTGCTTACGCGCATCCTGAATCTTATAGATCAGGGGCATGAACGGACACATTTAGAAATTCAAAATATGAGTCCTTTTGCATTGATATTGTATCTAAAATGAATAAAATTGAGGGGTTCTCATTTGCTCAAGATCTGAAACCTACTTCCACCTTAGGACCTCTTTCCAAACCACATAAGTCTGGTCAAAGCTCATCTAATTCAAATACCATGATACAGGCTGCTCGATCCACTCTCACGCAGACCGAGCTTCATGGTTCTACCACGGAACTCCCGAGGAGATCCTATGCCCAAGTAGCCATTACCACGGCACAATCAAAAGATCTTAGCTCATCCGATTTACAACACGCTATAGCCTGCAATATTGAAAAAAATAGGAACAGCATATCAAAATGTTACAAGAGAGTAATAAGAATGCATTAAATGAAGAAGTGACATATCCGTTATCACTATATAGGACGATCCTGGTAGTCCCACTGCACTAACCAAAATAATTGATCGTGAGGAACGTATTAGAAACAATGGCTCTTCCCTTATCCAGAAGACATTGCTGCCTCCAGATGTCGAGATTCCTGGTGCTGGACCCATGAATACTATTCATCACATAGGGCTAAACGATTAGAATCTAGAGCACTCAAAAGAAGAATAGATCTAAACGGGAGTTCCTCACTGAGAAAAAAATAGAAAAATCAAGCTCTCTCAAAGGCTTTGGGGCACAACTCTAATATAAAAAAACTTGTGCAACGTACCCGTGGAAGATACATTATTGCACCTTAACCAACTTAATGAAGAGAGCAAATCTGCTCTCCAAGTCCAACCACCAATAATATCAGTGACAAACATGTAGTTCCAGATCAATCCGGTGTCTCTATGAAGAAAAAAAAAACAACAAAAAATCATCTAACTCGTGTGTGACTGCGGAAAATGAGATGGAAGCTTTTGTATCCTCTCCAGTTAATTTCTATGCTACATGACCCACATGTGTTGTCCTACTCTCTTTCGACCAAACAGTCTCAGCTCTCTAATTTCTACCCAATTTCCTCCATAAAAAGGTACTCTCTTCTTCCTCAAAGGCTGTTGCTTCTGCGCACGTCCCTCAAGAGATTCAAGTTGCTGCACCCCTATTATGACTCTGGAAGTTACTTCGACAGAAAATACCTTACCTATTAGTAAGGCTCAGTCTTATGGACCATGTACACTGAGCGATAATATTTTACCTGTTACTCAGCATGGGTCTCTTACGATCGTAGATGGTGTTCTTGCCAACTGCGCAGAGACCGTTCCTGCTTATTCCACAGAATCTATTCATGCACCCTTAAATATTCTTAAATGTATTAGGGATTCTAAAATAAATGGTAAACAAAGATTAAACAGATAATTTATTCTTCAGTCTTTTAAATGCATTCCTTCATTAAGGTGTTTCCTATCTGAAGATATTGAATGGATTACGCTTAGCTCGAACAATAACAATAGGATGATTTGCAAATTACAGTCTGAGGCTATTACAAAAATTATCCTGCATTTTAGTGCTGACTTAATCCACTTAGGCCTCACTCCTCACACACTTAATTCACGTGAGGAAGCCTTAATTTTTGTTGATTTTCAAGAATCATCTTGTATGCCAATTACTCCATGTCCTATTGAATTTATTAGTCCCACAGTAGCTACTCACTTATCACAACTGGCATCATTGTCTTCAGTCATCAAGGACTGGTCCTGGCTTGGGCAATTATTTAATAACTTTGCCCCTCAAGAGCCTGAAGCACCCAAATCGTAGCACCTTCCTTAAAATTACATCATGGATTTCCTGTTGTCACACAAATTTGGGCAATTGGTTGAATTCTTTAACCGTAGATATGTACCCAGATTTGATTCTTATTCAGGAATCTATGTATCTTGTCAATTTCAAAGTTAATGGGTATGCAACTGTTTTACCTCCTACAGTAAAGGGACCTTGTGGCCGTCACTGTGGTGGTTTGGCTGTACTTCTTAATCGTTTCTAAACAAATTCTTGTATCTGAAGATGTACTGGTTCTTGATTTGCACGTTTTAGGCCACTATTCTATTTCTTTATTGTTGATTTGTCTATATTGGAACGCTGCCATAATGTAACGCTCACCTGACTCCCACGGAGGCGCTGGCCTGGTTCGTGCTGCTGTGACCTCTTCTAAGGTGATGCGCAGGGTTCCGAAGACGGACTGGACCGGGCCCCCAAATCTGGCTTGTCTGGCTCGCAGAAGTATCCTTCTGTTGGCGAAAATAGGTGATTAACTGTCTGCGGGGTAATGCAATCTGCCTCCCACTTTCCCCTCTCACCCTCCTCAAAACCCTTCTGTGATTCCTCTTAGCGTCTCACCTTAGGGTCTGGAAGGACGAGCTCTCCATCCTGCTTCTGATGCAGGGGCGCGTTGGTATCCAGTTACTTCACTGGATTTTCGGATTGGTGAGAACCAAACTTGCTTGGCTTCCAGGTAAGTTTTTTGATAAGAGGTTCCCCTTGTGTCCATGCATTAATGTACTAATGCTAGTGTCTTTCCCCGTAGGGGCCGGGGTACGGAATGCCGGGGAACAGTCACGGACCCGAGATGAGAGGTGAAATCCTTGTAGAAATCAGGTAAGTCTTTAATGAGCGTTTTTTGGTAATGTCTTTTCATTCGCTCATTAACGCTGATGTCTCTTTTTCCCCTTAGGGGCCAGGGTCCGGAAATGCCAGGATGCGGCGCGGACCCGAAATGGAGAGGGAATGAATCAACAGGTAAGTCTTAACATGGAGATTTAGCTTTCCTTATTCCCTTCTCTCTCTCACCTTTTGTTCTGGTCTTTTTCTCCCTAGGTGCTGGGGCGTGACTGCGAATCCGGATGATCGCTGCTGAACATGGAGGCGCCCTGTAAAGGTGAGTGGAATGCGGTGCTGCAGCGATCGACGCGATGAGCTTTTAAATAAAAGTCTTCCTTTTCAGGATTGTCGGCGAGATGTCTCCGGGATGCGGTTTTAGCAGGTAAGGACTTTTCCTTTTTCTGTTCTCTTCTTCTCTTCCTTTGCAGGTGATCCAGGATACTGGCAGGCGTGGGAGAAGTCAGGATGCAGGAGCAGACACGGTGAGCGTCCAGCTGCTAGATGCAGAACAACGCGAAGCACGTGTGGCTGTTCGGGTGGGGTTTAAATAGCCTTGGAAGAAGTTCCAAGTATGTATCCTTCCTCCAATCAGGTATGTATCCTTCCCCGATCACACCCGGATGGTAAATTAGTCCCACAGGTAAAGTAGTTCCTTTCAGGCCTCAAGGAAGCCGGGATCCTGCAGCATGGTCTGCATCAGGTAAGTGCACCCAAGCACTCCCATAATGAGCCTGGCGCCTATGGCGCCAGGACTGATGTCTTTTATGAGCCTGGCGCCATAGGCGCCAGGACACTGTCCAAAGGGCCCCTATATGGGGTTGCTGGGTCCTTCCTTGGGGACTGGATGTCCGCTTTCGGGGACGCAGGGCTTGAACCGGCTCCCCGGGAGAGGGCATCATGACACATAATATCTTTGGATGAGATGGTTGTAAAACTTGACACCATATTTGTGGATGCTCTTGCTCACAAATCTGTGTACAAAATTGTTATTGGACGCGATTTCAATTGTAACTGTAGTGATTTCGTCATGCCGACGTCATTGAATCTCAAATCCAATAATAAATCTAGCTCATACTGTAGATGAAGAAGATGGATCTCATTTCTATCAGAATGGGATTTACAACTTGGGCCCAGTGAGACCTCATCCAATTTCACATGGCATAGGGGACAAATGAATTCCTATATTGATTTTTTCGTAGTCTCTATTGATATATTAACATTGTGCACTCCGGTGATTACTGTGAATCCTAATATTGGTGACCATCTAATTATCATGATGAATTTAAATCTTAATATTCAGAAATGGGATATTGTGCCTGAACTCCAATTTGTTGACATCGACAGCCCCTTGACCACTATTCGTTGGAATCCCAAACTGTGTGCAGTATTGACAGACATGCTTTCACACAGTATTCTATTAGGTCCAAATGACCAACTGCAAGTCTGTGATCTTACACATATTGAATCTGTGAACTGTTATACGATCAAACGTCTACTGTTAAAATAGCTCTTAATCAAAAGTCCCTGCCTCGTATTTTTCTCCACACATACAATCTTGAAATTGTTGTTTAAACAAATTTAAAATAGGCAATTAAGGGCTTTGAAGCATCAAATGCACAACCCTCTAGATACAACGCTAGGAAGACTCTTATTTGTCAAACTTACAAAAAAAGATATCCATGCACTTAAAACTTCAATTTATCTTAAAGACAAACAAAAGATGGCCTGTTCCCTGTGTTTGAATAATAAAAGGTCTATCTGGTCTCAATTGAAATGCACTGATGAAACATTTGATCGTATGTTACTTTCGTCGATCTCTGCCACGACTTAGTGCTCATACGTGTCCGCTAAATTTGAGCTTCCAAGCGCCTATTACAAAGATTCAGCGATTAGTTGCAAAAAGAAAATTCTGGTTTCTGCCCTTGGACTACCAGTGATATTGAGGGAGCAATTCGGAAGCGAAAATACTCTAAGGCTGCAGGTCCAAATGGAATTCCGACCTGAATCCTTCTAAACGATCCTCCCTTATGGGCTTCCATTCTTAAAATCAAGTTCAACATCATTTATCAAATCATCATTCCTGTGTCCTGGCTCACCTCACTTATTATACCCATCTTTAAAAAATGATCCTGCCCTTCCTGAAAACTATTGTCCAATAGCGCTTATGGATGTCTCTGCAAATAATTGCGCTATGCTCTTACTCAGTGAACTCAACAACTATATTGTACAACATGACACCTATTCCCCTAACCAAGTAGGTTTTAGCAAACTTATGGGGACCACATTAATTGCTACTATATTAGCCCATATTCTTCAGAGATCTAAATGAAGAAATACAGGAGCAATTTACATGGCATCCTTAGATCCATCTGCCGCTTTTGATTGTGTTATATGGCAGATACTATGGGGAAACATTTTTAAAATAGGTTTCCCAATGCCTTTGATCTCGATGATACCTAAAATGCATACAAACACAAGCTATCGAGTTAGGTTAACTGCAGATGGCACTCTTTCTGATCCTATTAAAACCTACGTTGGAGTAAAACAAGGATGCAATCTGGCAGCCACCCTTTTTAATATACATCTATCCGATGTTGATAATATCTGGTCTACAGAAGTTTGTTTTCCTACCAAACTCGGCAAGCTTAAACTCGAATGGATGGCGTTCCCCGACGACATTTTATTTGATCACACGCCTTTTGGGCTACAAGCAAAGCTTCATTGCTTTTCTATCTATGCTAAAAACCTTAACTTGCAATATAATGCTTCACAGTCCAAGATTATTGCTGAGGTGATTTTTCGTACTCAAGCCCTTAGATATTTTGGCTATAATGTGTGCAGTATGTCCTCTAAAAATGCATAGATTTCAGCTCTCAATCACAAAATCTCACTGCTTATTTCGCAGATGAAGTTTATCTATATCAAGTTTAGTAAATTCTCAATGCTCCCTGTGCTCGACTTAAGGTAGAAGCCATTTTTTTTGGGCTGCACATGCGTCTGCTAAATATGGACTCCACTCTTGATCAAATTCAGGGGAAAATATTAAAGTGCACATTACATCTAGCCAATTCTCTCCCTAATCTGATTGTACGTCACAAACTTGGCAAACCATCATTATCTGCGAAATAAGCCTGGAGATTACCCTCTATGCAAAAATGCTATCTCCACTGCGAAACTCTCTGTATCTAGATTATGTTACAAGACCATTACCCTCTATCTATGACAAACTTTAAGGGCAGAATGAACATACTCTTAGATAGAATTGATACGAATCGGGAAGATCTACTTTCGCGTCCTACATATGTAAAGCACAAACTTTATGAATGCGATTGTCGAGTTACTTTGGATTCGATTAAAGCCTACAAGAACTATAAAGAGTACACACTTTTTCCTTCAAAAAGGAGACCACGGTTAACTCATCTACAGCTTTTTCCCTGTAATAAGGCCTGTGAGGTGCATTTACAATTTAGACTGAATATCCCACTCTTGAAAGAATAAAATCTTGATATCCTAGGACGAAAAACGATCACAAAGACCGTTACTTCTGTTTAAATACACAACAGATTGAGTCTTTAAAACACCAAACTTTGTACTGTTCCTACTTCGAAGAAAAAAGAAATGCAATGTTGGGCCCATTCCATTTAGGATTTACGTTAGGAGCAACAGAGATGCTGTGGAATAGATTGATGTGGGGTATTATTCAACCACTAATATTGGCATTATCTAGATTTTTAAAAACAATACTTGATGAAACATCTTCATAAGGATCCAATATGAATGTAGTGAAGCTTATTTTACAGCAAATTAGTATAAAGAACAAAATGGGAGCTAATAAGGCATAGAGGGCCACTTTTTGATCAGCATCTGGTAAGGCAATTTTGTATGTAATTCTTCTATACCCTTTCATCTTAATCGGGTGGTTTACATCGAAATCTTTGATTTAATTGTCTTTTGTTCCACAATTTAAGATGTGGTTGTTAAACTCACCTGGTATCCACGGGGACGCCACCCAGCCCTGGTTGGATGATTTGCACTCTCTAACCCTCTCCCAGTCCCTTGGTAAGGCCTCTGGTTAAAGATGGGTCTGCAAAATAGGAGAGTTGGATTCAATACCAGATTATCTTTATGTTTTCCCACCTCCCGTGGTCTTCTTTTGTAGCAGAATATACGAAGATGTCATCAATGTAAACCAGGGCGCAAACGTCGATTAACTCCCGCGAAACATCATTCAAAAAGTACTGGAATGCAGCAGGAGCATTGCAAAGTCCAAAAGGCATTATCTTTTATTCATACAAGCCATATTTGTTACGAAAGGCGGTTTTCCATTCATCTCCTTTCTTCACTCGAACAAGATGGTACGCCCCCTTAAGGTCCAGTTTGGTACAGATTTGGGTGTCTTTGACTTGATCCAATAATTCGGGAATAAGGGGCAGTGGATAAGAGTTTTTTACTGTGATCTGGTTTAATGCGCGATAGTCGATGCAAGTCCTCAAATCTCCTTCCTTCTTTGGTACGAAGAATAAGGGACTGGCTGGCGGCGATTTAGATGGGCGGATAAATCCATTTGCCATGTACTGATCAAGATAAGATTTCAAATGGAGGTTTTCTGGTTAAGTAAGTGCATAGATTCGACCACAAGGAATTTGCGCACCAGGTATGAGGTCGATCTGACAATCTAAGGGCCCGTGCGGTGGTAGAGTATTGGCTCGTTCTTTCTAGAACAAGTCTTGAAAACCTTGGTATTCATTTGGTAGAGTACTAGTCACACCTAGTGCAATCGCCACCGTACTGGGAGTAGCAGATGTAGATAAATTTGTTTTCCCCTCTTCTTGGTAATAACAGGTGCGAGCACAATCATCGGAAAAGGCCAACTTGTTGGCACGCCACTCTTTTAGAGGGTTGCGAGCTACCAACCATGGCATCCCTAAAATTAGTCAAAACTGAGGAGCTTTGATAAGATTGAATGCAATAGATTCTCGGTGTCCATCCTGGCACAGTAAGGTTAGTGCTGCTGTACATTGGGTTACTGGTCCAGAAGCTATTTCTGTCCCATCAACAGTAGTAACTTTTTCAGTAGTCGACTTAGAGCATAAGGGAAGCCCCATTTCTGCTGCCAGATCTTGGTCTACATAATTCCCAACTGCTCCGCTGTCTATGTATGTTTCGACAGCATGCATCCGAGACGGTTGTTAATTACTGATCAAAATTACTGGTAATGCAATGTGTGAGGTCCGTGGCTCATCCTTCTCGCTCAACAAGCGGACCTCTACGCTTGCTGGGCTTAGTAGTTTTCCGACTCCTTGTTATTATCTTCCTTCTCTGTGGCTCCAACAGTTCTCCTTGGTGGTTTCACTGGACATTCTTTGAGGAAGTGGCCTGATTTTCCACAATATAAGCATAATTGCTGTTGCCTTCTCTGGTCTCTTTCAGTTTGAGTTAAAGGGGTCCGTACACCTCCGATTTGCATGGGTTCTACCATGTTTTCCAATGTACGTGGAACATTATCCTTTGACCGGACATGCACAGCTCGAGTGTCTAACCTTATCCGGTCCGCTTTTCGGTCTTGTAATCTGTGATCTAATTGCACCACAAGGTTGATGAATTCTCCACAGTTTTTAGGTGGGTTAACCACTTGAGCAAGGACATCCTTTAGTTCCTCTCGTAGACCCTGATGAAATAGTGTGGTCCTTTTTTCCTCAGGCCACCCAGCTTCAACGACTAGTCTGTTAAATCTTGCTATATATGTAAGCAGGTCTGGACTTCCTTGACGGATTGACAAAAGTTTGTTGTCTAATGCTTGGCCTTGGGTATGACGAGCAAAGAGTTTTTCCATTTCCACCTGGAAACCCCCAAAGTCATGTAACAACGGGTTATCCTGACTTACCAATGGTACTGACCAATCCGCAGCACTGCTACTCAGATATGACAAGATGAAAGCAACCCGCGCTTGGTCGTTAGGAAAAGCCCCAGGTCTGCAAAGGAAATGAAGATGACACTGGTTCATGAATGTTGCGTACTTCTTGGGGTCCCCTGTAATTCGTTAAGGTGGAGCTAAAGGAACTGCCCCAGGAAGGGTTATTTGTACTGGATTGGTGTAAGAAGTTGGTACAGGTGCTGGCGGAATGTTACCAGGCAATGGGGTCTGTCCTGCCTGTGATTGGAGAAATTGTCTACTTATTTCATCGGTACGATCCTTAGTAACAATCAAATCCCTCCTAAGAGCGTTGGTTTCTTGCCTGGCTGAATGTACTTCGGCGCGTAATTGTCCTAACAACTTGAACTAACTGGTCAGTCTCTGAAGTCTCCATGACGCCCAGGTGAATAATATTATTGAGGCTTTGCTTCTGTTACGCTCACCTGGTATCCACGGAGACGCCACCCAGCCCTGGTTGGATGATTTGCACTCTCGAACCCTCTCCCGGTCCTTTGGTAAGGCCTCTGGTTAAAGAAGGGTCTGCAATATAGGAGAGTTGGATTCAATACCAGATTGCCTTTATGCTTTCCCACCTCCCTTGGCCTCAACTCCTTTCTCCCCCTTGGGCCTTCTCCTCACCTTAATATCGTGAAAGGTAGATTCCCCATCCTGCTCCTCATGGCAGGGGCTCGTAGATGTGGGGGGCGAGCAGCGACCAAGTTACTTCACTGGTGCAAGCCCCCCCTGTGGGAATCCAGGCCTGCTGTGACTCCATAGGTTTGCTGCTTTACAGTCTTTAAATGCAGTTCTTATGTTCCTCTTAGTTTGAATAATAATGTCTTGCTTCTTTCCTTTTACGTATGTAAAGGTATTTTGGTGTTGTCATGCAGTTTGAAGATGAGCATGGCCCGGTAGGCGAAAGCGCGGTGTGCGCGATGCTGTCCGGTGAGTAATGCGCGATGTGCGGTGCTGCTTTGCCTCTTATATTGCTAACCTGTGTCTTTTCTCTCCTTGCAGGTTGCGATGTTCCTCGCCGAGCGCCGTAATGTTCCAGCAATGATGCTGACCAGGAGATGACTAGCCAGGTAAGACTTGTGTGGCTTTTTTAATTCGGGAGGAAATGTGAGTAAACGCTTACTAATGCTGTCTTTCTTTCTCCTCCTTCCAGGTTATGGTATTCCAGGATGCATGCGGTGCCGGATGATGGAGTTTGTACCTTCAGGTGAGTGGAACTGTAGTCAGCGATGGATTGAAAAGTTTTGTAATGTTCTTTCTCGCTCTGCAGGTCCTTGATTTCAGGTAAGCTGGCATCAAAGTACTGGACACGGTGAGCGTTACTCTGCCCACAGCAGAATAACGCAAAACATGTTCTGCTGTTTGGGTGTGGTTTAAATAGTCTCAGGTAAAGTAGTCCAGGTAAAATAGTCCCAGGCTTACCACACCCAAAAGACTATACCACATAGCTCAGTTCCTTGTAACTGAGCTATGCGTGTGCCTCCATGTTGGCTGAACCCCCCCAGCCCCCACAAGTTAAATAGTCTCAAGTAAATAGTCCCATTCTAATGTTGGTCTTCATGATGGTTATGAGCCTGGCGCCAAGAGAGTCTTGGATGAGGTTTTGACCGGACCCTAACTGGAAGGCTGATTTGCCAGTGAGGGCCAGGGGCAAGGGTCATGACAGTGGTTTTATGTCTTGTCTTTTGGTACGTATTTGTAATTACTGTTTTGTATACTGTGTTGTATACTGTTATTCTTTACCAATAGGTGCCATATTCATTTACATATCCTATGAAATGGCTAGTAGTCTTTTGTATAGGCATTTTTAGTCCTTTTTAAATATAATTTTATGTGAATGTAATTTTATGTTTAGATTTTATTTTATCTTCTATCGAATTGAGCTTAATTGTTTAACCGTGCAGGAAAATCCAATCATTTAATTCCTATAGACTCAGTGTTGTATAATACTCAATCACTTCTACACTGTCTTAGCAAATCTTTGTGTTTAAATGTGAACGCTACACAAATCCCTACCATTGTGCTATTACCACAATTATAGTTCCCTCAAAGAAAGACTGACTATTGTGATATTATCTCTCTTCTAAATGTTTTTATTGTTGCACTCGGATAGTGTTTGTGTAGATTTTATGTTTATGCTTAGTTTTCTATTTTCATTGACCGCTGTGTACTTATGATCAATTATTATGGTTTTATGTATTGAAATATGAAAGATGAATTAAATATTTTGTTACAGTTTGTTTTTCAAACTATAAACAATAAAATTAAAATAGGCCCTTTCAACTTTACACGAGGATCAGACGATGCAGCAGTCCGATGTTCACCGGCAACAGGTCACAGTCGCCGGTACAGGTTAGCAGTCAGTCATAATTGACAGTTTGAACAAAAAAAGAACTATTTTTTGACAAAATCAAGAAGTAGCTGGTGGAGCAACTAAAGTGTACTACCAGCACTGAAGCGTGCAGTAAAAATCTGAAGATGGCCACCTGGGGTGGGCCTCAGGGAGATGATAATCATTGAATGGGTGCAGTATGACTCAGACGTTAGTGATTGGTTAATAGGAGAAAGGCAGTTTTTAAAGCAAGACTGCTTTCTTTTTTTACCGAGGATTCCCAGTCTGACTACTGGGAATATTCATGAGCATGTGAATCCATGCCAGATCTTATGCTGGAGAAGGTAAGTAACAAAGATCCTGGAATTGGTCCAGAAGCACTGGACTGCAGGTAAATGGGAATGAAACGAAGGCTTACCAGTAGACAAACAAGCTAGATCATATCTAATGCAAATGGGGATAACATCTAAAGAATTAAAAATAGTTTCCTGGAACATTGCACGACCAGCCTCTAAGATGTGTGATAAAGAATGGTGGTTTATTACCAAGCAAAACAAAGGTTGTCTAAGGATGGATCACATATTTGCCCTTATTGAACACTGGGAGCTCATTAAAGCATTTGAAATTCTAATTCACTGGGAATGTCATCATGATCCATTACTGCCTATCCTTAATATGGTCGTGGTCACAGCTTCTTAAATCTAATATCCCTAATAAATAGGAAAAACCTTAAATCCATAAAAAACCAAAACTACATGGTAAAATAGTGACAGGTCTTCAACAGATCAATGAATGGCTCAACGCGGAGATCACAGACATTGATAGGATAACATGGTTTGAAGACATTTTGGATGATTGTGAACTTCTTCAATATAACCGCTTGAGAACAAAATACTGCAGGTCCATGCTTCAGTTCAGTTTTGATTTCTTTTGTCCATGTTACACACTGGAAAAGGCTGAAAGGTCTGGCTGAGGAATTATTTTCCAAAAATCAACATGAAAAAAATATAGGTTTCTCCCAGTGTCTGCACATTAAAATCTACCTTATATATGGTTGTACTGGGCGATTTTAATTTGTGTACCTCTAATGATCAGGATGTGGAGGCTGTTTCACTAACCCTTTTCCTGAAGGCAACAGGTTTTATTCAGCAGGTAAATACTCCAACAGAAAGAAGGTAACCGGCTGGACTGGGTTCTCACTTAGATCATCAATATTTCTCCAATCTTGTCCACTAACTGTGCTTGGTCAGATCACTTCCTGATCTTCTTTGACTATCAGATTCTGGTTCAACTGCAGCGGGTGGATGTCAATCCCAGGGTGACCAAAAAGATGAGGAATCTTAAAAAAGGTCACGCCTGAGGTGTTTGCAGACTTGATTAAACCTATGCTGGCTAATTTAGAACCATCCTCTGATCCAAGTGAATTAGTGGATCAATTCCAACAGACACCATCTTTGGCCACTGACTTCTTGGCACTTGAGCAAGTGTAGAGAATAAAAAGAGGCAAGAAAGAACACCTGATTTTGCAAGGAAGTTATTAGGTGCAGGAAGATTAAGAGGGCATATGATCGGACCCGGCAAAAAGAAAACAGAGCAGTGATTGAGAATTTAAATGTTTTAATATTAATTTGAATGTGTTACAGTTAATCAAAACTTTACACATCTATAAAATACATTCAATAAATAGCATGACATACTTTCCAGACGTTTACAACATAAAAATAAAAAAATGTGGCAAAAACAATATAAATCAAATCCAATCAGATAATGGCACTTTAAACAATGTCATTGATGACTTACAGATGATCATAATTATTCAACCTGTAGTTTCACTTTTACTACCACCTATATTCTATAAAGGGCAATGCAGGAAGACCTCTAGTTTGAGTTTAAATACATGAGCCAAAATTCCCTTTCCTTAATGGTGTCCATGTTATGTTCCAGGGCACCCACATTTTGGATACAAGTAGGTTCCATCGTGGAGTATGCGATCAAGAAATGCTTTCAAATCTCAAGGCATTCTTTGTTTTTGCACATTCTACAATACCGTTCCTCTATTGGGATTTTTATGATAATTCCTGTATTAGCCAGTACTGAAAGCTGATTGAGCCGCAGCAACAGTATAAACTGCTGCAACTCCTTGGCAGGACAGAAAGAAAGCTAGGCTTGAGGCTTCTTAAATTCTTATAGCATTCGTGATACATATTTGTATTGCTTTAAATTTTGGTAGGTGCTCAAAATTCTCCACTTAATCTTCCCATTCCATTCTCTTTACCACAATTTTTTTTATGACCTACACGTTTTCCTCCAAACCTGGAGTCCACTTTATTTTTTTCGAATTAGTTCATAATTTAAACTACGTAGCTCTCTGCCTTCTTTATCTCCATTTCTTTACCAAGCAAGTGAAGCTGCAGATCTGGCTGTGCTTTCATTGACTTAAATGTACAGCATGGCTCTTTTCTGTCTTAACAAAGTTATCATAGATATTCACCCCCAGCTCCAGTCGAATAATTTTGATGGGAACACACTGTGGAAGACCTAAGATGTTCCACCAGAATTTGCTTTCAATCACCTGGAGCCACTTAAGATCAATCATGGACAATGCCTCCAGCCCATAAAGGACCGAGTGAATAAAGCATTGATAGTACAACATCCTGACAACTAGGGCCGTAAATCCCCCAGTACGCACTACGTATTGAGTGATTAACGCAGTTAGCTGGTTGTCCTTCTGGTCCGGTCTAAAATACATTCATGGTATCCTCTCTGACACTCCATCATGATGCCCAGATATCTAAATTGGTCTGTGTACCGAGCCATTTGCCGCTAAGTCTTTAGTGCAACGCTCCTTATTCCACACTTACCAAAGTACACCAGCTGCGTCTTATCACGGTTGCTGACCAGGTCGTTGTCACCAGCATATCCCCATAGTTCAAGTGCCATGCTTTTCAACCCACTGAACGTATGGTCCAGGATAACTAAGTCAGCAGCATATGCCAATGCTGAACAACCCTGTCCAAATACCCTAGGAGAGAAGTTGCCAACCCGATTCATAGCCAATGGGAGCTCTGTCAGGTACAGGTTGAAGAGCAAGGGTGCCAGTCCATATCCCTGCTTTACTCCTTCATTTATCTTGATAGGATCAGTTAAAAGCCCGTCACCATCCAACCTCGCCTTTCACTGTATTGTCCTCATGGAGCAGTTTACTGAAATAGAGGATATGTTTTGGTCAGCCATAAATCTCTATTTTTTTCCACATCTGGTCTCTGTTCACAGAGTCGAATGCGGTTTAAAAATCTACATAGAGTGCATACAGACCCAGACTGTACTTGCTACAAGTTCTCTCGGTGAACATGTCCATGAGTCTCGAATTGTTTCCCGTGGCACAGCCAGCTCTAAAGCCGGTCTGGAATCGATCAAACAATCCCTTCTCAGTAACCCACCCTTGCTGTTCGTGTAGCAGAAAAGTTAAAAACTTTTCCCCAGTTATGTTAAGCATTGAGAGCAATCTATAATTTACCAGATCTTTCACATCCCCATTTTTATGAAATGCCATTAAAATTGCTATAGCCATGCCCGAGGAATCATCCCTTCGTTGATGACTTTCAGGCAGTATCTCCAGGCTTTTAGCCCAGGCCACCAGCTTGTTTTTCAAACCGACATTCGCCAATCCATTTGGGCCAGGCCTCCTAGAGGATTTAAGCCTTTTGATGCAGTACTCAATGTCCTCACACTATGACAAAATTGGGATTTCTTATATATTTGTCCGGTACTCCCAGACTTCCTTTGTTTGTGACCGGTGTGGTAGTCCGATGTTTTGTTCACTGCCCTTCTCCGATGGGATTTATAATCCTTTGATTTTTACCACCTTTGGCCTTGCCCTGGGATTTCCAGATTCCACAGACATTTCTATCATTCAAAATGTTAACAAGGTGTTGCCATTCCCTAATCTTAGAATGTTGTTTCTACCAGTGAATGTAATTTCTATACTTATTTTTTATTTTCCGGGTCATGGTTATGTCACCTTTAGGTGAATTCGCCTTAGGTTTACGAATTTCTCATCTCATTTCACGTTTCTAGTCCCTAATTACCTTATTGTAAATTATCTCTTCAGTGTTGTCCGCCCCCATTTGTGCTGATTTATGGTACACAAACCTAGAGGTGAACTCCATGATCCAGTCCTCCATTTCATTCACACCTTTTGCCATAAATTCATTGGCAATCATTCGCTGGCTCGTTGATATATGCTTCCTTGCTCTCTCCACATTTTTGGCAGACCATATCACTTTATTCCCTGCCTGATTTACTTCGAGGCCTCCTCCCTCGATTTCCTTTTCCCATTGTTCCTCTATTTGGTATGTTAGGGTCAGTGTTGCATGATCACTATAACTGTTCTCTCTAATACACAAACCTTCCTTATTTGTGAGGAGAGTGTTTTACCAAAAAAGTAGCCTAGGACCATATCTTTTTGCCCCATTTTGCATGCCGATTTTCCTGTCTTTCCTCCATACATCCATTCAGCATCTTCAACTCAGCCACCCAGAAGACGCATCCACTCAATCCCTTCTTTAGAGGGTGAATCATAACCCCTACTCTCCCCTCCTAAGGGTGGTCAAGTTTAAATTCTTTCTCTCCCTGCCAATACACCTACAATTTAGGTCCCCACTGAGTATGGTCATTTTATTTGGACCAATCTACTATTAAATCGAAAACTCAATTTTCAATCAACTCACTTTTTCTCCCAGCTCCCCCCCCCCGGCCCGGGGGTTATACCAATTCACCACCAATTATTTGTTTGGCAGCAGGGGAAAGGGTTCATCTCATCTACCTCAACTGCCAGCACAAATTCTGAGTCCCCGTGCCAGCCAATCCTCCATTAGGTCAAAGATTGCTTGACACCAAACCCTAAACCCCCAAAAGGCCTGCCTTTCTCTTTTCTTTGGCAATATCTGATGGATAACATCCTTCAACCAATAATTTAGTTCTTAGCCAAGTTTCTTGTAGATTAAATATCCCATTTTGAGTCAGTAGAGCATGTACTTCCCTGCACCCAAGGATGTGGCTGAAACCCTGCGTGCTCCATGACCTGATAGATATATTTCAGGCCTGACTCTCTGGTACACAAGCCAAAGATTCAAGTAACAATTTTTATGTTTTTTGTTCCATGGACAGGGCGAGTCCTTGAGACTGGCCTATGTTAATTAAAACTTTCCTCCTCACCCCATTTAAGAGAGGGATCATCTTTTTCCTTGTCTACGTCTAATTTGATGCCATGACTTAACAAATGGACTCTATGTGATCGCATTAAAGCAGCTGTGTCCCTGTTTCTGCAGATTCATTGGGATTAACACATTTTCATTGGCTGAATAAAATGAGTCATTGGAAATTAGGACACGCAATGGCGTGATTTGTTGCAAAACTTTCAAAACCAGCGCGCCCCCCCCCCCCCGATTAGCCCACATATCCCTCTTTATTAGTTAATATTTTTTAGTTAAAATCCGGCTGGGAAGGGAAGGTGAGGGAATGGCGATAACAGGGGGTTTGGGGGGTAGGCAATGGTGTTTAGAAGGAGGAAGGAGGATGGAATGACAGAAAAGGATAAACGAGGGGGAAATAGTCTTGATGTTTGGCAGCAGAGCCGTTGGCTGTTTTACACTTGTTCTAATTCTCTTCAGCCTCTCTGGGGTCAAAGTAAGATTGGCCTCCCTTTGGCAAAATAGTTCAGATTCCACCGTACATTTACTTCAATCCCCCACATTTCTGTCACACCCTCCATTTACTCAGTCCGAGGGATCAACCGACAAGGCCCAGCTAATCTGTGTTACTGTTTGTTTAGGAAGACCCCTACGTGCTTTCGCCTCTTTCTGCTTTCTCTTCTTCGATCGTTTTACCGCAGGAGTTCCATTTCTACCCATGTTGTTATTTTTGGAGTTTCCTTTTTTAGCATTTTTGAGGCAAGCCTCATTACACCTTTCCTTTCGTGATTGTGGGGTATCGGGTTCTGCTCGAGTTACCAAGTTTATTTCAACTACTTCAGTACACACTTTAGCAGGCGATTTGGATAGCTCTACAATCTCCCTTACTTTCCCAGGGGCCCCATGTGGCTTTGTATTGTTTTTAGCACATCGAATATCCTGCTACACAGCTTTAGCAGGATTTTTAGTCCAAATTGCATCGGGACCATGAATGCCTGAAATAGAGGTGGAGCCCTTGCTTTCATCCATAGCCAAGGTCGCTCGCAAGGAATCCAAATGAATACCAAGATTCGGCGATGCCGACAGCTGGTTATTGTTCGCAACTGTAGTCTCCAAAAGTATGGGCCCTGGAGGTTCAGGATCATTCTGCAACTCCAGATTAATGTTCGTATTACTCATAGGAAATACCCTATTGGAACTCTGTGCTGTGAATAACACAGCTCGAGAAGTGAGTTGTTGTCTACCTCCTCGCCAATAGAAGCTTTAGAATGTACCATAGCTTCAGTTTGCTGCAACGTTTATGGATTCCCCAGTTCACAATTAGCTGGGGCGTTCAGGAGTTTCCTTCCCATTCACTCAGAATTACCTCAGATTGAAAGAAGTTTGTAACAAGCCCAGCGTTTCCTTTATCATTCACAGGTTGTTTCCCCGTCTGCAATGTACTAGGTTCGCACCTCCCCTCTTCAAATGGTGTCCCAGGCATTGTCTTGTTAGCTCTCCCCTCCGGAGGTTGCAACTAAATGGGTCCCTTTTATTCTTGGTCTTTTTCAACATGAATTGCGCACTTTTACTTACTTGCTGTGCCTGATGAGTGCCTGCACCCCCTTGCCACCTGCTCGGCCGACTGCCACTTAATAGTCCACTTGCTAGGACGCATACACTGGACGGGCAGCAGTTCCTGGTTTCTTCCAGTAAGGCTGGGCATACTAGGCAGACTAAGGGCAGAGCCGTCAATTCCTGATCACCACCAATTCCACAGGGAAAGCCCAGTGACTGATAACAAGCCATTTATTCGGCAAAACAAACATTATAATTCTAGAATAGCTAACGCCAAATCTAGCTCAAGGGAACTTTCCCTAATTTTGAAAGATCTGTAAGGTGAAAAAGATTTCTAATTTAGAGAGCAAAAAAAGCGACCTCTGGTGTCAAAACATCAAAGACAAACTAATGAGGAAAATAGAAAGTCACTAACAGGCCATACAAAAGCAGCAATGCCTGGAGACTGCTACTTCTGGCTCAGATAAAGCTCAGAATATTCCACACTCTACCACCAATACCGACCTGCCCCGGTTTTAAACAGGTTACTGAAAGTGAGGTCCTTAAAACCGTAGAGAGCTTGAAGCATACCTCCTGCAAATGGGATTTGTCCTCCAAATGTTATCAAGGACTCGTTAGATATACTTATTCCTTGGATTACCAAAATTGTGAATTCTTCATTTGCAGCATCAAGTGTATCCGTTAGATTGAAAGAGGCATGGATCACACCTTTATTAAAAAAGGAAACTCTGGATCCTACTGTGGCCAGTAATTCCTGCCCTATAACGAATGTGCCTTTTTTTTACTAAAGATCCTGGACAGGGTTGCTTATCTGCAGTTCCAGGAATGTATTTGACCAAATAACTTACAGGGTTCTCGCCAGTCAAGCTATCGGGCCAAGCATGCAACCGATAGGGCGGCTTTCTTGATCTTAAGGCTAATATCTCAGTGATTGTGGAAAACGGTCCTACTACCCTATTAATGTTACTTTATCTTTCACCAGCCTTTGATGTAGTTGATCAGACCTTACTAGTCAGTCGGCTTGCTGACATTGCAAATTGCTCAAGTAGCTCTGCAGCCTGGATTGAATACTTTCTTGGTCATCACTTTGCTGGGGTCTCAGTTGGTGAATTTAAAGCTCACCTGGTACGGTTGCCATGTGGGATTCCAAAGGACTTGTGTCTCTCTCCGACACTTTACAACATCTACACCCAACCCCTTTTTGATCTCCTGGATAGCCTCAATATTAAACAAATTATGCGGACGACACCCAGATACTTCTAGAACTCTCTGGAAACTATGTTTGGGATTTGGTGGCCATCAATCGGATAGATTTGTCAAGTCAATCATGAATGGCCTTTAACTCAATGGCCTTGAACAATAGCAAGACAACACTTATGATCGTTGCGTCTAGCCCACGGCTGTAAAAGCTGAATCCCTGTTACAATCAGTTCAGGACTGCTGGCGGTATCATCTTACCCATGAAAACATACTTCTCATTTGCAGTCTTCTTGTGCCTATGTTACTATACTACTGAGACAGATTAGACCTTACTTGCTGGAGGAAAACCGGCCACTATTGTTCTGTGCCTTCATTTATGGGCATGCACCTTAATTATCTACAAACTAGATTATTGTAATGGCCTGCTGGCTGCTACCTCTCTGGCAAATCTTCAAAAACTGTAGACCATCAAAATGACACAGTAAGGGCGATTTGTGGTCCTTGGCAGGCATGATCAGGTCACAGAGACAAGACTGGCCCTTCATCAGTTGCCAGTCAAGTAAAGAATTGCTCTCAAAATCCTTACCTTGACTCCCGGTACCTCTTAGACCGGCTTAAGTAGGAGATTGCTTCGCTCTAATGACGAGAATCAGCTTTTTTCATCCATGCTTTAAAATGCCGACATTTGGAAGCACAATGTTTTATGCCTGGGCGCCTAGTGCCTGGAACAGTCTCCGGACTTCCATACGTACAATTCCGTGCTTGAACCGATTTAAGAAAGCAGATAAAACGCTTCTCCTTTATAAGGAGTAAGCAGGGCTCCTTGGTTTCTTGATCACTTCCCCTCTTTTCCTGTTCTCTTGTGTATAGGTTTTATATGTGGCATGGTACAAGCATAAATAATAATAAAAGGTTGAATCAGCCCTAAATAAACAAGGACGTTTTGAGGGGGAATGTGGGGGGGTTGGGCCTGATGGCATCCCCATAGACACATTTTTGCCCGATTGTTGGTCATCATTACTTATGGTACTTGTCCATTCTGTTTTGGTTACCAGTCTCTTTCACATTAACTGGGTTTGAGTAATTATTCCTAAATATAAAAAGGGAAATAGGGCTCTTCCTACATTGTATTGTCCTATCTCGCCGTTGGGTGGGACAGCGGATATCATTCACATAAGTTTGTTAGACTGGCTGAATGAAAATCATATCCTTTCCAATACCCAAATGGGTTGATCTACCAGGACCTGAAAATGCAACTAATTGTTTCAAAGCACACAATCCATCTAGTTTTTATGCATTTAACGTCGGCTTTCTACTATGTGGACAGATCTGTGTTATGGTCTATTCTTTTAGATTCAGCCTTCCAGTACATTTGTTGGTAATAATAATGGAATTGCATACTGTGGCGGGTCGGAAGAAGGAGTGACACAACACGCAAATTATGTGCTTTATTTTAAATAATAGAAAAGGCCTAGCTTGCCCCATCACTATAGGGGATTTCTGTACTTAACTAAATTAAACTAAGGTGCTTGTCTGTCGTCAGGAAGTCAAAAATGTCCTGTCCAAACCTAACCCTAACTGACCCTACCACTAATAATACCAACTAAACTAGACCCAAAAGGATCTCTTCTGATGGCCTCCCCTTTGCCTTTTTGTCTTGCCGCTTCTGCCAGGGTCTTTTGGTTTCATACAAGTCTGTAATATCGCAATGTACTGTATGGAAACCATGGTATTAACATTGAGGTGACAGGCACAGTGATGACAGTTTAAGAGTGTTTATTGATTTAAAAAGGGTTTGAAAAACACCCATCTAATCCTAGATCTCCAGATGGGAGCAAGCTACGACCATCGAATAATAATAACGCAGTCCTCGTGGTGTCTTGTCAAAATAAAAGGGCCTATACCAACAACATAAAAACAATTGCCAATCGTAAATACAACAAAATGTGAAAGGGGTATGAAATGCAAAAAGGAACATTTTCCAAAATAATATGTCGGAATGGTAGCGCAATAAAGTTCCCTTCCCCACGTTTTCAGCACAGAGTAAGGTAGAGCACTCGGGATGGATAGCACACTCTGGCTTCTCTTAGCACGAGAAGGAAGTCTCTGAGGCACGGCAGGACCTTCTAAGACAGTCTCTTAACAGCACAAATAGTCTCTTGCTCGAAGAAATTCTTGTTCAACCAAAAAGATCTAACAACTTAAAGTTCGCTTCCTTTCACTTGTAACACATCTCGGGTGGATCATCTACTCCAGAGTCTCACTCAGCTGGGCTCGGACTCCCTTTGCTTGCAAAGACAATGTAGGCCCCCTCGTTTCGGGCTCAGACCTTCCTTTCACTAATCATGCTGCCCTTTGACTTGAGTAACTTCAATACTTTGTTTATCACTATTGCAAGCTCATTTCGACCGGGCACAAGCCTATCTTTCATTCTCTTGGGTATTTCTTGGGATCAAAGACTTTCGATTGTGTTAGGGATTTTTCTTAAACCCTTGCAGGACCACTTCGATCTTTCTATCTAATCTCAAAAGTTCCATTTGCTGTATATCTTCTAGGCAGAGATCTTTAGACTGGGTACCCACATGGTGCAGGACCACTCTGATTCTGTAGCAAAGGGGGGTCTTTCTTCCTGTCTTCCCCCATGTTCCACTTTTACCTGGATCACCTCGCTCACGGTTTCACCAATCTTTCATCAGTGACACACTCGTCACTGGCAACCTTTGTTCAACACAGCTCGGCCTTGGACAAGTTCTCTCAACTCCGGCTGCCTGGAGATGCTTCTCCATCGCCATGCCACAGCCTCTCTCTCGCTCTGAATCGGCATCTTGGCTTCACGTTCTTGTCCGGTCTCTCAAGGCTTCTTTTTATTCACACTCGCTTTCCGAGTCCTCTCCTTGTTCCTGACTTCTCCCCAAATGTTCTTAAGGTTCCCCCTCCGTCCGGTTCGGACCCCTCCTTAATGTTTTACGCAAAGGTCTCCCTCTGCCGTGCTCGGACCCCTCTCAGTTTTCACAAAGAACCAGTTTCCAGTCCCAGAATGCATTGTGGTGTATTTTGCTCCCACTTCAAAACTCCCCAAAATGCATTCCATGGCTTTGGGAGCTGCAGGACTTTCAATGGGGATGTGTATTGAGGTCAGGGTCTCACTGCCTGCCCCTCAGGGACTTGGGCTCGCCTGCTTGGCCCAGGGGAGGGGCTCTAGTGTGGCACTGCCAAGAGACCCCCAGCTGCCCCTGGTTTAGCCCCTTGGAGGTACATTTCCCTCTCCACACTGCAGCCTCCCCTGTATCCAAAGGTCCAGTGTCTGGGCGGTTTCCTCAATCCTCCAGGTCTCCCAGGGTCTCTGCAGCTCACTTGGTCTTACTCTGGCTTCTGAGCATCTTCCAGCATCCCCAGCTCACTCAAAATGCAGTTTCTGGCTGCTGCTTTTATACTCCTAGCTAGAGTTGATTGGAGTCAGGTGTGAGTAGTTGTCCCTCCCTGCCTGACCTCATTTTCGGGACAACACGGGGACTGTCCATAGGAACCCACTGATTCCTATGGGTAATCCTCGACTCCCACCTGCCTCTTCGTCCCAGTCCATGGGTATTTCAATAGGGGAATGGGATTATGGGAATTGTGGTGTTCTACAAAAAGGATAAATATGTGGATTTTTGTCAGGAAAAGGGGTTTGACTGTAGGGTTGTTGAAAAGTGGGTTTTGAGGAAAGAGGGGTAAAACTGTTGGAATTTAAGGATGGTCTGTTTTCCATGATGGTTTCACCTTTTCCTCACAGAAAGGTACTGGGGTATGATGGGACTCAGTTTACAATATCCCATGACAACTGAGGGAATGTCGAGAGGGGTGTATCTGAACGGGAGGAAAACCATGTCTCGCACGAGGACGTGTCTCGGATAGTCCCCAAGGACCCACTGCCCACGTGATCCTCCCTCGCTCGTCCGCCCCCAGAGTTGGGATCCAAGAGCGATGGCCCTCTCCTGGCCACCTGAACAAAGGATCCCCAGTAATAACCTGGAAGAAACACCTCAGGTTTCTCACAATATCTTGTATCACAAAAATGGTCCTTATGATGTTCTACCCTGGTACTAAAATGTCTCTTTCATGAGCTCCTGCAGCTCTTCCCATCTGTTAGTCAGTTCTATTTTCCTGAGCAAACGGCCCATAATTTTCACTTGAATGTAGTCTTAAATACTTTCCTATTTGCTCTGGGTTGTTCCTGCCTTATTTGTTTTGAAAGTTACCCACCTCTGAGATAGATTTACCAACTCACTACTTTTTTGGTGTACTTTTTTTTTACTAACTCACAATACGTTTCACAACTTTCATCACAGGGGCCTCCCCACTCTAATTAGCTTTCTTGAAATCACTTCTTGGGGTTTTCCCACTCTTCACCACAATCGTTTTTTGTTTTTTTCTTTATTTGTATATGGTTAAATACATTCAACCTTAACAAAATATACATCTCTCGAAATTGCAAAAATACATCTCTCAAAATAAAATTCTAAACAATAAAATCACACATTTTGGTCAATTAAGTCATATGGAATCAGTCCAAATATAACAGAGTCTATGTTTTGGAACACAATTACATAGTACAATAATTCAATCTGTTTAAAATACTATTGCTGTCAACTTTCACCAAGGCTTAGCAAAAAGGGAGTCTTTTGATGGATTCAAATATGTTGTCAGGCCAAGTGTCAGTCATGTTTCGTCCTTGGTGTATATAATCCCACCAATCTTCAACATATCACGTCCTTGGTGTCAGTATTAGATCCCCTAGATTCCATCGATCGATGTGGTTTCAGTTCAGAACATACCAAAGTTAGATCTTTTTTGAAGCCCCACATAATCTCCAGTTTTCGGTTCCATCAGTGCCCTTCCCTCTTGTGCGCAGGATCTGGTCTGTCGGGAGTAAATTGGGCTGTAAAGTGTACTAACAGCTGTTATGTCTCTGTTTAAGTCAGCGTGGAGTTTATATCAATATTTTTCTGTTTCCGTCTCTATCCAATCCCAGTCGCGGATTTTGCGTTTAGCCGCATCCTGGTTTATTTTTAGTAGTTCCATTTTTATGTTCGCGCCAGTCAGTATAGTCTCACAATGCTGGAGCCATTGTTTAAACATTCCATCACTTTTAATAGACACATTTCCTGCGAACATATAGAATTGTATAGGTGAATCGTCTTCCATGTAACAGTGGAGTATATTAAGGATAAGCTTAGTTCATATCTTATCAGGCTAATCAGGGTGCATCTCGGTAGGCACAGAAATTTCCACCCGAAAATACCTTCCAAAATTGCCCATTCCTTCCAGGGAAAACAGAAGGGCTTCAGCACCATACGTCCGTATTGGAATTACTTTTTGTTTGTAAAGTTTTATGGTCGGAATCAATGAAAATGTTCCATACTTTTTATGTATCGCTGCTCCTTGCGCTGCTAGGTTTCTCATAAGGGATCTTAGTTCTTCAGTGCAAGGTTTATCCTACACAGTCAAGTTTATAGTTATTCCTAAACATCGCATATTCAATACTTTTTCGATAAGTATATTTTCTATATACCAGAAGTCAATGGTTTCTTTTTTCGATTTCCTCCTGTTCTTTCTAGAATTAATATTTCAGATTGTGGAATGTTTATTTTTCAAATGGTTCTTTTTGGTGTATTCGTTGAGGGCAGTTAGCTTTCTTTGCATGCCAATGGGAGTCTGATCTATAATTACGAGATCATATGCATACAACATCCAGCTTATGTTATGGCCATTTATATTTTGGGGAAATACTTTTAACTGCATTTAAAGATTCTTCAAGATCAGATATACTATAACTTGAATAATTCTGTAGCGAGCGGGCAAACTTGCTTCAATCCTCGAAAGGTAGGCATGATTTTGCCAAGTAACCCTTGGTTGTTCAATTTTATTTGGATTGAGGTGTTAGAATAGATCGTTTTTATTGGCTCTAAGATGTAATGAGGACAAGTCCAACCGCTCATTTCTTTCCATAGTTACCCCCAATCAGTGCTATCAAACGCCTGGGCCAAGACAATTGAAGCAGTATAGATCTTTGAGGTAGTTCTTATTGCTTGCAACTTAAGGAGGTTCCGAATAAAAAGGTTTAAGCTGCAACCAACGCCTTTGACAAATCCTGTTTGCCTTTTATCATAGCGCCCTGATGTATATGCCCACTCCTTCAATGGTGCTAGCATAGTCGAAGCAAATATTTAGCTCACCACGTCAAGTAGCGCAATGGGGCGATAGTTCTTTGGATCTGATTTTAGGCCTTTTTTAAAGACGGGTATTACGATTGCTTTACTCCAAGATTCTGGGATTTTGTTTTTTCTGGCAGATATCATTGAATATGATCATGCAAAAGTCAGCCCATTCTTCTTAAGCTTGTTTAAGAATTAAGTTTGATAGACCGTCTGGGTCCTGGGGCACGCAAGTTGCTTTTTTCTTTTAATAGCATGAGGATTTCTTGTCTGTCTACCGTCAGGTCCGATTTGTCATTAGGCATTTGGTACACGTCCACCAAGTCGCTGACTGTTGGCCAAAAAGTGCTCTGAATAATTGGGCCCAAGCTTCTTCCTCTATTTGACAGTATAGAAATGCTATTTTATTTCCCTCTAGATTATTTAAAACCAACCACAGCTCTCTACAATTCTTTGATGCGATAAGTCTTAGCATCTGTTCTGCATCGTTTTGGGCAATACTACATTTGTGATTCCGTAACCCAATTGCTATAATTTGTTTGTGCTGTCTCACTCAGTTTTGTACTTTGCACCTTTTCTGCTATTTTAGATAACTCAAATCTTTGTTCAATTCTCTTTTTTCCAGCAATCTCTGCGTTATATTTGTGAATTGGTTTGAAGTGAGTTTTCAATTTACCGGGCCACATCGTTTTAAATTCATTTAGGAATGGCATATAAGCACACACTGATGTTTTAATATAGCTTTGTCACCTCTTGTACATTATTTGGTTTTATTTGTAGCC
Source organism: Ambystoma mexicanum (assembly GCF_040938575.1). Classification (NCBI taxonomy): domain Eukaryota; kingdom Metazoa; phylum Chordata; class Amphibia; order Caudata; family Ambystomatidae; genus Ambystoma; species Ambystoma mexicanum. The sequence continues at coordinate 727,038,711 of NC_090934.1, forward strand.
TGCCTCTGCCTGGTTCCGCTTTGATTGCAGTGTTCCAAAATGAGTTTGCCTTTGTGGTTTGCCAGTTTAAATTCAGTTCGACCAAATCATGGTCGCAAGCTGCAGACCTGTTGACTTGTAGCGATTTGGTCAACCGATGTACATTACTGGATACGAAGTAGTAGTCCAGAGTTGATGCTTGTGGTTCTCTCCGCCATGTTGGAGCTGCAGGAATATCTCCTGCGGTTTGACCATTTAGCAGATGTAGCTCCCTTATTGGTTATTAGCTTGGGCTCTGCAAAATTATTCAGACAGTTCATATTTAAGTCACTGCACAAAATCAAAGGTGTTGGGATGATCTATTCTGCTATTGTCTATGAGTGCAATCACTTCTTCGACAAAAGATTCCCTTTTCCATGCAATCGGATTCCAGAGATTTAGGATTATCAGTGTAGATGCAGACATCTCTCCTGGGCTCTGGTTCTAAGATCACCAGTTGCAATGAATGATTAGGATTTTGTTTGATAATTTTGAACCCCAGCTCAGTTTTAATCATGCTTATTAGCCCTGAAGATGGTCTACCTTGTTTCTTTTTCTTTGCTGGATCAAAAGAAAGTATCCATCTACCAAATGGGCCGCCCTCAGCCAGGTTTCTTGCAAGCAGAGAATATCTATTATCTTTAAATGTTGACCTTCATTGTTGAAAAGATGTCCACAGGTGTTCCAGCCTCCTAATATCAATGAATCTCTGAGCACAGGTTCTCGACTCTATTGGACTTTGTTGGAATTCAAACATTTCGAGAGCCATTCCCAGTTCTCAATAGCCGGTTGTTGTGTTTGCTTTATAGATGGTATGCATATTTCTTGCTTGCCAGTGACAAGATATTCAACGCGATTTTCATAGGATTTGATGAATTGTCATACGTTTCCAGGAATTAAAGTGCCATGCAATGTAGGTCTCCATGTCTGGTCAGATGTAAAGTGAACTATCTTATCAAATGCAAATATGCCAGATTTGCCTGGGTTCCTGCTTGTTTGAACTGCACGTTCACTTGCTCTGGTCAGGTTAGGCAAAGCAGGGTCATCCTCCTTTATATCAAAACCTAACAGCCAAAGAGTTGCAGCTTCTTCATGGAGTAGGGTTCTTATTTTTGATTTAATACGCAAACGCAGTTGAATTCTCTAGCCATTGGAAATTCCACAGCTGCAATGTCACGGGAATCAAGACTGCGTAGGCTCGGTATAAGATTAAAGAGCTTGAAGATGTTTGTGCGATTCAGCATAAAACATTGTTTAGTGATCGCAATCGTTCCAAGCAAATACATGTTTTTTAATGTGCATTTCTATGCCTTTTTTGGTTTTGTCATGTTTCTCACGATTTCTGGTTTCATGCACTGATTTGTAATTTGCGTTCTCACAGACTGTTTATTTAAACAATTTTTCACATAGCGTGGGTTTGGGGTTCAGTTGACTAGCCACTAGTGGTTCCAGAGGTAATGAATTTATATGAACATCAATGGGATGCAAATTCTGATTCATTTGGTCGCTTGTAGATTGAGTTTTATTTCGCTCAAGGTTACGCCGCTCTACTCGAGTTAAAAACTCATGGGAATCCTGCTGCTCTACCGAGATGTCTTGTTTTGCATTTTCTATCGGATGTATATTGTTTAGATGAACCCCAGCAGATGGAATAGGGTTTGCATTTGTAATTTACCGATTTTCTGGCCCTTCTCCATAGAGGAAATTTCCTCTATCATTTGTAGAATGGGCAAGTTCTTTGGGGTGTTCATTTTCAATGTTTTCAGCCGCTGAGCTTGTGGACCCTGCCAATATCTTGATATTGTTCTCCACATGTTTTATTTTTTGCTGCTGTTTATAAGGCGATACAATGGATTCATGCCCTGAAAGAAGTTTTCAAGCTGCGAATAAAGCCTCTAGCTCCACTTGGTTTGCTCACGTGATGGGTTGCAATGTTTTTTTATTTTTTTTGTTTCAGAGCATTGGTTTCCTTTTTTGCGTGAATAGAAGAGGTCTTAATTAACTTCACTCTTGTCTTGTTCACTTATTTGGTTTCCAACACTTGCACTAGCGTTTATATTTCTGGAATTCGTTGATAGTGTCATCATCTCTGATGCACTAGTTGAGGCCCTTTGTGGGCAATTCTCAATCACAGCAGGGTCATCCTCCTTTATATCAAAAGCCTGTGACGATAGGTAAATTAACTTGAGCTTCGGTATCATTGCTGCCTTCATCAGATGTTCGGGAGATTTTTGTATTAATGGCTGCTGGAATATTCATATTTGTTATCTGGGAAGGGTGAAAAGAATCATTCACAATTTCACAATCCGACGCAAGTGATATGGCCTTAGATCTCTCCTGGTATTTGGGTTGGACATAGTTGAATTTGTTTTCTTATTTTCTTTTGTTTTAATTGTTTGGGCGGTTACTTCTCATTCCAGGTTTTTTTTTTTCTTTGCCCCATTTCAGAATATCTTTAGCCACTTCAAGCTGTAGCTTAATATTTGCTCCAATTTCTCTCATGTGGTCAGTCAATATATTTTGTAATAAACTTTCTGATTCAACCTCCCTTTCAAGTCTTTGCTGTAGTGAATGTATGAAGGCTTCTACATGGATAATTTTGTGCGAGTCATGGCGACTAGTGTGGCCTGATCTTTGAAGCTATCGTAAATAGACTCATAGCTGCAAAAATGGAGCTAACGCAATTGTTAAAGCAGACCGAGTATTTTGTGCTTGGAAACTCAGTTTCCTGGCTCATCGTCTTTCTCTCTCTGATGGCAGTATTTCTGATCACTGTTTCCTCGAGAGTGTGCAATCAAGTTTCAGGATTTTTTCATTTGGTATAGTAGAATCTATTACAGAATCAGCCGATGACTCAGCCGAGTCAGAATTACTTGTGGACTTATACCTTTTCCTTTGTGTTCCACTTGGGCCTGATCTTGGTGAGCCATATTAGAACAGCCTGGCAAGGTTAATGAAGGGTTTACCTTTGTAGCTGGTGGTTTGTGTTGTATGATTGGGCTGTCAGTATGTATGAAGAAAGAATTTTGGCAGAACCGAGCCACTTTCTCCAATGGACTGTCCCGTGTCTCGAGGTCAAAGGGCATACATCGCAAATGTGAAGCGCTTTTCAACATTTGTGATTCCAATGCGGATTCATGCCCAATAGGAGTTCCGGCTCGATATGGCTCTTGATCTGAATAGCTCCGTTTCATTTCTTGTAGTAAATTGAAGTGTCCATATTGATTACTCAGTGTATGTTTTAGCCATCCTATCCCGGTCGCAATTATGTGCTCTTTGCAAGTCTATTGCTACTGTTCTCCTTTGAAATACCTCGAGACCAGTATGTATTTTCGCCCGACTGTTAGGGTCGATTTCATCATTTGTTGTGTAATCCACGTTTCCTATGACTATCTGTGTCAGTGTTTTATTTTCTGCATTCATCTCCCTCAGTTCTCGCATTTCCAATACATTTACGGCAGCCGCTGCACTCGAGTTTGGTAAAACTCTGGCTGCTGAATGTGTCAGCACGTTCTCAGGCAGCATTCCATCCCTGCAATGTGGACACACTGACAGGCAAGTGTTCCGCCCACATTTCATCAAAGCCCGCCTCCACTTGTTCTCTCCTTCTCCACTGGAGTCCCGCCTGGGAACCGACTTTCCACCTGCACATGCGCCCTCGGTGCCTCACAGCCATCCAGAACCACAGCAGCATCAGCGACTTCAGGGTCCGCACACTGCGCCTGATTGACGGAGACGAGCGCGCCCTCACTGCCCAGCCCTGAATGATCCAAAGCACGCTGCCCCAGCATCTGCAGGGTGCTCAAGCCTCTGGGCTCTGGATCGCCTCCAAAGGAGGGGGAGGGGGAAAGGGAGATGGGCAGGTACGATTACAGCGGACGAGGGGTGGGGACTGAGAATCGCAGGCACTGTTATTCGCGCTGCAGCGATATTTACTCAAAACAATGTCAAAAGTATCTACAGTGGCAATTATGTTTTTCTTTACTGTATGGGGTGACTTGAGTCTCGCTTTCTGTCAACATGATTCTACAAAGCGACTCACCGCGTTTTGGTTCCGTGCTTGGCTGCGGGTCCACTGCTGTCCTGCCGTGTTCTTTATCTCGTGCAAGTCCTTTTGGTTCGATATATTCTGGGCACACTTGCACCACGAACAGCACAAACAGCCACTCCTCGCCGCTTTGCAGAATGAAGAACAAGTTACTTTCTTACCTGGTAACGTTCTTTCGATGGGATGGTTCGACGACGTATTCCATATCTATGACGGGTAATGTCCACAGATGTGCTTCTTCAGAAAATCTTTGGCATCTGCGTCCTGCGTCGATTACGTCGAAGCGCCGTCCCAGAGGACCTCCGACGGCCGATGTCACCCAATGTGATAAGTAGGACGCACGTAGCCTTAGTTGTAGTTTCCCCCAGAACGTGTGCCACCAGTTTTCTGCCAGTCAGACATACAAAGCCTTGCGGAGAGCAAGCTGCAATCGCAAAAGAAATTCTGCAGCGGGGAAGGTAGGGAGGGTGCGATATGGAATACGTCGTCGGACCATCCCATCGAAAGAACGTTACCAGGAAAGAAAGTAACTTGTTCTTTGAGGGGATTGGGTCCTCCGACGTATTCCATATCTATGACAGACTCCCAAAGCAGTACCAAGCAAGGAGGTGGGAAAAGAAATTAGAACACAAATTTAGCATGCCCAATCAAATTGCGGAATAAAGGACTGCCTTGCCAAAGGCCAGATCCTGCCCTCGGATGGAATCGAGGGAGTAGTGACGTACAAAAGTATGTACTGAAGCCCAGGTGGCTGCATCACAGGTGTGACGAATAGGCACACCCCTCTGCAGGGCAGTAGACGCAGCCACTCCCCTGGTAGAATGGGCCCGCAAGCCAGCCGGAGGGTCCTTACCCGCCAAGCGGTAACACTCGGAGATAGATAAAATAATACAACGAGACAAAGTCTGTTTCGTCACAGCTTGTCCCAAACGCTTTCCAGCATAACCAATGAAAAGTTGATCGTCCACTCTGACCCAGGACATGCGCGAAATATAAAAGCTCAATGCTCTCCTAGGATCAAGCCTATAGAGCCTCTCCTCTTCCTTACCAGGATGTGGAGGATAGAACGCCGGAAGAACAACTATCTGGCTCAAATGAAATTCTGAAACCACCTTTGGAAGAAAAGAAGGACAAACTCTAAGGACAACCCTGTCCTTATGAAACACAGTGAAGGGTGGCTTAACTGAAAGTGCCTGTAACTCACTCACACTGCGAGCGGAAGTAACCGCAACCAAAAACACAGTTTTCAGAGTTAACAGTCTCAAAGGGCAAGAATGCAAAGGCTCAAACGGAGCACCATAAAATACTTAAGAACAAGGTTCAAATCCCAACCGGGCACCAGAAAAGGTGACAGAGGGAGGACATTAGTGAGCCCTTTCAAAAACTGAGAAATTAAAGGAATCTTAAAATAGGAACATTCTTCAGAGGAGCGCTTAAATATGGACAGCGCCGCCAGGTAACCTTTAATGGTCCCCACTTGCAAGCCCCTGTGGGCCAAGTAAAGCAAAAAAGACAGAACCATGGTAATGTCACATTCAAAAGGATCAACATTCTGAACTCTGCACCAGTCGCAGAACTTTCTCCAACGGCAACCGTACAGAGAGACTCTGTTGCCAGCCGCCTGGCCGAGAGCAACACCTCCATCATGTCTTCAGGGATGTCCCAATCCTTATACCTCAACCTTTCAGAAGCCAAGCGTGAAGGTTGAGGGATCTGACCTCTGGATGGAGAACCTGACCCCCCCTCCCGTGAGAGCAGATCGTCTCGGTAGGGAAGACGACGTGGAGGGCAGATGGACAAGTCGAGAAGGTCCGGGTACCACGTCCTCCGAGCCCACGCCGGAGCAATGAGGATCATCCGGGAACCGAACCTCCGTAACCTCCGCAGTACTTGCAGGATGACGGGGACTGGAGGAAATGCGTACAGCAGTGGGAATGACCACACCACCACAAACAGGGTCCTTTTGGAGGAAATTCCCGCAAGCAGAACCTCTCGCACTTCCGGTTGACATTGGAGGCGAAGAGATCCACTTGAGGGGTGCCCCAAAGGGCGAAGATCTCCAGGAGAATCTCCTCAGCCAGCTCCCACTCGTGAGAGATCGTGATCTGCCTGCTCAGAGCGTCTGCCGTCTCGTTGTCTCCGGCCAGATGAACAGCCGAGATCGAAACTTCCTGCTGGATGGCCCAGAACTCGAGCTACATCGTCTTCCTGCACAGAGGAAGTGACCCTGCCCCCCGCTTTTTGTTGAGGTAGTGCATGGCCACTGTGTTGTCAGTTAGAATCCGGACACTGTTTCCTCACACAGTCGGCAGAAAAGCCTTCAGGGCTAGCCTGATGGCCCTCAGCTCCAACAGATTGATATGGAGTCTGGAATCCGACAGAGACCAACGACCGCTGACTGTCAACTCGTTGGCATGAGCTCCCCATCCCGCGAGGGATGCGTCCGTCACGATCGTCACCTCCGTGCGGGGCAGCCAAAATGGGGCCCCCTTCATCAGATTGCCTTTGACGGCCCACCACAGAAGGTCCTGGGCGACCGAGGGCGGCACCTGAACAGGGTCTGACAGCCTGCCGGAGGACTGAGACCACTGGAGCTTGAGTGCCCACTGCAAATATCTCATCCGCAGACCAGTTTTTGGCACCAGAAGAATGCAGGATGCCATGAGGCCGAGCAGTCTCAAGAATTCGGACGCTGGGAGATTCTGGGCAAGTTGAAACTCGTGCACCATCTGCTGAATGTGAAGAGCCCTCACCTGGGGAGGAAAACACTGCCCCAGGGATGTGTCGAGCACTGCTCCGATGTACTGGAGCCGCTGTGTTGGCGTCAAATGGGACTTCTTTAAATTGAGGGAGCAGCCCAGCTTGTAAAGGGAGTGGCAGGTGACGGACAGATGATCCAGGACTTGCTCGGGAGAGCTCCCCCTGATCAACCAATCGTCCAGGTAGGGGTAGACGTGAATCCCCCTTTCCTGAGATGCGCTGCCACCACCACCATGAGCTTGGTGAAAACCCTTGGGACGGAGGTCAATCCGAACGGCAGGACCCGAAACTGAAAGTGCGAGTCGCCAACCGCGAACCTCAGGTACTTCTTGCGCTTGGGATGGATCGGCACATGGAAGTAAGCGTCCTTGAGGTCGAGAGACACCAACCAGTCCTGAAGTTGAAGGGCCTGGAGGACTTGAGAGAGAGTAACCATCTGGAACTTGTCCTTCCTGAGGAGTTTGTTCAAACCGCGCAAGTCCATGATGGGTCTCAATCCCCCCGTCTTTCTTTGAAATCAAAAAATGAGGGGAATACCATCTCTTGTTCCTCTTCTCTACAGGCACCAGTTCTATGGCGCCTTTCTCCAGCAGGACTTGAATTTCCTGCGCAAGGAGCGGATTCAGACTCTTCAAAGAGATCTTCCCAGGTGGATTGTCGTGAGGCCTCTGCCGAAAAGGAAGACAGTAGCCGTGGGTTATGATCTCCAGAACCCACACATCTGAAGTAATGGCACACCACTCTACAAGATGCTGCGCCAGCCTTCCCCCAACTGGCGAACCATGGGACCTGGCCTCATGACTGAGTGGTAGCGGCTGCGGCGCTGCCTGACGGCAAAGAGGCAACTGCCAGAACGACCTTGGCACCTCGAGTACCCTGTTTTCCACCTCTGGCACTCTTACGGTGGCCTCTGACTGCTAGCTCCTCTCGCTTTACTGAAGGACGAGTAATAGCGAAAGGAACCTCCCCTCCATTGTTGTCCCCTAGGACGAAAAGGCGGAGGTTGTCGAACTGCAGTGCCCAACCACTTCGCTGCAGCTTTGGAGGTCTGCAACCTCTCAAGGCTCTCGTCAGCCTTGCTGCCAAAAAGATCACCGTCAAAAGGCATGTTGAGGAGCCAGGACTGCACATCAGGAGTGAACCCAGACTTCCGCAACCACGCAAACCTGCGTATTACGGTGCTTGCCGCCATGGACCGGCTGACACAATCTGCCATGTCCAAACCCGACTGAACGGCCTCAGACATGGCATCCTTGCCATCCTGAACCATAGCAAGGAAATCATCCCGTTCGTCCCCTTCGGGAATATGTTCATCCGCTAATGCAACACAGTTCCACAGAGTGTGTGTGAAACGAGACAAGGCACATATGGAGTTGGACGCCTGAAGCGCCATACCCCCTGAAGCCGTCAAAACGTTTGTCGTGCCTATCCGGAGGGATGGTAGGATACGAAGCCTGCTTTGCTGGGGCCGTAGCCGCCTGCACCACCAAACTCTCCGGAGTGGGGTGCCCGGACAAGTAGCAGGGGTCGCTACTGGCTGGATGGTATTTTCGGGACAAAGACTTGCCCACTGCCGGGAGACTCTCCGGAGCAGTCCAAGTCGCCGCCACCCTTCTCTGCAGAGCCATATGAAACGGCAATACTGGGTCAGTGGGGGGACCAAGATCAAGGATGTCCGTGAGATCATCCTGAACGAACTCCCCTGGGGGAGCCGACCAACCCAAGTACTCGGTGACCCGAGACATAAGGCGCCGGTATGAAGAATCAGCATGAGTGCCAGGCTCCGGCCTACAAAACTCCACCTCCGGAGAGGTGTCCAGTCCACTGGCATCATGCAGTGACTGCCTCAGGTCATCAAACTGACTATGGCCCGAGATAAGCTCATCTGGTACCGTAACCGGAACCAAGCCTTCATCAGAGCCTTCATCACCCTCTGAAATGTACTCCATGCAGTGAGAGGAAGACATCTTGGGACCAAAGCTGTGCCTGACCTTAGCCAGAGCCTTTCTAGGGGCTAACCCCGTGCCGCGGGGCCCTTCCGACACCACCGCCTCGAAAGGCATCGAGGGCGGCGAACGAGTCGGTGCCGACGTCGAGAGAATCGGTGTCGACGTCAGCCGGAGCTCCGAGCGGGTCTCTCGACGACCTAGGCACCGACGACCCCCTCGGAGGTGGAGCCTTGAGAGAAATCGTCGACCTCGGCGCCACAGGCGTCGACGTCTTCTTCGAAGACGGCACAGGCTCACGCGGTCTCGAGCACGTCAAGGACCGGGACCTGGAACGGGCATGGCGAGAACGGCTACCCTTGCCCGAGCGGAACCTCTCCCGCGAGCCGTGCCGACCACCCGAGCCCCGAAGGCGTGCGAGCGGTGTCTCTCAACCGGTGCCGACCGACCCCACTCGGAGGCGCGGACGGACCGGTGCCCCGCGATTCAAGAATTGCTAACATCTGCTTCCCGAAGGAAGCCCATTCCTCCGGTGTTGCTTGCATGGTGGGGATAAGCGACCCGCTGACGGGTGGAGTCCTCAGAAGAGGACGGGGAAGGCGACCGATGCCGGCGCTTCCGGGAATGCCTCGAAGAGGCGGAGGAGTGGCGAGACCGACTCCTGGAAGGAGACCCACTGGACTTCCGATGATGACGTGGAGAGTCGTCTCTCGAGTCATCCGTCGAAAGCCCCGTAGACCTCGACTTCCGGGGCTTAGACACCCGACCTACCGACAGCTTCTTCTTGCGTTCCCGCAAGGCCTTGGCCGTGAGCGACTGGCAGTCGACACAGTCGTCCGTATGGTGGGCCTCCCCGAGGCACCAGAGGCAGGCGTCGTGCGAGTCCGTAACCAACATCTTGGACCCACAGTCCCCGCATTTCTTGAAGCCCAGACGCGGGGTTGAAGACGAAGTAGACATTGCCACGAACAGGTCTTCATAAAAACCGAACAGGTTCAACGAACCGAGAAGAATACAGCAAACTCCAAAGAGTCGAGGCATACCGAGATTCACGAAGCGAACAAGTTCGCGGACAAAACGGAACTGGGGCTACGGGCATCGTGCGTCCTACTTATCACATCGGGTGATGTCGGCCGTCGGAGGAGGTCCTAGGGGACGGCGCATTGACGACATCGACGCAGGACACAGATCCCGAAGACTTTCCGAAGCAGCACAGTGTGGACATTACCTGTCATAGATATGTAATACGTCGGAGAACCCAATCCCCTCGAAAGTAGTTTTTAAAAGGTGCAGGTCCTCCTTCCCAAGGAGGGAAACAGTGCAGAAAGACTGCACAACACCAAAGCACTAGAGTCCCAGGGTCTCCAGCACCCTACAGTATCACAATCATAGTCTCTTTGCTTAATTATTCATCCTCCTGCTCCTCCAGTACAACCTTATACCTGCATCAGCCTCAGGTGACCTCGCAGGAGTCACCTCACACTCTTATAGGTCACTTTCCTCTCTTTGATTCTCGGTGGCTCCGGTCTCGGCTTTTCTGTAACTTGCTGGCTCTCCTTGGTGGTCTGACTTCTGGGGGCTTCACCTGCGTATCGCTCGCTCTCTCTTTCTTTCCTCGGCTTGGGTATACTTGTCCAGTTTTCATAGCCATTTCTTCCTAAAGTGCGATCTTCTTTATTTTCAGATAACATGTTGCTTTCCACATTACCTACAGCCAAAAAGGATGGACACAGTGTTTTGGATGCAAGGCAGTCTCATGTATGCAAATAAAGTGTCCTGCACAGGGTGATCCCTTTGAGAATGGGAGTCCTTGTCCCCTAAGGTGCCACTCCCAGTGAGGACCCACTTGCCCAGACCCCAAGGGACGGTCTTGCGGAGCAGGCTCAATTCCCTGCCTCAAAGGGGGAAGATTCTCCCTTGGGGATAAGGGACGAATACTCCTGATACATCACAATACATAAACACATGCAAGGGCCGGAGTACAAGACAAATTGATAGTTGTCTGATCTAAAAAAAGGAATGCATAAAAGCTGCATCTTGGTGCCTTTTCTTCATAATCTACACACAGAGTCCCCATGTGCAATCTATTGAAAAGCTACATCTGATGTGATTGATGGCTAAAAGGAGAATTGCCGTTTAAAATTATGCAAACTATACATCCCAACAGTAACAAGGCCTAATGCACTACAAAGATTAGTAGATGTCTATATGACATACAGCATCTTAAACTTCTCAAACTTCTCTCTATGAATATAGGATTGGTAGAGGTTTAAGGATTAATGCTAATAGTATCCAATGTGATACACCAACTTATCCTATCCTTTCATCTTTGTCCCGTCTACTCGTCCCACACATTGCGACCTGGTATGAACACCCTGGGCGAGTTCACAATTTGCTCACCCATGGACAAGGACTCATGGACTCATCGCTGCTGACTTGCAGATTATAAAAGACAAATAACATAAAATGTGTCAAGACACAAATTGACATAAAACCAGGTGAGCATGAATGGGTAACAATCTAGACTCTCTGGGCATTCAGCTTAATATTTGCCATGGGGTAAACATATTAATAAAAGGTCCACAAGATGTACATAAAAACTGCATATGAAGCCTAATCGGATGAAATTGCTGGACATGAAAGAAAAATTTGGGGTTACTCCGATGTGAAGTAAAAAATTGTTTTCATGGCCCGCTCCTAGGAGCACCCAGTACTACTGCCACATGCAATGTCCACTTTAGGCTTGACATACCTTTTTTCTGCACGATCAGCCATTTATGATTTGGGTATGTATTTGGAAAAACAAGCATGCCGCATTGATCCATATTGAAGCTACAATGAGTACATTCATTAGGTATTATCTAATGATAGCAGGGAGGAGACCAAGCATTGGATCCTGGTTTCATCATCCTGAGTCAATGCAGTCAAACTGTAAATAAGTGAAACTGGTATTACTGAATCAATAGTGGCAAAATGAGAAGAACAGATGTTTACAAGGCTGAATGTAAGAACATAGTTCACCCTTCATCAGGAATATGACAGTATGGAATATCTTCCATTGGTCTCAGATCAAAGATACAGGACACTGCTAACTAGATTGAGAATGTGGTTACTCCCAATAGCAACAATAACAGGCAGATAGATTGTCAGGCAATCATTGTTCTGAGATGGGAGGCATATGCAGACATAGGGAGGTGGAAACACTTAATGTTGTTTTCCCCCCATACAAGAGATTTTTTTCTTGACATATTTTAATGAGAAAGGATTTCATCTATGCTAACCTGCTTTAATGTACTTATTACACCTACCCAATATTTTACAGGTCTTGCTTTCATCACTTTCTTTGCAAAGGACCTGCAAATAAGAGCTAAAACAATGCAAAGGTGGCCGGAAAAGGTGGTATTGTCAGCAAAACTTGGTTGAGTGCTTTTGGGCTACATTAGTGTAGATAAGAGTACGTTTTAAAATAACTACAGTTATTTTGAATACTAGCAGACAGTTTGTAAAATTAGAGTTGAAGATATTTGGATTATATTTTATTCAATTATTTGTCTAAAAGCTTTTATGGATTAATGTCTGCATAAAGTATTGGATTGATTGCAGTGCCACTGTAGTATTTAGTGGTCACATTTTTTAAAATTAAAACGGATCCTGCTATATATTGGCTACCTGTCACTGCCCTTGCATGAAGCCCATGCAGACTTTTTAAAAGCAGCAAACCCTTTTAAAAGTGCAATTAAAAATGCAAAAAGCAGAGTAAAATCCTTGTCCGGCCAACAAAGATTTTTTTTGTTTAAAAACACCTTTGGAACCAACCATTCCTACAGTCTCAACGTTAAGTGGTCTCCTCTCATGAACTGTGCATTCCTCACCAGTCTTTGCTTCTAAATAAAACCTAGAAAATATTTGAAGACATTAAAACAAAATCCATACTTTTTTCCAAAACATACACACCTGCCTATTTTATTATATCTAATCCCATGTTCACACGATTTGATAGCATGTCAAACAAAATCATCCATTATAGTATAACTTCAGGATCACCATTAGACCTTTGTTCAGCAAAAACATTTAAAGGGGTTGCACATAGAAACCGTTGCTCACCATAGGGACTACTGTATTCCTAGTCCATAATCCCCTTTCCTACAAAATTGAAGGGTGACGGGCCAGGAGTCTTTTGCACTGCATAAAATAAGTCCCTGTCCTCTCTAACTCTACCCACATGCCTCGTTCACCAGTCCTTTTTTACCTGCTCAACGGCTACAAGCCTAACTAAACCTATTTAGCAGGGAATGGAGGGAGGGATGTATGGAAGAAAGGGGACTATGGATTAGGAGTACAATAGTAACTACAGGGAGTAACTGTTACTTACTCCTCCGCCCCAGCCCCTCATCTCCATACTGCATGACAAACTCAAGGGTGGAGGTAGTCTATTAGTAAACAGGTTTCTGAAGACTTCCTGACCAAAGCTGGCACCAGCCGTGGAACTGGTACCCAAACAATAGTGTTTGCAAAAAGCAGACAGCCTGGACCACGTGGCAGCTTTGCCGATGACGTCTCACGGGACACGACTCTGAAATGCTACTGCAGTGGCTTTTGCCCTAACTGCGTGCGCATGCTTGCCTTTAGATGGAGTCAGCTTGCAAGATGAAAAACAGTAGTTAATGGCAGATACAAGCCACCAAGCAATAGTGGCCTTTGATTCTCCATTGCCTGGATTGTGGCCGAAGGGGACACAATCTGATTATCTGCCTTGGTCCAGTCAAGGTTAAGTTTTAGTGCCCTACAGACAACTAATGTCTGAAGGGTATAGTCTACAGAGGACTAGGGCCCAGCCCATTCAGTCCCACAATTTCCAAATACCAGAAATAAGCTGCCCACTGTGGCACCATCAGTACGAGTGAAAGTTTGCAGTATCCTTCAGCTTGGCCAGTACTTTGTGGATCAGCGGGAAAGCATACTACAACCAAAAAAGTGATGGGTGGAAGGCTTTGAATACATTTGAACCACCGACACTGCTCTGGGCAACCTTACACGCCACAGTTTTTTAGCCCGTCTGCATCATTGCAAAATGGGTCCAGCCATATGCAAATCAGTCAGGCATTGCCACCAATGGTACCAGCCAAGCCTGAAACGCTAGTCCAGGTCCCCTTTGCACTGAAACACAAGCAACCCCATAAATGTTTGGCCATACAAGAACTTGCCAGTCTATGTTATGTTTAGCACGTCTTCTAGGGAGCCTGCACCCCAGCAGTCCAGAGAGGTGTAGCAAAAGACACCTTTTTTTTTTTTTTATTTTATTTTGTTTTTGATGCAAACGCATCTTTACAAAATTAATTTACAACAGTTACAACCAATTACATTTCACATTAATACATATTATTTAAAAACTAACATTTACATAAAACAAGCATTTATATTCCCTTACTGTTCCTTAACCACAAACATATTCTTTACTTAAACAAAGACCACAAGACCCATCACATCATATAAACACATCAAACGTAAAAACATAAAACGCAGAAACACAGGGACTCAGCAACGGCCTCAAATTGTCCCAACCACACATTTACCATCAACACAGAGAAAGAAGTGCGGACTCAATTATTATAAAAGACACCTTTTGTCTCCCACTCGGGATTGGCATGGTTTAGCCTGCTGAGGAAGTATGCCTCTGTGTTCAGAATCCCGACAAGATGGACTGCCTTGAGCAGTTTACTGTGTGTCTGGGCCCATTCCCAGATCAATAAGACCAGATGACACAGTGAAGGCAATCTTGTGCCCCCTGTTTGTTTACATAAAACATTGCTGTGGGTGCGTGGCCTGGAGCGCCACTGATGAGGCTGCTCCGTTAATGGCCTCCGTAGGGACCCGCGGCCTCAACTAAGATTTAGCCGGCTCCAGCAATGCTGCTGCTGTCCCTCTGGCGGGAGAAGCTGGCGGAACCACTCCCGCATCCACTGCTCCAATTTTGAAGAGAAATGCTGCAGGAACCTCGAGAACGCGGCTGAGGAACTTGGCGCGGGTGCCTCACTACAGCGAGCCAAGATGGCGGCCGTGACCCAGGCCCAACATCTCCTCCGGCGCCCAGTGGCTAGACGCATATAGTTCCTCCTGCTCCCTCCCTCCGCTCCGGCCCCGAGTCTCGCTGTCGGGAGTTGCTGGGGAGGCGGCCGCTCCGGACCCCGGGGCCCTCCTGCCTGTGGCCTGGGCGCGGGTCCGGGACCTCTCCACCCGCCGGGGTCCGCGGGAGCGGAGCCTGGGGTCGGCGTCATCTCCCTCCTTCCTCCGGAGGGCACCGCCAGCATCTTGAGCCCCAGCGGAGCCACCCCGGGCCTGCCGACTCTCCGGCCTGCCAGACTCGACCAACACACTTCGGAGAGAGGACCTCCTGGAGGAGAGCCTCCGGAGCTCCCGAACCCTCGCTCGTTCGGCGGCCCGGCTCCCTGGAGGGACGACCGAGCCCCCGGAGCCCTCCTGCTTCTGGACCCGGTGCGGGGGCGAGGGCTCTTCATCCACCCCCCCACCTCCTTCACCGGTAACGATCAGCGCCGGGGGCTGGCGGGACAGCAGCGTCTCCCCCGAGGGGACTCCGCCTGCAGCCGGAGGCCTCCTTCTGCCTCCCGGGACTTCACATCTGCCCCCTCTCCATCGAAGGATACACTATGTCTCCACGATTCCGGACCCGGCCCTGCTTCCCGCCTGCCCCGGGGTGCGGCCTCCCTGGCCCTCCTTGGGTGGACCCCTACTGTCTGCTGGCCAAACTCCAAGGAGCCCCCCCCCCCAGTCTCCCCGGCACCGGATCCAGTGCCTCCTTCCAGCTTCCTGGGGCGCCCCTGCCCACCAGATACCTCGCCAGATGAGGAAAGTGGCCATGTAGCTCTCCTACCCCCCCCCTGGCTTCACAACATCTCGCCTCGACCTCCTTCTGAAGGCACCCCCACGTCTCCTGACGCCATAATTTCCTGGGGCGCTCCTGCCCACCCCACCCGCCACACCTATCATCCTGGATAGCTGCAGCCCCCTGGTAAGGTAGGCATCTTTCTCAAGCTGAACCAACCCTCCCACAACATCCAAGAGTGGCGATTCCTGGACATAACCACCGCAACTCTGACAATAAATACGGCTGGCAAATCACTCTCTCCCCCGAAGGACATCACTGGGGGAGGCCTCATCCCTCCCAGGAGTCCCTGTCGATTGCAGATTCGGCCGAGACTAATCATCCCCCCCAAAGCACCCCCCCAGGTGCTCCCAGCCAGAGGAGGATCCCCAGAGTCTCACCCCCTACAAAACGTTGAGACTCACCAAACCAGCCAAAACCGCTGACATTTCCACCATGCTCCTAGCAACAGACAAGACAAGGAAACCGGACCCCCCGCCTAAACTCACCTCGCAGAAGCCTCCAGAAGAACAAGGTAATCTTGCCACCAGAGATGACTTGATGGCCTTCATGCGGGACATTAAAGCAGAGATCCGGTCCTGCATGACCGAGCTCACCACACGACTAGAACAGACGGACCAACGACTCACGGAAGCGGAGCAGAGGATTGGAGAGGTCGAAGAATTAACTCAGAACCACGATGCAACAATAATAGAAATGCGACGCAAGATCCGAGCGCTCCAATCCAGTAATGAGATCCTCGCATTCAAGCAAGAGGACTTAGAAAACAGGGCTCGACGAAATAATCTGCGCATCCATGGGGTCCCAGCAATGATTCAAGATAAAGAGCTCCCGGAATATATAGGCAACTTCTTCCAGGCTCTCCTCCCGCTCATGGACAAAACCCAACTCGTCCTGGACTGAACTCGCACATTGCGCCCGAGACGAGGAGCAGATTCGGACGGCCCTCCGGATGTGATCACTAGAGTCCACTTTTACGCTACCAAAGAGGCCATCTCGGCGATAAGCCGCACCAAAGATGAACTGTCATTCATGAGCTCCCCCCTGCAGATATTCCAAGATCTCTCCCCGATCACCATACAGAAAAGGAGAGCTCTCAAGCCCTTGACTCTATTCCTCCAGAGCCAGCAGATCCGCTACCGATGGCTCTTCCCCGCTACTTTACAATTCTCGTACCAGGGAACCCTGCGTAAAATTAGCCACCTGGAGGACGCGAAATCTATTTTACACCCAAGCTCTCCAGAGACCTCACCCACCCCCAGTCCACACCTCCCGCCAGAGGAACCAGATCAATCACCCCAAAGACAGCAACAACCCTGGTCTAAAGCACAGAGACGCCGAAAGATGAAATGATCCAGATGTCTGCTCCCATGGTGCTAAGATCGACCCTGGAGCCAAAACGAAGCATGGCAACGCCGCGGGCCCCGAACGGCCCAGTCCCCTCTCCAAGGAGTATGTCAACTACCCACCCTTGGAGCCGATTTCAATGGTTCGACCCCTGCCCCGTTGGCGAGGAAAACAGTTTGGGCCCCGTTGGCCGTGGTGGTGGCCACGCAGAAAACCCCGGCCCCCCACACAGTCGGGAGTTCTCCCACCCCTTGGTTGGCCCACTCAAATAAAAAGCTACCCTTCCGTTGGAGGATACAGAAAACCCGGCCGCAGGAGGACTTAGCTAACTCTGAGTCACGAAATGAAGACTGAATACCCCCAGCCCCCCCACGAGGAACAGTATCCCACCCCAGAGGGCACCCAGGAGGCCCCCCCGCCGATCCAGAAACTAAGGTTCCTAACGTTGAACGTCAGAGGCCTCAACGCCCCAAAGAAGCGGAAAGCGATTCTAAAACGCACCCAGAATGACAAGGCCTCCATTGTCTTCCTACAGGAGACACACCTGATCCCAGCGGACTTCACAAGGCTCAGAGATCGGCAATTCCCAACGCAGTTCCTAGCATCGAATGGAGCAAAGAAGGGTGGCACAGCTATCTTAATCGCCAAAGATTTGAAGCCGCAAATCCTGGACTCTAAGCGGGACCCCGATGGCCGCTTCGTGGCGGTGAAATGCCGAATTCTCGGCCAACTATATACGTTGATCTCAGTATATGCCCCGAATCAAGAACAGGCAGCATTCTACTCAGCCCTGGAAACCACCCTCCTACCGTTTGTTGAGGGCCAGACCATCATCGGGGGAGATTTCAACGGAGTCCCCAGCCCATTAGTAGACAGATCACACCCCCCAGCCCGCGGAGACTTCGGCTTGGCGATTGCTCTACTTAAATTGTTCCGAACCTTCGAAGTGGTGGATACATGGAGGATCCTCCACCCAGAGGAGCGCGACTACTCATGCTACTCTTATGTGCATAGAACTTACTCACGCATCGACCTCCTGCTGGCATCTCCGCAGATCCTGTCATACACAGAAGATGTCCTCATAGGACCCAGAATCCACTCAGACCATGCACCCATAATGCTAACCCTAAGAGCTTATAACGCGGACCCGTCCCCAAGACGCAGATGGTCTCTTTATGACCCGATCCTAAATGACATGGCCACGAGAGATGTAGTAGCTAAAACAATCAAACAGTTCTTCGAAGACAATAAAAACGAAGATACCTCCCCAGCGACTACATGGGACGCAATGAAGGCCGTGGTGAGGGGGGTTCTGATCTCCCGGGGAGCGGCCTACCGTAAACAAAAGCAACGGGTCCACCGTATCCTAGAAGACAAGGTCCTGGAGGCAGAGACGGCATGCAGGGCTAAAAACTGGTCCCCAAGAACCTACCGAGCCTTGCAGACGGCCCGGAAGAAACTAGAGGCCCATTACGCGGAGGACACAGCCCAGCTGCTAACCAAAACGAAGCAGAGCTACTACGCCAGAGGAAACAAAGCAAATAAATTCCTGGTGGAAAAACTGGCAAGAATCAAGAGAAGGAACACTATAATAGGCCTCCGAGACTCCCAGGGTGCAGTCCAATTTGCAGATCGGGATAAACTGAGAATTGCAGAGGCTCACGTAACCGAAACCATGTCAGCTATCCAAAAACCCCAGGAAGAGCAGCAGTCCTACCTGCGGGAAGCCGCCTTGCCCAAGCTCTCAACTACGAATAGAGAAGAGTTGGAGGCCCCGATTACCAGTGAGGAGATCGACGAGGCTGTTAAAAGCTTAAGAACTAGAGCCCCGGGCCCGGATGGTTTCTCGTCCCGATTCTTCAAACTCTTTCGGCCCCAGCTACTAACCCCAATGACGACCCTCTTCAACTCCTTCGCCACTTCTGGATCAACAACCCCGTCAATGAAAGAGTCGATAACAGTATTAGCGCTGAAACCAGGAAAAGACCCCAGCGACATAGCAGCTTATCGACCCATCTCCTTATTAAACCTGGATGCAAATATTTATTCGAAGGTCTTGGCAAACCGATTAGCGAAGCTTCTTCCGGACATCATAGACCCAGACCAGACGGGATTTATCTTAAATAGAGCCACCACAGATAATACACGCAGAGTCCTCAACTTGATCGAGATAGCCAGGCAAGGCTCGAAGAAACTCGCCCTGCTAGCCTTGGACGCGACCAAGGCTTTCGACAAAGTGGACTGGTCGTTCCTCTGCCTCACCCTGGAATCGTTCGGATTTGGGCCCACCTTCTTAAAGCTCACCTTAGCGAACTACCAACCCCCGACCACCCTTCTTCGAGTGAACGGCCTGCTAACTAACCCGATCTCCCTAACATGCGGCACCAGACAGGGCTACCCCCTCTCCCCCCTACTGTTTGCTATGGTTATGGAATCTTTGGCCCAGCGGATTCGCCTCAACTCCAGAATCAAAGGCCTTCAAGTGGGCTCGACCCAGCACAAGATCGCGCTATACGCCGAGGACGTGATGCTAACCATTACAGACACCTCTCAATCCTTAAGAGCCGCCCTAGCGGAAGTCCACAGATTCAGGAAGGTGTCCGGATTTGCCATTAATTTGATGAAATCGACAGCGTTGGGGATAGGCTTAGATCAGAGAGACAAGGCATCCGTCAGCGCCCAGTGCGCGATCCCGCTAAGTGACACATCCATCCCCTACCTCGGGGTGCAGATCCCCGCTAACCCGGGAGACATCTATCGGATAAACTTCCCGCCCCTGATGAACTTTGGAAACAGACCTAGACACCTGGCTCAAGCAGGAAATATCCCTAATAGGTCGTATCACGGCCTGTAAGATGAATCTGTTGCCACGATTCCTATACGCCTGCTCAGCTCTTCCCATCATAGTCCCTCGCCCCCAACTACAGAGACTTCAGAGGAAGATATTTGTATTCATATGGATGGGGAAGAAGGCCCGCATTCCACGGAAGACCATGCTATGTGCTCCGGACCAGGGAGGCCTAGGGGTCCCTGACCTCCAAAAATACCAAATGGCGGCGCAGATAGCTCACACCCGGGCTTGGACTATAGCGTCAGGGCGCCCCAAAAGGATGGACATAGAGCAATCCCGATTACCCCTCCCACTGCGCTTTCTTTTACACCTGCCAACCTCGCTGCGCCGGATGTGGCCAGCTATCCTGTCCTTAACCAAGCAAACGTTGAAGGCATGGGATTGGGCCCGCAGATCCAGAGGTATCCCGAGAGCCCTTGGCCCCTCAGCCCCAGTCTTCCACAATCCGGCGTTCTCGCCGGGATCTCACCCCTCGAACTTTAAAAACTGGATCGTCGGAGGCCTCAGCTCCCTAAGCCAACTATTTGAAGGAACCCAGCCGCTGACATTCGCCCAATGCAAAAGTGCGTTTAACCTAGCAGAGTCAGACAGGTTTTCATACTGCCAAATCAGACACTGGTGCTCACACCCCCAGACGCGAGAGGCGGCCACCCGGACCCTGGATGCCTTGGAATTAACGGTGGCAGACCCTCCAGTCCGAGGGCGGATTTCGACGCTGCATCGTTTACTCCAAGTGAACCTACTGTCAAATAGAGCGACATATAAATGGCGCAGTGGGAAAAGGACCTAGGGCATCCAATTCAAGATCAAGACTGGACCGATATCTGGTCCCGCACGCATTCATCTTCTTTCTGCATCACCAACCGAGAATGCGCACATAAACTGCTCATGAGATGGTATTTCCCACCGCTTCAACTACACCGCTTCAATCAATCGCTGGACCCACAGTGCTGGCGTCGGTGCGGCTCGCTAGGCTCCTATCTACACATGTGGTGGTCATGCCCGGTGGTGAAGGTCTTCTGGGCCCAATGTATAGCTATCATCACAGACATAACCCAGATCTCGCTGCCACTGGAACCGGAGCCACTACTGCTAGGGACCCCGATCCCAGACACCTACCCGAAATCAGGCGCGTCCGCGGCCCTCATCACACAATTACTCCTAGCCGCTAAAATCACAATAGCCCGGACATGGAAGACTCCGGAAGGTCCCCTAACGGTGTTGTGGTGGTTGAAAATCTGGGACATCTTCATCGCTGCAAAAATTATGGCAGCAAATAGAGGCCGCTTCCATCGTTTCACAAACATTTGGTCGCCGGTGATAGACTATGACCTACGCTTCCCGGCGCTGACATACAAACCGCGCCAAGTGCAACAGGCCCAGCGGGCGGCGGACAGGGAACAGACTCAGTCGATGGAGGAGCAGGCCCCGGAGGATAGCCAGATTCAGGATTTGAGGACGTAAGCAGGGAGAGGAGGGAGGAAGGCGAATCGAGGTAGGAGGAGACAGGAGCGAATGGTTCAGGAATCGGACTTTATGAGCAATGAGACAGTCCACAGAAGACTGCTGAGACTAAGAAGTGGGCTTGGGTGTCTGGGGATAAACAATTGTATATTAATGCTGTGATAAAGTGTTGATCTGATATGCTAATTTGCTCTGTGTGCCAACCGAAAATAAACAAGTTTAAAAAAAAAAAAACATTGCTGTGAAGCTGTCTGTTTGCATCAGGACAGACAGCTTGCAGAATGAATGCTCACAAGGCATAAAAGATTACCCCAAGTTTCGAAACATTTATGTGAGATGCCCTTTCCTGGCTGGACCACAGACCGTTGGCTTTTAGGCTCCCCAAGATGGATCCTCCCCAAAGAGGGACAAGTCCGTTGTTGTGACATCTGTCGGAGGCTCCTTGAAGGGGAAACCCTGTAACAGGTTGGTCTGGTCTGCCCACCACCGTAGGTGCTGACCTAGAGAGGCAGGCATCGCAATGTGCTGCAACACTTTCTCTATGGCTTGTGACCATGAGCTTCTGAAATGGAGTTGCAGGCATCTCAACTTCAATCTGGCATGGGGAACGAAGAGGAAGCAACCAGCCATAAGGCCCAACAACCTTTGGTACCACCATGCCATAGTCCTTTCCTTGGGAACAAACTGTGCCACTGTCAGAAAAATATCCATCATACACTGGTTAGAAGGGAAGAAGTCTTGCGTTTGTTGAGTTCCTGATCCGTAGATGAATGGAACAGTTCCTACTACCATCAAAGGGAAGATGGATTATGCGATCTTGCATTAACTTGGTGGCATGCATCCAAGCTACTCTTCTCAAGTCAGCACCCACCAGCATTCAGCGGCTAGCTGTGTTAATGTGGTGAAAAGAAGACTCAAGAAAGTCCTGAGCCACATTTCTGCTCTCTGCCAGACCAGATTTGCAGGACTGTTGCCAGTCTACTGGCAGGTAAGGCTCTTTCTAGAGCTTCCTATTACCTGCTGCTAACAGGGTGTCTGCATTGGCCCGTGTCAGGTGAAGAGAGGCACGGAAATGATCCTTCTTCCGATAGGCCTCGAGGAGCTTGTCTTCCTTGCTCAGGAGGGAAATGTACAATGTTGTGGCACCAGAACCCAGAAGGTTTAATTAACAGCGATGCTGACGACCCCAAAGTGGCCTGTTTCTGGCTTCTACTTTTTTGTTTGTAGGTTGAAGGGAGTGAGACTTCTAGCAGAGTTTCAAGGCTTCTATTTTTACTTCTTTCTGCAACGGCACAACTGATCTGTTTAAAGAGTGGAAGGGCCAAATCCTCAGACAAACACCAGCCTCTGGTAGAGGCTCTTCCAGTTGGGGGAACGCACACGAAGTCAGCCAAATCCATCATCCATCATCTGGTCATGAACGGCCTTAACAGAGCGAGGGACCTCCTCTTCTGTATCAGTGTCCGTAGCCGTATCTTGTGTGACCTGACTAGCCTCATCTGTGGAGACTGGTGCCCCCCGCTCCCCACATCCCTCGCGGCCTCCAATGTTGGCGTAGGCTGCAGTGGCACTGCTGTGAGTCGGTGAGATCAGGATAAGGTGCAGCAGAGTCAGTATTCGAGTGCCCACCGGGGACAGTGTCAGTGACAGAAGAAGTGCCACCGCCAGGGCAGGAGCAGTAGACTTAGGTGTGAATTCCATTTGCCACTTCAAATATTCTTTTATAACCCCAACCTCATGATAGTCTGAAATCTATCAAATAAAACATGTCTTGCACAGCAGTCGCAGAAGACTAGGTCGTAGGAGCCCAACCGCGAGTCACTGTGGCGGGTGCAGACATCCTATTGAGTGGTGCTGCAGGGACCCAATAAGGCTGTGCCTGAAAATCCCCCAAAGATGGAAATTCCTGTTTCCCCACCCACCAAGGGCATAGCAGGGTAGGTCAGATAAACTGTGCTCAGCTGTGTGGGGTTCCATGAGATCCATGGGACAAATGAGTCACACAAGACTGGAGGTGGTCAGGCAACTGATGAAGTGATCCCCTTGGAGGTGGGCCTGGCTGCCAGCTCGCTCAGGGAGGACGATGCAAAGAAAATCCCCCTCGCTCGATGAGCGGTCCCAGAGTTTTCCCACCCAGCGGGCGCCATTTTGTTGTTTGAGGAGTGGCCCTGGCTCTTTGCCATCTTAGGCTGAGCACATGGACTACCTTGGAAGGGGCACAAAGCCTACTGACTGCCAATGTTGTGCACTGAGGCAAAGGTCTTGGTCGACCTTCTGGTTTGTACCTGATGACAGGGGTTTGAAGAGTATCAGACCGCCGTCCGGAAGGCAATGCAGTACCCTCGGATGTACCACCGGTCAAATAGGGCCCAAACAGCGCTGGGCAGTTCCACAGGTAAAAGGCCTTGTAGAGCCCTTGAACTGTGTGTCGGTTTTAGCCTTTGCGGCTGACGCGTTGGACCCCAGTAATAGGCTTCATAGAGACCTCTGTAGTTATAATAGGGCCCTGTGGTCCCTCCCTCCCAAACCAGTCCCTGGAAAGGAGTAGTCTGTGTGGGATGCCTGTAAAGTAACAATGCCCTAAAGAAAAGTTGCAGCAGGGGCAAGGCGTCCAGTCCTGTTTAGCATTAACAAGAACAGTAGAACAAGGCATATGGGCAGAGTCCGTGTGGGCGGGCACGCCTTGTGTGCATTCATTTAAAGGAGACTTTTTTATGGGGCGCAAAAAAGGCTCTGGTCCCGTACCCGTGGGGCGCGATATACCATCAGTATGAGGAAAGGGGACGTGACTTAGGTGTACTCCTAAAGATGATTAAACTTTCAATTGAAACAGTCATGCTTCCAGCCAGTCTGAAACCGGCTATAATTATACCAGACTTGGAGAGCTTGGCAGATTCAGATGGATTTTTTTTAACTTTCTACCTATATTTAGCCACCATTAGCTATATAGCCACACTTCTAGAGAAAGGAGACTAAAGTAGCCAGCTGACTATGGTCATAACGATCTACTTTGCATCCCCCAAGCAGGTTTTGATTGCAGTGAATCAGAGGTAATCTTTATGATGGATGACAGACAACTTGTGATGGATGCAATGTCGGGCTGTATTGTTATTGGACCTATTGGCGGCCTTCAACACCGTTGACCATCAGGGGTTATTTCAGTCTTACAAAACATTGCATCACAGATCTTGAATTGGATATGGTAATAATTAACTAATCAGAACTTTGAAGTAGCAACTTATCCTTCGATATTATTTTAACCAGTGCATTGTGGTTTAACCACATTATTCGATCTTAGCTAAAACTTCTGAACCTTTTCAAAATTCCTTAATTTGAAGGAAAAAAAAACATCAACAGATATTCATCACAATGTATCCGGCATCTAATTAACAACTTCTCGTCTTCTCTAGATGCATTCCTGTGGTTGATTAGAAAAATCCCAGGAGATGGGAGAAGATACATAAGTAGCCAGCAGACAGTGCCTGACCTTTTTTGTCCACTACCTTAAACATGGATAATGATGAACATTTATGTAAATGTGTGAGGACATTAATAGTCATGCAAGAGGGAGAAAAATGGGCAGCCTCAGTTTAGCATGTGGCCACAGGAACTATAATTCCTTGCAATGGTATGGGGGAATTTAACACTAAAATTCACACACCCGAGTTCAATTTTGGTACACTAGAGCTGGACAAATAGTGATTTTAACCCTCTTGGGGGAAAAGAGCGATACTGTGATGACCACCACACAACCCTCGTATTCAAAAGGGTGTAAAACATGTATCTGAACAAGCCACAACTGTAGCAGAGGAGACGAGGAGTTGGACAGGGAGTGATACCCCAAGAAAATGTCAATGATAACTGGGTGGTCTTTTTTGTAGAATCAAGAAAGGGATGCTTGAGGTTGCCACGTTAGACTATTTTCTGTTAATTCCACTTAGTGATAACCGAAGGAGCGCAACAGCTCAAGTATTAGCCTGATGGAACAAGGTCAGCTCCAAAGACTTTGCACCTCAAAGATCAGTGGATCAACCTTTGGGGCAGAACCAAACTCTTGATCTGTCAAATAGGTATTTGATGTGGCCTAACATGCCTGCTAGCAGATGGTGAATGAAGGAGCTCCAGCAATACCTTAACATCTGGGTGTAAAGGGGCAACGGCATCCAAAGAACAAACTCTTCCTTAAGGTGTGAGGCAGTGAATGCTCCAAACAAATTGCTACTACTGTCTTAGGAGTTATGTGCCATCAAAAGTGATAGACTCCTTGCTTAGCCAGCTAACTTGGGAAACCAGAAATAGCACCTGGAACCAGATGAGAGCCAGTACTAGTTCAGAGCCAGTACCAGGGGAGTTGTGGCCTTGTTTTCCAGCAGTTGACACTGTTGTTCTACAATGGCAACTTTTAGAACGGTAACCGTACAATAACCAACCCTTCTGTAAAGCAGGAGGAATCCGAACACTGCAATACTCGATAACTGTATTAGTTCTGTGGAATAAAATGGCAATAAGTGGAAAGACCTTAACAGCGGGCACTTTCTGTGGTCCTATGTATAGGTCAAGCCAACGCAATCATTGACCTGGACGTTAGCCCTACTGGCACCCTAATGTGGGTCTTAGAATTGGATCCTACCAGTTGCACAGGGTAAACTACAGAGTAGTTCCTGGTTGTCAAATTTGGGCCACGATTCAGAATTATGCAAAGAGTATAAATAGACGAGCGTTTGTGCTGTGGCCTTTCGGGAAAACCAGACTGAGCACAGTAAGAAAAAGCCCCAAAGTTTGGGGACCTTTGAAAATAAAGGCCACTTATTTACCTCTCTTTTATAGTTTAGCACACATTCCTGTAACTATCTAGAAACTCAGTCTTCAAAGAATTCTCTGAAGAGGCCCCTTGTATAAATCTGACGAGATTAGAGGCTCCTCATCAAAAGGGAAGAAAATAGGCAAAATGTAGACCCTCTAAAGGGAACCCGGACAAGGATGGATGAGGGTAGAATTACTGAAAAATAGGTTTAAGTAACAAAGATTACAGGAACTGGTCAAAAAAGTGGGGTGGGACCCATGGGAAAATAGAGGTAAACAAATGTAAAATATGGGTTCCCCTTACAACTACAGCAAAAAACAGATTGGTGTTCTGTAGGTTGAATGGGTATACAAGGATGGTGAAGCACATCCTCTAACCAGTTTGCACCGGTCTTGGTACCGACCAACGATACTGTATACACACCTGGCATGATAGCAAGGGTCACGAAAATAAAGTATTAAGCAGTATTTTTCTCGAATGAAAAATGTAAATGGCTCACAAGAGAACAAGAAACTAGTGTTAGTAAGTATTCAATAATAGATCCCAAACTTTAATGGATGGCAAACAAAGTGTTGTTCCCATTCTTGCCTATACATATCGAGGTGGGGCCCAATGGTAAAGATTGGGTGGGAGTGTTCCAAGCGTAAACTTGGCAAAAAACTAAAACTAAAACGTTTTTTTACAAAATGTTTTTCAAAAGTGATGCGGCTGGTAGCTTGGATTGTCATCAGCATTAAAACAAATTGACTTCTGATGAACACGTTTTAGTAGCTTTCTGGCAGAGGCAAAAAACATCCAAGGGCGACGTTTTGTACGCAAGGTTCTTAGGATTGCGAGAACCATACATTTGAAAGGTTTGTACACGAGTCCTGATAACAATAGGTTAATATTAGTCTGCGGCAAAGTATGGCTTATTGGTTGGAACATGGGGAAAAGGCACAAAACGGACATTTATTGACCAGATTTGAATTTGAAATAAATTCATCAGACATGGACGTAGGCTCAATGGCCTCTGATGCATGCTTTCAATGATCACCTTTCTGTGCCATGCTCCTACTGAAGTGTACCATTGACTGAGCATATAAAAGGTAGTTAAGGCTTCATGGCAGAATTAAAGTAATTTTCTTCAACAATGGGACCAAGTGAAAAATCTCTGCCTGCTGCTTTCATTGAGACAAACCGGTGCATTGTAACCTTATTTTACTGTCAGTTAAATAGCATGCCCAATATCATTGACTGACAGCAGAGCAGTGCATTCCACATGTAAATATTTAAGCGGGGGGTGGGGGGGGGGAATGTCTGGCAATCTGACAGAAAATTAAGTCAGGAGGAAGCTGTGCCACGACTAAACAAAACGGAGAGAAACAACGGAGAGACACAAAGCACAGGCAGAGAAGGTTTGAGAATCATTGGTGGTGTCAGGTAGCAGCTTTAAGGGTCATACAGCAAAGTGTATCATACATCAACTTATGGAGGACATGCAGAATTGGAGATAGGACAAATGACACACTGAGCCATTTCCCGAGATCACCAACAGTCAGGCTTCTGGAGATCCCACCATATAAGCAAATTGAGTAACTTGGAGCTGAATGACAGCCATTGCACAACACGTTCTCATTTGTGAAATGAGTGAAAGAATCAAACAATTGTTGGCTCCAATTTTCTGAGCTCCTAGTAGGTGAAATAAAATCAGAAAAATTGGCTTGAAAAATTGTGAATATACAGATCCCAAGGTAATTGGAGAATGAATACCTGGCCGTCTGACTGTCCCATGTGAGCCAGAGAGAGAAACTATAAGAAGATATGTAACACAATCACAATGACGCAAGACATTGTTTTTCATTTATCCAGGGGCTTGGTGGGATACATCCCAGCATGCAACCCAGCCGAAAAGGAAGAGTATTTTGTGATCAACACATGAAAAACTCATGGGAAAGATGATCACATTATAAAGTTGGAAGGAATCTCGCAAGCCAAGACAGAATGTCAGGGTGGACTGAATGTGCATTACATTGCTCCAAGGCAGTACTTGGAGAGGTTAATGTGGAAAGACCTCATTCAAAGCATTACATGAGGAAGAATGTTGATACAAGATACTATGCATCTCACAAATGAATATGTTTTAGCTGCTGGACAATAAGAGGCTAGTTACTCAGATGAGGCACCTCTTTATGGGGGTGGGTTTGTAAGTCCTTTGTGGAATTTAGCATGGCCGTTAGACCTGTATCATCTGACTCGAGATGATGGGTGCTTTTTGTGTTTGCTGAAAAACCCATGTCACGAAGGGCAATACGGTTAGGATGGCTTGAACTATGCAAGTGGCCCTTGTCAGCAAGCAGTATAAGTGGGATAGTGGTCACCTGGCTAACTCAATGCTCCTCGGGTTCCCCTTCCAGTGACAGGGAAACGAGGACAGTTGAGGTAGCACCTATGCCAATAGTCTCTCCGGAATGAGATTGTGTGTTGCAGGTGCCAGCCCCTTACCACTTAAGCTTGTTAATGGCTACTGTGAAAGTGTGCAACTTGAGGATTCATCATACAAAGGCAAATATGAATTCTGATGAACATCTCCATAAATCGTATTTATTGAACTTGTGCTTCTCTAGTATAAATGCAGAACCTCCAATATTCCTAATAAAAAGTAAA